>NC_143488.1:74923428-75243984 GCF_027475165.1 Benincasa hispida | reverse complement strand
AGCTGGCTGACTTTTCTCAACACCATACAGATAAGGTTAAAGAAAGAGCAGGAGGAGAAGGAAGACAAGAGAAGATATAAAGCACAGGCCCATCTCTATGCAATTATCAAGGTCGCAGCTTCTGACTTTCTTTCATGTTTGGCAATTTATATCCTTCAGGAGTTAGACCTATAATAATCAACGGCTGACCTGTAAAATAAGATACTTTTCAATTCATGAGATCAAGACTTTGTGTTCACTGATGACGGAATTAATGTCTTAATATATATATATATATATATATTATATATATATTTTGTTAGTTTATTATAGACCATGGTGGTCTGTGAATAATTTGTGCCTGAGAGAATTGATATTTGCTGGTAGGTTGCACGAGATGTGGACCTTCAAGAACAAATAGGGAAGGATATATACTTCGATCTTGTTGATCATGATAAAGTTCGCAGTTTTCGTATTCAGAAACAGATACCTTTCAATCTTTTCAAGGTACATGGACTTTTGGAAATTGACTTAGTCGGGAACCTCAATGTTGCATGTGTCTTCCCCTAGCTGTTTTTATCTCTCTTCCATATTGGTAGTTCATTCTTACGTTCCCATAATTTGTTTGCTTTTGAGAGAAGGAAAAGAAACTTGTATTTCTAGCGTTCATTCTTTTAGTCAGATAGTGGTTTTTGTCTAGACTTCTTTGGTATTCCATGCCTCAAAACTAGTTCAAGTCTGTTACTTACAATGCTTCCTTGTTTGGTGTTCTCACTCCAAGTTTGTCTGTTCATTTTTGTAATTATTACCGTTCTTTGATTAATTGGAATGCATTGTTCCTTTGTACCTCTTATTTTACTTTATTCTCTTTTGCTTGTGGAGGATCAGGATTTGTTGTTTGATACTAATCATGTCTTTCATACCGGTATAATTTTGCTTTTTCGTCATTGAATTTTTGAGGATAAGAAAGATATCGAGAATGATCGATTTGATTTAGCTGAGTTGAAAGGTTTCTCAATGGTGGTTTATTCAAGGATTTTTTTTTTTATTAACTTTTTTTAATCTCGGCCCCAGTGTTTTCCTATCTTTATGTCTTACTCTTTTAGCAGTTTGTATTCTTTGAATATATTTCTCTTTTTAATTATTTAATTATTATTTTTTTATAAGAAACAAAATATATTAAGGGAAAAAAAAAAGGAAGATACAACTTAGGGGTCGGGAGGGAGCCCCTCCAACAAAAGATTAGAAAAACACTTTCCAGTTGATAAGAATAGTAAAAAGTTTGTAATTACAAAAAGAACTTCCTGTAATTGTAAGCCCACCAAGAAGCTGTAAGCTGTACATTTCTACCAGAGAACTCAAAAGAAGAGAACTTATCATCAAACGTCCGCTGATTTCTTCCGACCAAATGTGCCACAACAAAGCCCTTGCTGCACAATTCCACCAAATTACTCCCCCACCTTCAAAGACTAAACTACTCTGTCCTTGCCTTCATCCAACCTTACAACATCAAGAGTTTCTATCAACCTGATCCACCTCTCCATCTTCCTATCAAAAGGACCTCTTCTGGGGCCAAGATCTCAATCCTTTGTCTATGGATTCGGAGCTTTTTTCTTTTCTTTTAATATATGTGAGTGTTGGGCTAGCTTGCACACATCTTGACTAGTGTTTTAAAAAGCCTTTTTGGGTGTGCGCCTAGACCTTGGGGCTTTTTTTTTAATTAAATTTTTAAATAGTAATAATCAAGGGTTTTCTTTCTTTATTAACTAAAAGAATAAAGTTAGAAGCATTGTGTTTTGGGTCTTTTTTCCCCATATTTCCAGTTCAACTATGTTTTCTCTTTTTAATGTAATATTTTTATATATAGCACGTCTTACAAAAAAAAAAAGCCCGCGTCTTTTTATGCGCCTTGTCATCATTTAGGCTCCAGAGGGCCATTGCGCCTTGGGCATTTAAAAACATTGATCTCAACTAATCTCACGGGACAAATCGCTTGATCCTATAACGAAGCTTCTTGTTTCAACTAGATGGAAAAAACATACAAGGAAACTCCATCTCAAAGTTGCTATCTTTCCAAAATCAAAATTACTCCCTTGGTTGGTTTTGAACCTGAGAAACCAAAGGAAGAAGTTGTCACTCCTTGCAATATCTAACCAGGGCTTGCCTATCGCTTTACCTCTAGGATCAAGCATCGGCCAAGCTTTCGGGTCTTCACCACAAATACGAGAAAGAACTTTTCTCCACAAATCACCTTCCACCTGCCATTGCCATTTAACCAGTGGGGCTCTGTTTCTCTGTTGAAAAGCCCCAGAACTGAGCTCACCATAGTATATAGTGTAAGGGAAGGGAGGTTTTTTTTCCTAATTCATCAAATTTCTGGCTAACATGAAAACCCATGGGGATCTTTCTGTGGCTGCAAAACTGAACTAAGGGGATCAAAGAGTCCCTAAAAATGAAATGAGGAAAGGGGGAGGGGCCCATTTCCTCAAACCCCTTTTTGCACAAATTTTGTTATGCGGCCTACCGTTTATCAACATAGAGAAATTTGAGGTAGATAAACAGCTCCAAATCCATCTTCTCCAGCTTTAACCAGTCTTTTTTTTTTTGCTCAGGAATAGCATCAAGATAAAAAGCCTCATTTCCTTTCCATAAAAAAAGGCATCAGGATGCACCCAGTCAACCATATCATAGGGATTTCTTGTAGTACAGCTTTAAGATGAAGCCTTCTTTTTCGCTAGAAACCCATTCACTTATGGATTCTAAGGCAATAAGAATAGCATCTAAAATATGTCTTCCTTCAATGAAGGCGGACTGAGCATTGTGAACAATAAGTGGCAGCACTTTCCGTGGTCTCTGGGCCAAAACCTTTAAAATGATTTTGTAGAGAGGAAATAAAGCTGTTCAGTCTAAATTTTCCCTACTTTCCTGGCCTTGATCTTCTTAGGAATCAAGCAAATATAGGTCTTGTTGGTGCGCATATTGATAATAGTGTTTTGAAGAAAATCTTGGAACACCTCAACAAGAACATTCTTCAACATGTTCCAAGTTTTTTCTTATAATGGTCAGTCCATTTTTGTCCGGAACTCCCAACTCCCAAGACCTTCAGCCTCCTTTTAGATCTCATCTCTAAAAGATCTTTCAAGCAACACAGATCACCAAGTATCCAGCCTTCTCCCAATTTATTTCATCAATAAGTAATTTCTGACGTTTGGATTTGTCTCTAAATGGAGAGGGATATCTCTCTCCAAAGGAAGTCAATTGACCCTGGCCCAAACGGTGCTTAATAGCCTCCCTTGCTATTTCTCTCCATTATGAGAGCCCCTACGAAGGTGATCAATTCCATTAAGAAAAGGGTCAGATTGTGTTCGGGATGGTGATATCTTTAAACTGGTTTCTCATCTCGTGCCTTGGAAATGGAAAACTTTACCCACTTTGTACAATGGTTTTGGGATTTTTTCTCTCTTTCTCTCTGCCAAAGAAATGACTTCTCCTTGATGAAATGGTTTCGGAGATTCACCCATGAGGAGAGAGGGCCTTATGGAGGAGAGTCATTTGTGCTATCTACAGGATGGATCACGAGGTTGGACCACTAAAATCTCTAAAAAGAAAGGACGACATCGATAGTAGATGTGATTGAGTATTATGAAAGATAAACAAACAGTGTTTGGTTTGTGGAGTTTGTTATGGGGAATGGTAAGCGAATAAATTGTGGGAAGACAATTGGTGTTGTATGGAGTCTGCCCACCAAATTTCCTTATATTTATTTTATTACCATTAGAATGGGAGCTTCCGTTGCTGAATGTTGGGTTGATGACCAACAAGATTGGGAGTTGGAGATTTGACGACCTCTTTTGACAAAGAATTGGGGAATTTGGTAAATTTGATTGACTTCCTAAATGATTGGATCGTGGGTAGTGGTAATGGCAGAATGAAATGGTAGATTAATGCATTTGGGGGTTTTACTGCCAAACCCACCTTCTTGAAGCATACAAAAAAAGAGATGAGCCTGTCCTATCCGCTCTGGAAAATTATAAGGAATTTCAATGCTGTAAAGGAAGTTAGGAGGTGTTTGGAGCAAGGAGTGGAGTTATGAGGTCTGGGACCCACCATTTAATGAGTTAACAAAGTATGGAGTTGATACTTTTTAGGCGTGGGACCCAAAAACTCCTTGGACGAAACAAGGAGTAGAGTTCTCCATTCCTAACTCCAACTTCTATGGTGCTTGCCTTTCAGAAGCTTGAATATGCTTGAAAATGTCCAAAGAAAGTTTTGTAATTGGTTGATATCCCCTTCAGTTTGTTGTTTACGCTTGTGAGACGAAGAAAACCTTGACCACATCTTCCTCCACTACCTATTCGCGGCCAAAGGGTGGCATCTTGTTTGAGGAGCTTTGGGTTGCTTGGTGCTTGCCTAAGAAGATTGGAGCCTTTGGATGGAAACAAACAACTGGTTATTTGAAGATAAGTCCTTTTGTTTCAAGTCTTTTTGGCTTTTGGTGCAACAAAGTGTCTCTTGGTGGTGTACAAATCTTTCTAATTTCTTTTGTAATTATAGTCTTCTAATGATTATTAACAATGGGAAGGCTTTCCTTTATCTGCTTTGCTGGGGAAGGGTAATTTTTAGCTCTTGCTCTTATAGATTGTTCTTGGTCTCTTCTTAAATATACGTCTTTGTTTCCTATTAAAAAATAGATTTGTCTCTTTTCTTTACTTTCCTGAAAATTTATTTCTTCTTCCTCTTATTATTTATTTTTTTGCTTTTCCCATTTTGATTTGTGGTGGTTTGCAGGAGGAGGTTGCCAAGGAGTATGGCATACCAGTGCAATTTCAGCGGTTTTGGATTTGGGCAAAGCGACAAAATCACACGTATCGTCCTAATCGGCCGTTGACTCTGCAAGAAGAAGCACAATCTGTAAATTTCTTCTCTGTTCTTTTTTTTTTTTTTTTTTTGTTGCAAGATCCCAGAATTCTATTTGGTAGTTGCAAGCATACAACTTGTCTTTTTTATATAACAGAACAATTCATTGTCATTTTCACCATCTTGTAATCTCTGTTCAGCATCTTATATCTTGGTTTGTTATTTTGCTTGTTATAATTTTCAATGTATCAATAATATAATAGTTAAATGAAGTGCTGGATTATTTTACATATTAGCATCTAGTTGTGATGTGAATCGTAGTGTCCAATGTTTCTCTGATAGTATATATTTGAGTCTATCTAATTGTAGTTTCTTTTACTTCATTATTTCACTCGAGGGCTTCTTTGGTGGGTTGAAATTCCAATTCTCGTAAAAATTAGGTTCTTTTTTTTTGTCACTATGGGAAAATATGGATGTCAAATTATCTCAATGAAAGTTGTTCTTTCTATAAAGAGAGACTCTTTCATGTCACTGTTATGTGATTGGCTACTGATAGATTGACGTTTTTTCTACCTGTTTTTGTTCCTGGATCTGTCTGCAATTCTTGCTGTAGTTCGCCATTATAGTTTGTTGATAGTTCTTATCTAACATGCATTCAGTTGAGGCTAATGGGTAAATTTCACCTTTGCAGGTTGGGCAGCTGAGAGAAGCATCCAACAAAGCAAATAACGCAGAACTGAAGTTGTTTTTGGAAGTAGAGCTTGGATTGGTAACAGTTCTTTCATTTATACTTTTGGGAGGGTGGATTATACCTGGTATCCCATCTAGATAGACCTTTGGTTCAGATGTTTTTTGTTTGATTTAGCTTCAAGTATGACCCATATTATTTAGTAGTCCTAATGTTTGTGTATACACAGCAAAAAAGATCAAAATGAGTACAAGTGTATTTTTGGTGATGTTAATTGCAAACTACACCACCTTAGTATTTTATAAAATGGTTTTTAAAGATCCGTGCGGCTGGCTTAATTTGTTAATCATGTCCTTTTATTATCCAATGCTGTTAGTTTACAGAAAACTGTTACTGATGGAATAAGTTTGTTTTAGTTGCTAAGAAGAGTTATAATCGCTAACGCAAAAATATTTATAGATTTTTTCACACAGCAAAGTGTTCTAAATTATTCTTGGTCACGTGGTTATAATTTCAGATTTTTGTTACTACCAGTCTTCATGGATGTAACTTATAGTTTTCCAATATTATGAATAGCATGAGTTATGCGTCAGACAATTTCAACCTGTTCTCTTTTGGGGAGTGGGGATACCTGTGTGCACATCGTATATATAATATCTGCTAAACCTGTAATAATTTGATTTCATTCTTCAGGATCTACATCCTATTGTTCCACCCGAGAAAAATAAAGACGACATTCTTCTTTTCTTCAAGCTTTATGACCCTGAGAAAGGAGAGCTGAGGTATACTTTATGTCTACCTGTGAGTGGATAATTGTTAACTTCCGATTCTGGATAATGACATTTTCACCTCTTTTTTTTTTCATTCCAGATATGTAGGTAGGCTTTTTGTGAAGAGTTCAACAAAGCCTATTGAAATTTTGGAAAAGTTAAATAAAATGGCAGGCTTTGATCCTGATCAAGAGATTGAACTTTTTGAGGTATGTTCATGATATATTTTGCTTTTTCTTTCCTCACATTTTGTTGTTCCAATTGACCACATTCATCTGTAAATCACTCTTATTCAAAACTTCATTTGTTGATTTTCAGGAAATAAAGTTTGAGCCTTGTGTCATGTGTGAACATTTAGATAAAAGGACTTCATTTCGACTAAGTCAGGTGGGTGCTAGCTTATTGCTCATATTATTGCTTTTTCTCATACAATTGTCACTCATCTGTCATCCCTTTGTTGTTTCTTTTTCTTTTCAGATTGAGGATGGGGACATTATTTGCTTTCAGAAATCCCCTATTGATAGTGAAGAATGCAAATACCCCGATGTTCCATCCTTTTTGGATTATGTACATAATCGTCAGGTACAAATCCTGAATGGTTGGCATTGTTATCGATAGTCTATGACAATATTTAGGTACTTGTCTTGTAGGATTAGTCAAATGGGACACTGATGTGCTCAAAACTTTTTGGCACATATTGGACATGCAAATTAGATTTTTGAATTATTATTAATATTGGAAATATTTGACACACAAAGTAGTGTGTGTGCACGCGTGTTTTTTTTTTGGGTTTCTTATTTTTTTAAGAAAGGATGCGAGAGTAGGAAACATCATTTGGATACACCCACACAATTAACTTGGACATGATAATTATAAATTTCAACCAATCTACTGGCAAGTGAAGACAATATGGATAACTACAAACTCGGACCCAATTTAAACATATTCAAAATAGTTGGGGGGAAAAAACCCAACACCTTCTTGTTATTTATAAGGTTTATAATAACCTTCAAGATGAATTGTTGCTTTGAAGGCTTAGGCAAAATCAAACTGCCAGTATTTCCTACTCCAATGGTTTCGAATTTTTCAGGTGGCTTTTCAGGTTGCCAAATAGATTCTACTTTGTCTGTTGGAGTTAAAAACACATCTGATGGGCTTGCAAAATGTCAATCTTCAATGAACCTTTTTTTTTTTTTACTCTAATAATGAATCACAAGTAAACTTTTGTAGTCTCGAATTGGAACTACTTCTCTTATCTAACCATTTACAAGATGGTGGTGTTATTATTGAGGATTTGTTTGAAGTGGCTCTTGGTTCTTTATTCGGAGAAGAAAATGTGTTTAATGTTTTCCGACAGAAAAATATTTCTGTTGTACTCAAAAAAAAAAAAAAAAAAAGAAAAAAAAAAAAAGAAAAAAAAAGAAAGAAAAGAAAAAAAGAAAGACATTTCTGTTCTGGAGATTTCAAAAAGACCTAGTAATAGTGATGATCTATCCTTTTCTCCTTCCATGCTAGGGAAAAGGAAAAGTATTCCAACGTCAGAAGCAAATGTCAGAATAATGGTCTAATTTAGAGTTTTTGGCTATGGTCGATCTTTTTTCTTTGTTTCAAATGTAGATTCTATGGTTCTCTAGAAGTTGAAGTGTTTGCTTCAGAAGATGCTTGTGTTTGAAGTCTTATCTTCATCCGTCTACTTAGTCTTTCATTTCAGCAAGGATTTTTGCTCTTATTACTACTTGAGGCTTGTTATTTGTGATTGAAAAACCGTCTTATTAAAAGTCCCTCAATACACAATGAATCTCCTATTTATAGAGAATGTAAGCTAACTAATCGAATGAGACTAACAACCAACTAAAATAATTTCTCTTGGTTCAAGGATGTATTGATTTTCTTGATCTCTTTTCATTATTTCAATGACAATTTTGTTTACTTCTAAATTAATATATATATATATATATATATTAAAAAAAATCTAAAAACTAAAACTAAAACTAAATGGCAAAAGTAGCCTTCACATAGTATGCTACATCAACTACTGCCAGTCTGTGCAATCTCTTAGAATAGATTCTTCACACAAGTTGAAGAGTAAGTGATCCTTAAGAATGGTTGAAATATATGTCAATTCTATGTGTGTTTTGCTGCAGCATTTGTTTGCCAGTATCAGTTATGTGCAACGGTAGTTGCTTATGGTTGACTTGTAAAATGATGGGATACACATTGGTTGATGTTTGTATTTGGTTTTCTGCATTCTAGGTTGTTCATTTTCGAACTCTAGAGAAACCCAAGGAGGATGACTTTTGCTTAGAGCTGTAAGTAATTCCACCTGAAATTTTCTAGTTTTGATTACGATTCTTCAGTGTTGACTCAGTCTAATGTGCATAACTTCTCTTTCTATAGGTCGAAAGTTCATACTTATGATGATGTCGTTGAAAAGGTGGCAAAACGAATTGGACTGGACGATCCATCCAAAATCAGATTGACTGCACATAACTGCTATTCTCAGCAACCTAAGCCACAGCCTATCAAATATCGAGGGGTAGATCATTTGTCAGATATGTTGGTTCATTATAACCAGGTAGTTTTTTTCTAGATTTTAATTCCTTACTCTTGTTTGCCTAATTGCATGATTTGGGGCTAAAATTTGGGTTACATGTTGACAGATGTCTGATATATTGTATTATGAAGTCCTGGACATTCCCCTGCCAGAACTGCAAGGTCTCAAAAATCTGAAGGTTGCTTTTCATCATGCCACAAAAGATGAGGTGCGAATTCTTTGTGGCACCAATTTCCTTTTTCAGGTTGTCATCAGGCTTTGAGCAATTTTGTTTATATTGTTTCAGGTGGTTATTCACAATATTAGATTACCCAAACAAAGTACCGTTGGTGATGTTATTAATTTACTTAAAACAAAGGTATGGAGTGTCTTCTTTCAAATCACTTATAGAAGCATGAAAATTATAGTTTTGATTGAAAAAAGATGCCATCTTGTTATTTTCCGTTATTGTTCCCGATTCATTTACAATCCTTCACTTTCGTCAGTGATTTTATTTTTTAGTACACCTTAAACAGGTTGAGTTATCTCATCCAGATGCGGAACTTAGGTTACTTGAAGTTTTCTATCATAAGATCTACAAGGTAATGATATGCTTGACTTGGAATTTAATAGTTTCTCTTGAATTCAGTTCTTATGAGATCATCTACTTTTTAGGGAACTTTTAATCAAATATTTGTGCTATTTTTATGTAATTAGTCTGAAGTTGATGCTATATATGGCCTTGGTTATATTGTTTCTCTCTCTCTCTCTATCTCATGCTTTTAATTGTAACTGTGATTCCTTCTCACAGATCTTTCCACATAATGAAAGAATTGAGAATATAAATGACCAATACTGGACACTACGTGTGGAGGAGGCAAGTGTTTCCACCATGATTAGCACTTTAATCATTTTTTTTAAGGTCCATATGGTTTGATGTCAGACATACAAAACCCTTTGTTGAGGGGTTTTGGTGATTTGCAGTTATGCGGATTACCTTTAACCAAAAGAATATGAAGTCGGACAGTTTGTTATTATTAGTGTTAAAACTTGTTGCTAACGTTTTATTATTTCTGATGTGAATATCAGATCCCTGAAGAAGAGAAAAACCTTGGTCCTCAGGACCGTTTGATTCATGTATACCACTTCAGCAAAGAGACAGCACAAAACCAAATGGTACGAAATTGATGGTCATCTTGAGTTTTCTGAAATTGCTTCCAGCAATTTGATTATTACAACTTCATAAAGCTTTCTTATATCATACCTTTTATAATACATTGTTTCTTCAACAGCAAGTACAAAATTTTGGAGAACCTTTTTTCTTGGTCATTCATGAAGGTGAGACCTTGGCTGATGTGAAAATTCGCATACAGAAGAAACTTCAAGTTCCAGATGAGGAGTTCTCCAAGGTAGGCTCTTCAACCTAGTTTTTGCTGTTGATTGCCTTTCCTTTTCCAATGCAATTGATTTCGGTGTCATAATTCTATTTTCTTTTCCAACTTTATTTCCAGTGGAAGTTTGCATTTTTCTCCCTAGGGCGGCCAGAATATCTGCAGGATTCTGACATCGTCTCCAATCGTTTTCAGGTATTTCCTGCTTCAACTGTAATACTAAACATTTTTCGTTTTGTTCTCAATTGTTCTGATTGGTATCCCCTTCGAAACTTTATTATGAACAGTTACTCTTATTGGTCTGTTCACTATGACTAAATGAGATTGTATTGAATTTGTACAAATATACTATGCAGAGGAGAGACATTTACGGTGCTTGGGAACAGTACCTTGGGTTGGAGCATTCAGACACCACTCCCAAGAGGTCTTATGCTGTCAATCATGTGAGTGTCTTAACCATCTTTATGGTATCTTGCTAGTAAACACCCTTTTAGGCTTACTAATTATGATGTACTGCAAACAGGTTTTTCTGGTTTCTTTCTATTTTCTCACCTCGTGCATGCTTCGTAGTACAAGTTAGATTTTGGCATAAAGATTATAGTGTGAGGTTTCATTATTATAACTGTCAAATTCTCGTAAACGTTTTGCAGAACCGTGCCACATATGAGAAACCTGTGAAAATATACAACTGAACATAGCCATCTTCTACCAATACTTCAGCCATATGAAGTCCCCACTTCGTCAATTGTGGAAGAAATGTAGAATATGTGAATGAGAGGTGCGTATGAAGAAACAAAGCTCCTATTGAAGTTACTCTCTAGTGTGTAGTTATAGGAATTCAGCAATATAGTTTTGTTTTCCTTTTCCTTTTTCGTTTTAAAATCGGGCGGGGGAGGTTAGTTTTTCCTCGGGCGTTTTACTGTTCGATTCTTCCATCTGGGGCTCTGCCATTGTGTTTTTTTTTTTTTTTTTTTTTTTTTTTCCTTCTCTCTAATGCACTCATTAAAGCTTCAGCTTTATATAAGGTTGGTGGGTTATGAAGGTCTCTAGTGTAATTTACCAGGTACATAACAACTTCCCTTTCTCTTCTTTTTTCCATCTGAGGGGATGTATATTGAGTTTATAGTTGGCAGTGTTCTTTTTTTGTCTCATTCATTATTTTTACCCTATTTTGGTGGTGGTGCTGGCTTCCTTGGGTGATGAGATGAGTTTGTGAAACTTTATAATCCCTTGTGTACATCATCAGCACTGCAGTGTAGTATATAACATGCTTATTTCCCTCCAATATGGGAGACTCCATTTAAATGATACTAATGAAAACCTTTCCAACTAATTTTGTGTTTTTTTTTGTGTTTTTTGTGTTTTTTTTTTTTGTTCCTCTTAAAAAAGGGTATTTCACAAATTGCTATTTCAAGAATGTCATTTTCACCTGACTTAATTAAGGATATAGGTGTTAATAGTCCTGTGGTCATACTAATCCTGTTCGTTTCTTTATTATGACTTTAGTATGTCCTACTTAAGGTGAGTACATTAAACCCACTATTAGTTTTGTCTAATAAGTGTTTGTACTAAAAAAAAAAGTTATTTTTAATTTTGTGTAAGGTAAGTGTGTACACTTTATTCAATGGTTTCTAAGATTCATGAAGATGCAAGATCTAACAAATTTGTAAATTTTTAAAAGTGGTGAAAATATCAAGGAATTGGAAGCAATATTGAATGTTTAGGGATGAATTGATTAGACAATTGAAAGTTTAGGAACTTGTTAAGGTTTGACATTTTCTTTATGAAGTCAAAATTCAAATTCACTTTCATATTATAATGGATATTTGTATTTCAAATTAAAAGAAAATACGTATAATGGATGTGAAAGTGTGAGTGCGAACATTATAGAATTACAGTTTTTAAAGTAGTAATATCATGAGGAACCCTTTTTTAAAGTTCAAGTGAGCACGGTTCTGAATTCTCCCCTATTATTGTACTAATAAAAAAAAGTTCCTAGCATGAAAAGAAAATCATGATTTTGTTAACCATTTTGGTGATATTAAAAACAATAAATTTGAATTTTCCATTAAAATCAATTAATAAATTTTTATTGCTATGGTGATTTAATCATCATTCTTCGTATTTGTGTTATTAGATAATGGTAACAGATAGCATTTTTAAGATTAATGATTAAGTGAAAAATAATATTTAAAAAAATTACAAATACAATAAAGTCTATAAGTGATGGATTAGACTATTATCATTTTTTTAATAATAGATTTATGAGTCTATTTGGATTGACTAGAGAAAAAAAATATTTTTTAGAAATATTTTTTTATTTAATTTTTTTTTATAAAAATGGTTGAAAATACATTTAACAGTGTTTCAAAAGGTAAAATTAAATAAATAGTTGATTTAAAAAGTATTTAAAAAAATATAGTGATTTTGAAACTAACTAAATATTTGTAGTAGTGGGTCAGACTTCTCAATTGATTTTATTTTATTTTATTTTATTTAAAAAAGGGATTTGACGTTGCCATATTAAATTTTATTCTAATTTAAATAATCTACCAAATAAAGGGGGGGGGGGGGGGGGGGGACGTTCGCGGAGCATGATTTTGGAGGAATGGATTGATCGTCTTCTTCCCGCGCTGATTTTGAGTCTGGATGACCGTACAACATCTCTCGGAGTAGGGTTTCAGAATTTTGTCAACAATGGACTATTAAGGATCGCATCCGACGCATATTCTACATTATAGCCTGCAACTGATTTAGCTTCCGTTTCTGGGAAGTTACTTCAAATGGAGGTGGCTAAGTTTCAAGAGAGAGAGAGAGGCCTTTTCTTGCTCGTTAACGTAGAGAATTTGTAATAGTTACCGCAGGCTCTCTCACCTTCTTCATTTAATTTTCAAATTCTCTAAATATTTCTTTCACTATATCATATTGTATCTCCAACGGTAAAGGATGAAAGGGGATATTTTTTATGAATATTTTCATTGGGTTTGATGTTAAGTTGTTAACTTGTTTTTTTAAAAAGAACAAACATAAAAGGCTTATTTACTCATTTTAATTTATTTATAAAATTTGTTGTTTTTTTAAATTTCTTAAGACCTTGATATTTCCACTAACGATATGTTAAACCTTATTTTTAACCTGCAATTTTTTCACATTTTTTTTTTATTGTAACAATATTTTTATAGTCATGCAATTACTTAGCACATTTATCACTTCCATTATAATATTTTTTTTGCCATTTGTATTTTTTTTTAGTAATTTTGAAAATATGTACTTACTTTACTTTAAAATTAAGAAAAAAATCAATTGTAATTGAAATGTCAATATCAATACAATAATTCAATCTTTCGCAACCATAAAATGAATGAAAAAAATTAATGAGTCTCACAAGACGGAGGTCACCGATTTTGAGTTAGATTTTATCATGGATCTTTAACTTTAGGTTCCTCTGGTGCCTCTGGTTTCTCTATAGGCACTATATGGTATAAATATTGTTCATGCTTTCCATGATAACGTCCATGCCTATGATGTATGAAAACGAGTAACCAACATATATGGACTTGAAGGGATCGAATCCCCAACCGAAGCATTTTATCGCTTTGTTTTGATCTCGTGTCTGCATGGTGATATCCAAATGTAGGAGAAGTGAATACAACACATACAAAAAACGAATACCACCAAATGGTCTTCCCCATTATTCTCTTGTTTCTCTTTCTTTTGAGAAACACTTCTCTGGAGATGTAGCCTTTTTGGAGAGTGATTGAGTGAGAGAGAGTAGAGAATTAAAAAGGTTCATTTGCCGTTCCACCCCCCGATACTCCTTGGAAGACATTAGCCGGCGAAAGGCCTCCCTTTCCTGTTCACTCAACCTTTCTCTGAGGTTGAGCCCAACCGGGCGGACCTGATGATCTTTCTCTTATGTGTATAATTTTCATGCACACACTTCTCTCTTTACAGGGAGATATACACCAATAAAGTTGGGAGAGTTGACTCCCCTCAACCTCCCAGGAGTTATTTGATTATTAATTTTAATTCAAACAAATAACTCATTGTTAATTTAATTAATTATTTTTTATTAAATATATATTTAAATCAAATTTAAATATGTATTTTTCTCTCTAACTTATAATTTTAATATGAATCTCATTCACATTAATTTTAACCTATAATTTTAATATGAATCTTATTCACATTAATTTAATATAAAATTCAAATATTAATACTCTCATATTATAAAGTTTAAATTTGAATCTAATTTAAAATTAACTTTATATTATAACATATATATATATAACACATTTTATTAATTATATCATATACTATTAACATTAATTCACTTAAAATGACTTGAACACTTCAAATTCTTTCAACATTAAATCTCCTTGTCTAATCCACTTGTGAGCTAGTAGAGGGATCTAATGGACCTACAGCTATAACTTCCAATGATACAAGATTAACTAATTAAACTCTTTAAATTAAATTAATCAACATTCATGGGACACTCCACTAAAGAGTCAAAGCTACACTTTTATGAACTACAGATTATTTACGTGTCCAGATTTAACCATTTAACGTAATACAATCCTTCACAAGTTGTTCATAATTACAGCTGGGTCAAATATACCATTTTTTCCCTTGTAGTTACCTCTTGCTTCTTAAGTACTATTGATCCTCTAATAAACAAAGTCCCTCTCAGGCCAGTGAGAAGGTGAGGCATCATTGTTCAAGTCTCGGAATCAATACTTAAGGAAACAACTTTTCTATTTACCCTAATGTCGAGAAGGAGTGAATTCTATTTTGTGAAGCTATGTTTCTAGCTCCTCATTCGATATCGTCTCTAAAATGGTAGGCATACTGAGTTGGTAACTAAGACAACTTTTATCAATATAAATCAAATAACGACCCTTATGAGCAAGAGTTTATAACTCAAACAAGATTGAGTACGACTTACATGTTGTTTGAATATTAATCTCTTCAGTTAATGGTGTTACAAAGAGAGATTATATATTCAAAGGCCTAGTCTTATACATATTCATTGTATAGGATACCCTCACTTGCATGTCTCCACATGAACAATTCGAATCAAATCGTTTGTAACACTTACAAAATTGGTTGTATCCATGTTACCAAAATAAAACACCTAACCTTATCCATATACTATAAAACTTTTAGGTTATTCCTTGAATACGATCTATTTGTATGTCAATCACATACTGTCCAAGTTACCTTAAATAACTTTGGATTTTAGTTTATTGGATTTGAGTATGCATGAAAATAAATAATACTTTATTTATTAGAAGACAAATAATATTTTATTTATTCAATAATTTGTTTATAATTTACATACTACAAGATTTAGGACATAAACTGTTTCTAACTTGTTTGATCTCACATCTACAGTGTACGTTCACATTTACAGTAAAGCCTCCATATGTTGGTTGGTTATATTCAACTCCATCGACACCATCAATCATATGACCATTTGTAAATAATGCAAATTCCAAACATTTGTCTCCCATTTTTTAGGAACAAAATAAATAATGAGTAAATAATTTATTTGTATCACTCAATATTTGACTAATTATCTAAATAAAATTGTTAAACATAAACTAGAAATATTCACCTATAATACTAAAAAAAAACCTTAAATAAAAAATATTATATTAAAAGAACAACTATAATACTAAACTTTTTTCAAAGAACTCTAATATTAAAAAAATCTAACAATAAAAAATGCACAAAATTATTTAATTAAATTAATATTCTACTCTAATTATTAATACGGATTTTATATAATTAATATTAAAAATAAAGTCTAATATACAATTCAATAATTACAAATTCTATACTTTTTTAAGAACTTTAATATATTCAACTAATATTAAAAAAATCTAAAAAATTAATATTAAAAAAAATGTCAAAAAAACGTAGATCTTAGCTTCATAAAACTAAAAAAAATCTAATATCGTGAAAAAAAAAAAAAAAAAAAAAAAAAAAACTCAAATCTCAACTACATATAACTAAAAGAATGTTATAATATAAAAAATGAAAAAGAAAAAAAGAAAAAACCTCAGATCTAAACTCTATAAAACTAAAAAATATTATATAATATATAAACACGACTAAAATGGCCACGAGTTGAACCTGCAACCTCTTATTTATATATATATATTTATATTTAATTTTTGTATCTTAACCATTTTTTTAATTTTTATATCTTAATTGATTCAACAACACGTCAGAAATGAACCTGTGATGTAATTTATTTTTTCTTAGATTTATTTTTAAGAAGTGTGTATATGTACCGCAAAACTATCCTATTTCTCTCAATATTTTAGAAAGTATCATATATTTCTGATCAAAATTTTCATACATAAAAAAAATATCAAACTATTTATAAAAATAATAAAAAAATATTGATCGACTTCCATCAACATCTATTATTAATGATAACTATCATAGATAGACGCTGATAAAATTCTATTAGCCTCTATCAAAGAAGATTAAATTTTGCTATTTTGTGTAAATAATCTCCCCTATTTTTCTATTTTTGAAAATCTTCCTCTTCCTAATTTTTTTTTCAAACTACAATATTTTAAAAAAAGCGTCAAACACTTTAATTTTTTTTTAAAATGACTTAATTTCAAAATTAAACCAAATATATCATAAGAGGTGAATCTAAATTTTGTTACATTTACAAATATTTTTTTTTACATTTTGTTATATCTATTAATACTTGAAATCTAATTGTTATATTTGGACCGATCTCTTGTTTAATACCCAAAATCCAAGGCTTTGCTGAGGTGGTGTATATCTACTATCTAGATGTTAAAGTTGATTTCAAAATTTCCAAATCTATATAACTCGGAATCCCGAACATGGAAATAAAAAAAGCTTTATTGAAATTGGAAATTTATTCATCAGTTCTTCAGTGAAAGTGATCAAATGCAGCGGTGGTGATTGACAACAAGAAGCAACAGCAATGATCAACGGGGTTCGACAACAATGGGAAGGATGAGGGCAGTGGCATTGAATGAAAATTTCTCTATAGAATGGAGAAATAAAAAAGAAAGCCTAATGAATGCCAATTCAAATAATCTAATCACATAATTTGATATATAAAATTAAATATAATTTTTTAAGACAGTAAGTCAAATCAGCAATTCATCTTCACGCCACATTTTCATTAATCAACTAACAATTAATTTGAACTTAAGAAATAACAAGTATTCCTTTTAAAACTTCAAAATCTAAATAGGCAATTCTTTATAGATCAAAAGCGTGTTTGGCTCTAGAACTTTTGTAAAATGTTCACAAATAATATGGCAAGTTAATAGGATTCACCCAATAGATGACTCAAATTGTGAGAAAAATGAAATTTGCTCCACTTTTTTAAAATGAGGTTTTTTTTGGCCCTTTGTTAAGGTCAGATTAGGGTGAAACTGTCAAAAAGAAATTTCGTACACATGAAATGGACTTTTTCACTCTCTTATTCTTGCTCTTGCACTCTCGTTCTGTCGCCTCTTTCCTCTCTCAAATCACTCTCTTCTCTCCCATTCTCTCCTGAACTTGCTCTCTCACTCTTACTCTACAATGCAAACTAAATAGAGGTAGAGAAGAAGAAGAAGGCCGAAAATGCTTGTGTGGACTTGCTAGAGCTAGTGTGTGGTCTCGTCAAAGTTGATCGTACCAGAAGAAGAACAAGAAGAAGAAATAAGGGTAATTTTGTAAAATTGCTTAATGGTGAGATAAGCAAGAGGTCAAAGTTCTTAAGTTTTAAAAAGTGGAGCAAAATCATATTAGGCATCCCATGGATCTTTCAATCAATTTCCCAAGTTAATATCCCATTTTATTTTGCAATCTTTCAGCCTATGAGGATATCAATGCAAAGGCATACTCATGTTACTAATTACCATCCTCAGAGGATCCTAGAGATACCCATCCTTGAAAGAGGCCAAGCAATAGTCTACTAATATAGGATCATTTGTTATCAGACACATTTGTAAAATAAAATTATTTCAAGCTCTTATATATCTAAATATCGAAATATTGGGCAAACCACTGCAAATAATTACTCGCATTCTCCTGAAGAAATTGGTCAAGGGAAAGATTATATAAGAACTGTGCATTCGGTGATTTAGGAACAAACCTGTGTAGGACATCGAATGTTATTAAATTGAAGGCAAATTCAATTTCTCTATAAGACTCTGTAGGATATTTGACCCTCAACCGTTTCCACAACCACTCGCTTCATTCGCACAAGTAGAAGAAGAAAAGATCTTGCTTTGGGACCTACAAATATAACAGCACCATAGAAACATTACTACATTGCTTATTAATAATGACTTTTAGGGTGATTTTATTGACACCGTTTGGTAATTCTCTAGTTTTTGAAAATTAAGCTTAAAAACTTTTTTTTTCTGATTTATAAAACTTAGCTGGATCTTTTAAGATATTGGTAGAAAGTAGATAATAAAATAAAGGAATTTAGATGTGGAAGAAGTGTTTATAAACCTAATTTTCAAGAACTAAAAATTAAAAACCAAATGGTTACTAAACAGGACTAAGAATATGCCAAATGAGATGTAAATTGAGTTTCGCTGCATTCCAACTCATACTTACACTTCTCGTGGAAATGGACGTCTAAATTATGGAAAATGTAGAACGCCGGTGATAATTTTAATGCTATTGCCAATCTTAGCAGTCATACGTGCAACATAGTATTTCTCGTGGAATGTACAGTGCCATTGTTCACAAATGCATTAAAGGGTGAATTAGTTCGTGTATAATTACCAAGGTCCATAGTTGAAATTTCATCTTGAAGGATATAGTTTTTCCCCTTGCCTTTCGTCTCCAAGCATGAATTGATCTTCTCAACAGCCACGATGAGGTCCTGGACAAATTGGATTCCAAAGTAAATTTTACAAGTAAGAAATGTGGATATTAGGTTGATCGTAAAGAGATATCGTACAGATATAACAGCAAGCATCCTTGGAATCTTATTTGAGGGCTTAGAGGGGTATGGGGTCATGACATGTTCCGGCAATCGTAAAGAATTCTTTAAAGCCATACTAGGTGACTACCAAAAATAAAAAAAAAATGGGATTGCACACCAAATTTCTTGCAACGACACTCTTCAACGAGGGAAAATTGATGAAAGAAAAATCAACACTTGCAAGATATAGCTAAAGCACTTATAATCACCCTTACCTGAATATTTTTGAGTGAAGCTATCATTACTAAAACCTATCTAATTAGCAAAATGTTTTCTCGTGCAGTAAATATAAACTCCCATGCAATCTTCTTCGACTATTACCCCAATAACAAGACTGCTTTCAACCTCACCACCAAAGATATATCGAGTATATGACATGAAAGATAAAAGTAATCTCCCAGTAGAATTAAACTTGCCCCGTAGGCCATAGGCCATTATACGCATCTCTCTAGGATATGCTCAAAGCAGGGAGGACATAAATGTCATTCCTCGGATCAAAAGGATCTTGTGTCGATGGATGTTACCCTTTTGGAAACCAATCGTATAACTAAAAACGTAACATTTCGACTAAAAACTTCCTCGAGAACTTCTTTGGAAATAAGATAACATCAGAGACGCATAGAACTCTACACAAATTTATTATAAGGGAAACATAGCTTTCTACCAAATCATTAACGATACTTCTAATAGGGAGAACATGAAAAGCAAATGTCAGAAACACAGGAGTCGATAAAGAACCAACCATGTGTACTAGGAGGAAAAAGTATGAGCTTCATCATGCATTTGTTAGTAATGACCCTTCGGCTTGTTAGGAAGGGCCAGACCGAACCCTCACGTTAACCAAGACAGATGGATAATAATGTCAACTCAACAAGCACTAAAGAATAAAATCAACTAGAACTATTAAGAGGTCTTACCTCCCATGATGCTAGGCCCTTCATATATGATGGGAGGCTTTCAAAATCGTCCTTTGAGAGCGTAATTAGAGGTGAAATGGCTTCTTCAAATGTCAAGTAATCTTCACCTTCCCCTGCGTCAAACAAATTCTTAAGTAATGAACATATGTATCTTGATATTTGTAGAAAGATGGGATTCTTCAACTAATAGTGTCTAAGACGGCAATCTAGGAACCTTCTACCTTCAGGGGATCCCACAGTCTGTTCTGTGGATTGGTGTGGAAAATTTGAGCCAAGCGGTTTCTCTAAGGATCTAAAAGGAAAAAATGTCACAAGTTAATTTCGATTTACTAATCTTCTGAAAGCATTGCATAATTGATACGAACTTGAATATTTGGAACCTACTTTTTTGGTGTATGCAAATCCATGTATGGATCTTTGAACGTAGAGTTGCCTATAAAAGCAATAATAATAGAACTCAGTTGTCAAAAAATGCCTATGCTAATGATTTTCAGTGAGAAAATAAGAACGCCCCAGAGACCGATAAATAATAAAAAAATCAAGGTTCAAATATATTCAAAATATTGAGAACCATAACATTTATGCCTCATACATGTTCTGGAAGATAGCATATTATAAAGGCAAGTGACAGTTTTAGTCTTCTGACCTTCAGATGCTAGAGTGGCAAGGCAAACATCAGAAAGCCCAGCATTTTGTAAACTTAAAGAGTCGTCGAGCCTGGAAACGATAAGAATTAAGAACGACAAAGTTTCAATTCCATTTTTTTTAGAGTGCAAGATAATTAGATAAATAATCAGTATCCTCATTTAATACCTATCCAAGGGAAAAAAAAAAAAAAATTGTTTCTCCTTTAAGAATTTCTGGAAAAAGTCCCCATTTCTTTAATTTTTCATCTCTTATCCCTATTTACAAATAACCAATAAGATAAGATACACCATGTACCAAGGGGTGGGAGAAGGAAGGATACAGTATATCTTCTTCAAAACTATGCTTAGCAAGTCCTGTCGTGGAGACTGATTTATGGTAAGAAGACGGTACGTTCAATCCATCCATGGAACTTGCAAGCTCGTAATTCAACCCAGGCGTTGATACATGATTAAGAATTTCGTCGTCTTCATCAATCTCAAACTCTAAAGGCAAAAGAAGAGAAATGATACAGCATTAACGGAAGCAAGAGCCAACTGTTTCCCTTTTGTTTTATGCTTTATCGAAAGAATTATAACTGAAACTGAGAAATTTACAAAATTAAGAAACGAATATCCTAGCTACAGCACACGTTATACCATCTCCACATACAAGAAAAGCAAGAATTCAATGTAATTCACCTGGAATGTATCCGACACCTTTGAGCTGCTTCTGTAGCTCCAGAAGATCACTTTCGTTCTTCTTATATACTTCACTGACATGACCTAAAAGCTCCTCGAATGATACTGTTTCTAATGACATTGATTCGAGCAAGTTGAGATCAACGTTAGCAGTCGACACGCGGCGGTTGAGAGATTGTATGAAGGTCGATGATGCCGAATCTGTAGGATATAGAGGAAATCTACAAAATTAGCATTAATCGGTCCCCTTACATATCGACAAACTCAAATTTCAGTCCAATTCATCAAAGCAAAGGACCAACGCAAATTTACGAACGGAAAAGACAGCCAAATGCGATCTGCTAGTCTATAATGCAACGATTATACAAAATTCTCACCCAAAATCCATCTGTAGCAGCATAGAGAACAGAAAAAATGAAGATAAAAGGAAGGAAGAGATGGGGATAATATTCACCAAGGGGAATGGGGCGGCGATCCATGGACTGCTTGAGGGCATCGCAGCTGTTTTGGAGATGGTTGCAGAACGGCGCTAGGGTTTTGGTGAAGTTCGAGATCAATTCCTCCATTGTTCTTCTTCTCTTCCAGATGCACACATTGAATTATGCTTCAACTGATCGATTGTTTTGTCTGATTTTGAGGAAGAAGAAGAAAAAATAAAGGCGGGAAAACTATTTCGGATCTTTATCTATTATTTCATTATTACACTTAATCTTTTATACATACTTCAAATCAATTGAATATGAATATACTAGAATATTGGACGAAATAGGATTATGGATGTCCTAATTCTTTTTGTTTTAGGTCATCGTTAAATTGTTTCAAATCTTAATTTATGTTCAGCATTTTAAATAAATTCTAATCTAAAGATATTTTGAAATATTTTATGAACGATAAAATTACTTCTGAAAGAATAAAAATAAATTTTAAATAGATAAAAAGGTTTCAGGATCTTTTATAACTTAACAATTAAAGTAATAAACTAAAATTCTACAAAATACCTTTAAGCTTTAATATAGTATTCGACTTTTAAAAGTTTCGTTCTTTTACTATTAAATTTTGGACACGTCTTAAAATAATCCTTTTACCTGTATCTTCCATTAAAATAAAGATTAAAAATAATAATAATGTGGAGATGATATATAGAATAGTAGTGCAGGTGGGACATGTGATTTCAATCATGTTCTTGAACTTCATAATATCATTAAACTTGAGGGTATGTTTCTTATGCCCCTAAGGGGATGTTTAAGATGCTGAGATGATATAGGATGTCTGTGTTTGGGATGCGGAGTTGTGTTGTCTGAGTTCATATGTCTGTATTTAGGGTGCATAATTGTGTTATCTTAGTTCATATGTCTGTGTTTAGGTGTGCAGAGTTGTTATGTCCGAGTTCATATATCTGTGTTTGGGTGTGCAGAGTTCATATGTCAATGTTATCTGATTCAACTTTTTGTACTCTAAAATAATTTGCCTGTATGAACACTATTTTTTTAATCTTATAATTCAATTATTGTATCAATCCTATTTGGAATAAGATATTGATTGCATTTTCTTTATTCTTTCCAATCTCAAGAAATGGTATACATTTCGATTTTGTATTATTCATTTCAAACTTTTCATTAAAGAAAGCCAAATAATTTTACAAAATAGTATTAATTTAGACCGATATGAAATTCATTAAATTCATTCCACTGATAAAAAAAAATCTAGACTGGATATGAAATTCATTCCCCTCAAAAGATTTTATATAATTTGATGGCCTTATACATGGCCATTTTACAACTTGCTTTAAAAAAATTGCATCCATATGTAAGGGTCACATGTCATGGGTTATTTGTACATGTCACAAAAAATAAAATACATGATATCTATGCAATAAGGGACTAGGGGAAGTTACAAAAAATAATAACAAAGCAACTTGCAAACATCGAGAACGTAATTAGTTAGCCTTGCCCAACAAACGCATGCAATACCTTATGGTGGTGGAATGGCTAAAAACGTTTGTTCGTTGAATATAATTCACCAACATATCTATGAGGGTCAACTGATCGTCCTCCTTTAAACCTTCAACTTGGTAGATCTGTTCGATGACCTCCCGACGTCTCTTAAGCTCCAATTCATATTTCTCTTTCTGCCATTGAACAAGTTTCTCCATTTTACTTTCCTGCACGTCCATTGTTGTGAGTACAATGTCAAATATTTCATATCGGAAGGGAGCCCTCTTGCGTTTTGTTCCTCTCGTATCGTTACTTGATCCAGTACACCTATTGATGGGTGTATATGAGAAAACCTCATCCATGCATCAATTGTTGGTATGTTCATGTCAGGTATACTTTCTTGTTGTTGATGAAACACGAGACATATGCAGCAGAATTAGGATCTAATTACACTCTAATTGCTTTTAATTTAAAGGAAAAAACATGCAATTTGAAGGGGAAAAACAGTAATTAACTTATTTTTGAAGCTCCCGAAAACCGCTTTTCCTTGCTGAATCTCGACTCGAACTCTTTCGGACCACCACTAGAGTTGACTTACTATCCTCTGGACTCAGAACTGAGTTGTGGGACCCGGTGGATGAAGAAAACCGAGAGAGAGAAAGAGATGGAAAACAGAAATGGAATTTTGGATTAGGTTTGGGTTTTAAATTTTTCTCCAAAAAATGTGATTTTTCTAGCCCAAATTTACAAAACAATTTTGACAAAATGGAAAAACTTTTTTCATTCAAAATGAAAGCCCATTTTATAGAAAAAAACCATGCAACAATTGCATGAACCAAATCCATAAAAATCCAACACCTGTAATCCACTATCTTAGTGGGCCTAATGTCTCATTATAAGCCAACACCTAGCCCATTATTTTGTTAGTGGAATTATCCAACAAAAGTTTGGATTTTCCCACTAACTTTAGTCAAAGGGCAAAATAGTTTGACTTTGACCAAAAAGTCAACATTTTGACTTTTTATGATTTTTTTCGTGTTGACAAATTTTGACCTCCCGAGCATGAATCCGCGCATTCATTTTCTCGAAATTCAAATCACATTTGAATATAAGGTCGGTCAAAGTTTGACTTTTCAAAGTCAAAAGTCAACTCGTTGACTTTTTACATCTTTGACCATTCCATTATTTCCGAGCTTCCGAATATGAATGTATTCACATTCTTGATTTTTAAATCACATTTAAATATTAAAGTTGTATCTCTAAACTGAAAAACCCGACCACTATATCACATATACTTATCGGTTTCTCTCTTTTCACCTAATTCGAACAATTTGAATCATTCTATCATACTATTCTAAGTTTATTCCATATGAGCTAGTAGGGGAACCTAATGAACCTATAGATCATGGGCTCCAACGATCCGAGATTAGCTGGCTAAACTCTTTAGAATGAGCTAATCAACATTCATTAACTAACGGGTCAATCTACTATAGTTCTGTAGTTGCACTCCCCTCACTATAGATATATTTGTGTCCATTTGATATAACCATGTCAGTAAACTAATCCTTCACAGGTTGTTTGTAATCTCGGCTAGGTCATAAAAATTGTTTTACTCCCAAGACTAAATCTTGTTCCTTAAGTTCCACTGATCTTCTAATGAACAATTGGTTTAAGGTCCAACCTATAAATCGAATCCCTCTCGAGCCAAAGAGAGGGTGGGGGCCCCTTGTTCAAGACCTGGATTCAGTACTAAAGGGAACAACCTATCTACTATCCCTATAATAGGTAGGAGTGAATTCTGTCTTGCACCCTATGTTTCCAGCTATCCACTCGTTCTTACCCCTGAAATGGGAGGCTTATTGGGCCAGGATATTGAGCTGCCCTCACCTATGTAGATCTAAGGATAATTTCGAGTGAACATGAGTTCATAGTTAACTCAGGATTAAGATTAAGTTGCCTAGGTCATCAATTAACGAAATAGTCAGTTTTATACATAAAACAACATTTAGAACGTAAAAAGTGACTATTTCATGGTTCAGTCTTATGTAAACTCTTTACATAGGATGCCTCCACTCACATATCTCTATATGAACGATTCAGGATCACATCGTTTGTACTAACTACAAAGTGGGTTGCATCCATAGTGTCCCAGAATAAGGTGCCCAACCTTATTCATATACTATAGACCATTTTGACTATATATTTGAATATGATCCACATTTATGTCACTACATAAAGTTCAAACTGTATTAAATAGCCCCAGGACCTTAGTTTATTAGATTCAAGATTACAATTTCAATAACAACTTTATCGAAAAAAAAAACAAGATATGTTTATTAATTTACAAACTACGAGTTTTAGGACATAAAATCCAACAAACCCCAATTGGACTAAAACTCCTAGTGGAATATCACAATGTTGAATTTAAGCGAGAAACATATGAGTACAATAAACATATGAATACAATAAACTAGGGCATATACCCAAAAGTTCTCCCACTTGTCCTAGTTTACAAACTTCGTAGACCTAGACTCTGTAGGTGACCTTCAAACACTTTAGCCGTGAGAGCCTTTGTAAAAGGATTATAAATGTTTTGCTCAGAAGATATCTGGGTTACTACAATGTCTCATGATGTACAATCTTCTGGATCAGTGGTATTTGCGCTCAATATGCTTGTCGTGCTTGTGGCTTCTTGGTTCTCTTGAATTTGCAACTGCACCACTATTATCACAATATAGGGTGATAGGCAGATGCATATTTGGAATGACTTCCAAAACTGTCAAGAATTTCCTCAACCATACTGCTTCCTTTGTTGCTTCACAAGCAGCTACATATTCAGCTTCCATTGTGGAGTCCGCAATACAGTTTTGCTTCACACTTCTCCACACTACTGCTCCTCCGTTAAGAGTGAACACTGATCCAGATGTAGACTTTCTAGCATCTTTATCGGTTTGAAAATCAGAATCAGTGTATCCAGTAAGGATCAAATCCTTAGTACCATACACGAGCATGTAGTTCCTCGTTCTCCTAAGATACTTGAGGATATTTTTAACGGCAGTCCAATGATCATATCCAGGATTGGACTGATACCTACTGACTACCCCTACCACGTAGCATATGTCAGATCTAGTACATAACATTGCATACATCAGGCTCCCTACTGCGGAAGCATAGAGAATGTGTCTCATATCCTCAACCTTTTGAGGTGTCTTAGGACATTGATCCTTTGAAAAATGAATTCATATCTGTAAGGTAACATACCTCTTTTGGAATTCTGCATCTTATACCTAGACAACATTTTGTCTATATAAGTTTCTTGAGACATGGCTAGTGTTCTGTTCTTGCGGTTCCGAATAATCTGAATCCCGAGAACATACTATACATTTCCTAAATCTTTCATTTGGAACTGCGTTGCTAGCCATTTCTTGATGTCAATTAGGTAACCTACTTCATTCCCAATGAGTAGAATATTGTCAACATATAAAACTAAGAACGCTATAGTAGAATTGACGATCTTCTTATAAACACAAGGCTCGTCAACATTATGTACAAAGCCATAAGATTGGATTACAGTATCAAATCTTATATTCCAAGATCTAGAAGCTTCTTTCAACCCATAAATGGATTTTTGAAGCTTACAAACCTTTTTTTCTTGACCTTGTACGATAAACCCCTCTGGTTGAGCCATATAGATATTCTCCTCAAGATCGCCGTTTAGAAAGCCTGTCTTAACATCCATCTGCCAAATTTCAGTCATAAAAGGTGGTAATGGATAATATTATTATAATCGACTTAAGCATGGCAACAAGAGAGAGAGTTTCTTCATAGTCCACTCTCTCTCTTTGGGTATAACCCTTTGCCACAAGTCGATTCTTAAAAGTCTGTACTTTACCGGCTTGGTCTCGTTTTCTCTTGTAGATCCACTTACAACCAATTGATTTTATATTATTTGGTTGATCTACAAGTTTACAAACAGAATTGAAGTACATAGACTTCATTTCTGTTGGCTTTTTGGTCCTTAATCACAAATTAATTAATTAATCAATGTTTTGATGATAACAAACTCAATTTTTAATTACTAAAAATTTTAGTGTTTTAATATATCTATAGCATAGATCTCGGAACAACGATTCCAACATCTCTTGAATCACTCAAATCGGAGTTAAAACGAAGAAGTTATGATCGAAACAAGTTTTATCGAAAAATACCGGTGGCGATGACGTGGCGACTGAGTCAGCATCAATGACCAATCCGGTGACGACACATGGAGCTTTGGGAGAGTGACACGTGGGGCTTTTAGTTATTTAAAATATTATATATATATATATTATTTTATTAAAAAAATGTGTCAAACGGTTTCTTTGAAATTTTTCTTAAAAAAAGAAATCCAGAAAGCATTAAATGCTTCTACCGTTGGAAATTTTTTTTAAATATATATATATATATATATATTCAATTTCGTTTTTTTACCGTTAATTTATTATTATTATTATTATTATTATATTTTTTATATATGTTTTTTACCGTTTGAAAATTTCAGAATTAATATATATATATATATATATATTATCTTCTTAATTTTCTTTTAATTTCTTTTAATCTCCACCCTTCATTTTTTTTTAACACAAATCTAATGGTCCAATTTAAATTCAATTTTTTCCCTTTCCATCTCTTTATAAACTATCTTCCTCTCCAATTTTTGAACTAACAAATTTTACATTTCATAATCCTCCACAACTCAAAAGTTTCCATTGTTGCTCTCTCTAAGCTCCCAATTTTTTTTTCTTTTCATCTTATTCTTGAGAGAGTGTTATTGTATTGTGAGGATAAATTTGTTGTGTGCTTAAACTTGTAAATCCACTCTAGTGACAGTTGTATTGTGTTCTTCAAAAATTCCAACATTTGTAACAGTTTGATCCTAAATTATGGAAAGGATCAGATTTGCTCTTGAACCTGTAAAAGGAGCGGTGGTATAACGGTTGGGCTCTAATCCATGGAAGGAGTCGGAAAGATTTTATTCAAATTTCCAAGAGGCGCTTGGGGAGTTGAATAGGTCGAGTTTGACCGAACCACTATAAAAATTACAGTTTCTTCTTCTCTTACTCTTTCCTTTTTATTTTTGCAATTAATTTAAGCACTTTATTGTATGTTTTAGTTTGTTCTTATTTATTTGCTAAAATTTGATAGAATTAAATTATCACACTTTTTGTTATCTTATTTGTTTCATAAATTGAATTTTTCTTATTATTTATAAAAAGTGTATTAATTATTTAATTGGGTTAATTTAAGAAAAAAGTTTAATTAAACCCTATTCACCCCCCCTCTAGGGTTTCCATATCGATCCAACAATTTCGAGGTCCATGGCTTTGACCCACTGATCACAGTCCACATCTTTTATCGCCTGTTTATAGGTCGATGGATCCTCTATATCGTCATCAAGTATGACAACTTGTGTTTCTGTTAAACCCAAGTAACAGTCAGGCTGATGAACAACCCTCTCATTACTTCGAGGCATTCTCAACTCTTGAGAAGGATGTGACTGACCAGATGTACTAGTTTTATCTACTACTTTAGTATATGAACTAGTTCTATCTGTAGCGTCTTTGGAAATTTCATTCAATACTAGTCTATTGCGAGGTTGATGACTTCTATGTAGTCTTCCTCTAAGAAAGTGGCATTTGTCGATACAAATACCTTATTCTCTTGAGTATCGTAAAATAGACCACCTTTTGTTTTTTTGGATAACCTACAAATAGGCATAGTTTTGAACGACGTTCCAATTTTTTAGGATTTTGCACCAACACGTATGCCAGGCATCCCCAAATCCTAAAGTGATGTAAACTATCTTTACGCCCTTTCCATAGCTCATAAGGTGTTTCTGAAACACTTTTAGAGGGAACGTTATTCAAAATATAGATATCAGTCTCTAATGCATGTCCCCAAAAGGAATCAGGTAACTCAGCAAAGCTCATCATTGAGCGAACATGTCCAACAAGGTTTTGTTTCTTCTTTCAGATACACCGTTCTGCTGAGGCATATTAGGTACAGAGAATTGTGACTTGATTCCGTGTTCTATCATATAGTCCTGGAATCTTAAGTCCATATACTCCCCACCTCGATCTGATCGTAGTGTCTTAATTGTTTTACCTAATTGGTTCTCAACCTCAGTCTTATATTCTTTGAACTTTTCAAAAGAATCAGACTTGTAATGCATTAGGTAAATATGACCATACCTTGAATAATCATCAAAAAAACTGATGAAATATTCATACCCACCTCGAGCTTTGACATTCATCGGTCCACAGAGATCCGAATGTACGAGCTCTAAGGGTATTGTGGCTTTGAGACCTTTTCCAGTAAAAGATCTCTTAGTCATTTTTCCCTAAAGACAAGACTCACATGGAAGTAAAGAATTGTCTTCTAACTGATTTAGGAGTCCATTATTAACCAATCTCTCAACCCTTTTGAGATTTATGTGGCCAAGTCTTCGGTGCCATATATAGGCATTAGAAGAAACTTTTTGTCTTTTATTCTGAGTTTCGACTGTCCTGAATCCAATATCCAGGTTGAGGTATCATCCTCCACTACACATGTCTCAGTAACTAGTAAATCATATTTACCTTGTACTTCTTTCAAGGCAGGGGCCTGAGGACATTCCTCAATTAAGAAAAAACTGAGGTCATCTATTATTAGTGTTGAATTCATATTGTTTTTCCATGTTGAGTAATTATCGCAGTTTAGTTTCTCGGAAGCTAAGAATTGATCTAGAAAGCTAGTCATGCTGAAAAGAAAAACATATACTTTTTAATAAAAAAAAAACATTAATCTTTTAAATCCAATCAAGTTTAGCAAAAAAAAACTAATAATGTACCCTTTATTATTATATTTTGCAACGATATTTCAATGGTTTAGAATAACCTCCACCGAGGGGTGATCGACTATTCCTCAGTTGAACCAAGACTATTTTGACTAGATACTATCACCAGAATAACTCTTATCCCTATAGTAACTCAGTTATCGCTACTTTGGTCAAGAATTTACTAACGCTTAATAATTCTCGTAAGTGTGACCCTCTATTTTCAGACCTCAAACATTGGAATCATTATGCTCCCGAAGTTGGAAAGACAAGAATGAAAACAGACCTGAGAGACTCTATCGATTTCTAGAGTTCGCGGAGTTCCGAATCCTATAATACAACCCTTCGATTGGTAAGATTGCTCCAGGACAGACATGCAAGCGCATTATAGGAATCTCACGGTGTGACTTAATGGAAGAGACCGTAGGATGTGTTGACACACTTCCTTCTCCCACTTACTATGAACAACTTCCCCTATTCACCTTGGTATTGACTCATGCAAACACTCTTCGAATGGAGTCTGCTCCCAGGGCGGCCCAAAGCCAAGCATGAATCTAACGGTGTGAACTCTTAGGGACGCTAGAGCTAAAAATACATTACTTCTCTCCAGCTGAAGTGTTCTAGACGGTTAGGGTATAAAATACTTAGCGATACATTCCGGCTAACTAAACATATCCTAAGTCTGGTGATTCATCCGAGTATAACTTTTATACTGGATTTTTAATCTACGATGTCTTGGTGATAAACAAATTTTATTACCTTACACCGCTCACGCATGCTCATAAAATCAATTTAACCTAACTCAGATGTCGGCTTAATCTCCAGGTAGTAGGTGTTCCGTGAACTGTCAACTTAAAAACCTTTAACCTTAGTCATCTTATCTGACTTTTTGCCAAGATCTTGCCGGGTGAGTTTTCTTGTAACTTCGGTTTTAAAAGATATCGACATATTTTCTATGAAAATTGGGATTGCTCGATGGTTAACACTAAATGAGCATGCATCTTATCTTTGTTATAGATTTTAGAAGTCTAGGTTATTTTATAACAATTATAACCCTAGAGCATTCATCTATAACATGTTTCCTTCAATTAAACATGCTTTAATATAACACTTATATTAAAACTAAGCATGCATAGTATATATTTTATAACACTTATAAGATATAACAAATGCATGTCACATGCTTTTCCTATGGTGGGGTTTTAAAACTATATGGCATACTATATGCACACATAATTAAACAACATTATACATCACATGCATAATAGGTAAACAACACTAAAGTGGATCAATTTTGGCATTAAAAACAAACAAATAACTAATTTCTTACAAAATTCAGCAACCAGCTTCCCGGAATCGGTTTCAAATACTTTGAACCATCTTGAATTGGCCAAAAAGCTCTCGAACTGGCCCAAAAACTCCAAAAACCAAGTTGAATCTGTCCAGACCATCTGAACCGACTGGTCAATGCACGTTGGTGTAGTCAACGAAAGTGCGGGTCGGGTCGACGGAGGCGGAGCGGGCGCGTGAGCCGCGAGCAAGCAGGAGGCGCGCAGGTAGCTTCGAACCGGGTCGTGCGAATCGGATCGGGCGGGCACTCGGGTCAGATTCGGCCGGGCAGGCGTGCAAAGCCAGACGCGTGTGCGAGAGAATCCGGGTGGCGAATCAGGTCGGGTCGAGTCTAGGAGCCTTCTCTCAGGTCCAGTAGCCGAATTCGGGTCTGTGATGCATTTTTCTTCAATTTCCTGCTGTTCTCTCTCCCGGAATCAAGAAATTATAGCCTAATTTCAACTCTAATGATTCCAACAAATTTACAGACCCTTTTTTCACACATTAATGCTCATAAACATGTGAGCAATTACAAATTTTCACAAGAAATTTAGAGAAAAACAATGCCAAAATCATAATAAATCCACTTTAGTCCACATTTCATTTAACACTTGAATAGATAGGAAACAAACACCCACCAAAAGCAATTGAGCATAATTCTAGCATGCTCTGATACCACATGATGGAACACGAGACATACGAAGCGGAATTAGGATCTAATTACACTCTAATTGCTTATAACTTAAAAGGAAAAAAACATGCAATTTGAAGGGAAAAAAACAGTAATTAACTTACCTTTAAAGCTCTCAAAAATCGCTTTTCCTTGCTGAATCTTGACCCAAACTCTTTTGGACCACCACTAGAGTTGACCTACTATCTCTGGACTCAGAACCGAGTTGTGGGACCCGGTGGATGAAGAAAACTGAGAGAGAGAAAGAGATTGAAAAAATAAATGGAATTTTGGATTAGGTTTGGGTTTTAAATTTTTCTCCAAAAAATGTGATTTTTCTAGCCCAAATTTACAAAAAAAATTTGGCAAAATGGCAAAACTTTTTTCATTCAAAATGAAAGTCTATTTTATAGAAAAAAACCATGCAACAATTGCATGAACCAAATCCATAAAAACCCAACATTTATAATCCACTAGCTTAATGGGTTTAATGTCTCCACTATAAGCCAACACCTAGCCCACTATTTTGTTAATAGAATTATCCAACAAAAGTTTGGATTTTCCCATTAACTTTAGTCAAAGGGCAAAATAGTCATTTGGCCAAAGTCAAACTTTGACCAAAAAGTCAACATTTTGACTTTTTATGATTTTTTTTCCGTATTGACTAATTTTGACCTCCCGAGCATGAATCCGCATTCATTTTCTTGAAATTCAAATCACATTTGAATATAAGGTCGGTCAAAGTTTGACTTTTTAAAGTCAAAAGTCAACTCTTTGACTTTTTACATCTTTGACCATTTTCATTATTTTTTAGCTCCCGAATATGAACGTATTCATATTCTTGATATTTAAATCACATTTAAATATTAAAGTTGTATCTCTAAACTGAAAAATCCGACCACTATATCATATATACTTGTCGGTTTCTCTCTCTTCACCTAATTCGAACAATTTAAATCATTCTATCATACTGTTCTAAGTTTATTCCATATGAGCTAATAGGGGAACCTAATGAACCTATAGATCATGGGCTCCAACGATATGAGATTAGTTGGCTAAACTAATGAGCTAGCACCGGGATAATAGGAGGCCAGTCCAGACACAGCTTCTCTTTAGACGGAGCTAATCAACATTCGTTAACTAATGGGTCATTCCACTATAGTCCCGTAGTTGCACTCCTCTCACTATAGATATATTTGTGTCCATTTGATATAACCATGATTAGTAAGCTAATCCTTCACAGGTTGTTCGTAATCTCGACTGGGTCATAAAAACCGTTTTACTCCCAAGACTACATCTTGTTCCTTAAGTTTCACTGATCCTCTAATGAACAATTGGTTTAAGGTTCAACCTATAAACCAAATCCCTCTCGAGCCAAGGAGAGGGTGGGGTCCCCTGTTTAAGACCTGGATTCAATACTAAAGGGAACAACCTATCTACTATCCCTATAACGGGTAGGAGGGAATTTCGTCTTGCACCCTACGTTCCCAGCTATCCACCCGATCTTACCCCTGAAATGGGAGGCTTGTTGGGCTAGCGATATTGAGCTGCCCTCACCTATGCAGATTTAAGGATAATTCCAAGTGAACATGAGTTCATAGTTAGCTCAGGATTAAGATTAAGTTGCCTAGGTCATCAATTAACGAAATAGTCAGTTTTATACATAAAACGATATTTAGAACGTAGAAAGTGACTATTTCATGGTTCAGTCTTATGTAAACTCTTTACATAGGATGCCCCCACTCACATATCTCTATATGAACGATTCAAGATCACATCGTTTGTACTAACTACAAAGTGGGCCGCATTCATAGTGTCCCCAGAATAAGGTGTCCAATCTTATTCATATACTATAGACCATTTTGGCTATATATTTGGGTTTGATCCACATTTATTTCACTACATAAAGTTCAAACTACATTAAATAGCCCTAGGACCTTAGTTTGTTGGATTCAAGATTACAATTTCAATAACAACTTTATCGGGGAAAAAAAACATAATATGTTTATTAATCTACAAACTACGAGTTTTAGGGCATAAAATCCAACAGTTGTTCATTAACCTGTGATCCTAACTAAATATTCTCCAAATGTTCATCTGTTCCAGATGCTTGATCGTACGGAGTTTCATTGCCTTCACCAGTGGTCCTATCTTTTCCAAAGATGATTGAAAGCTCATCATAATAGAGGAATGATTTGTCTCAAACCCTTCGCATTGGGATAGGACTACAAACAAGAACATATATTATGTTAGAACATAATATTATATTAGAAAGAGTTCGCCATTGTAAGATAATAATATTTTAATATGTTTTCTTACCTGAACCCATATATCAAAAACCTCTTTCTCTGCTTCCACACATTTGAACTCGTCATTCCAACCAAATCTGCTACATGCATTACTCAGGATCTCAGCGATTGCACAATATTGTTGCTTGAAAAATCTAAACTTGCACTTTATTGTTGACAGCCCAATGGAACAACTAGGAATCTTTTCGTTAAGTAGATGTTGTAGTTGTTGTAAATAGTCAGGCTTGAAGGTTCCATCATCAGCTTGCCAACCTGTTTCCACCAAGTGCAATAGTGACTCCACTAACCATGCATCTTCAACCTTCGTCCAAATGTGTTTTGTCATTTTCTCACGTCTTGTCATTTAGCTACATACAATACGTATAACTTAATAAAATAAATTGGGGACAGTTAGATAAACAAACTTTTGAGTACGAATAGTGGAGAACATGTTCCATCATTCACATGAACCAATTAACACAACATAAATTAAGATAATTCAATATAGAAGATTGTTTAAACTGAATGATAACATAATCTAAAAGCATAAGGAAGTTATTCATAGTAAAGCAAATTGAACAATAAAATTTATACTCATTATGCTTGTTCCCATTCATCGAACATTCACGTCGCCAACTCATCCCTGAAATTGGTCAATTCGTTGGACGTTTCAATAAATTATATATTTTCATGATCGAGCTCGCTAGATGTAGAATCTTCATCATCCGTTGTTACGGACATTGTAGTTTGGCCCATTTCCCTTGTTATCAGGTTATGAAACAAGCAACATGTTGTTATTGTTCTACATTGGATCTTAATTGGGTAGTAGGACTTTCCACATAGTATCGTCCAACGACCTTTGAGTATGCCAAATGCTCTTTCTATGAAATTTCTAGTTGATAAATGTTTCACGTCGAAAAATTCTCATGGATTAGTCGGTGCATTTTTAACACCACATCATTCTGAATGATGGTACCGCTCTCCCCTATATGGTGCCAAGAATCCCTCAGCATTGGGATATCCAACATCACATAGGTAATAATAACCTAGGCATAATATACATAAAATTAATTGACAAACTATTTGCTCTTGAATCCAGACAGTGTAATTACAAAAGTCTATACCCTTGGGAACCTTCTGTAGGATTGTATAAAAGCGGAAGCACAAGGATCATCTAAACACTCTAATTCACTAATTTTGACAAAATATAAAGCATGTTCTTGTAGAAAACAAGTGAGTTTCAAGACATACCTCTTGTAGAACTTCTTCAAAGCTTCTTCTCCAACTGCTATCTTCTCCAAATCTTGTTGCAGACCACCTCAAGATCTTTTCCATTATTCTCTTGGTGCTCTAGATTGAGTTGTGGGACTCAAAACAAGCTTGAATCAAGGGATAAAGGAGAAATGCTCACTGCAGTAATCTTGTTGAAGAACCCTTTCTTCAACCCAAATTTTCTCTGAAATTCTCTATAGATTGCATGCCCAAAATTCACTCAAATCTCTTCACTATATTGCAAATCAACATGCAAAGGAGAGAGTTGCATGAGTTGCAGCTCATGCTTAGAGAAAACAAGACAAAGTTGAATGCATTTTGTGTGAGCAACTTGAAAGATGGATAATGGAAAACAAGTTTTTTCCATTTTTGTGTTTTTATTTTCTAATTTCTAATTTTATCATAAAATCAAAAATGATTTTTCCAAAAACCATTTTTAATTTTAAAATTGAAAAAAGAAATTAATTTCATAAATTAATTTTAAATAAAACTTAATTAATTTAATATCAAATATTAAATTAATTTTTACACAAATCCATCTTTATATATTTAAATCATATTTAAATATATATATTCTCCTATTCCGTTTAATTCTCAAATTAAACACGTAATTATATCTCATATAATTACTAATTCCCTTAGTTCTAATTTGAACGTTTCAAATTAACTTATCACACTATTCTAAAGCTAGTTTGATAGAGCTAGTAGGAGGACCTCGCGGACTTACAGATCATGGGCTCCAACAATCCGAGATTAATTGGCTAAACTCATTAGACCAGATTAATCTCCATTTGTTAACTAATAGGTCACTCCACTAAAGCCCATAGTTGCACTCCTCTCACTGTAGATATATTATGTCCACATGATTTAACCATAATCGGCAAGTCGACCTTTCACAGGTTGTTCGTAATAACGGCTGAGTCAAATATCTGTTTACCCCCGAGATTACATCTTATTCCTCAAGTCTTTACTGATCCTCTAATGAATAATTGGTTTGTGATCCAATCACTAAACTAAACTCTCTCAGCCCAGTGAGAGGGTGGGGCCCCTTGTTCAAGACCTGGAGTCAATACTTGAGAGAACAATCTTTCTCCTTTTCCTAAATTGGGTAGACGTGAACTTCGTCTTGCACCCTATGTCCCCAACTATTTATCTGATCTTACCCCTGAAATTGGAGTCTTATTGAGCCAGCTTTTTGAGCCAACCCTCACCTATATAAATCTAAGGACAATCTCGAATAAACAGAAATTCATAGTTAGCTCAGGATTAAGATTGAGTTACCTAGGTCATCTAGGTGAAATAGTCAGTCTTAAACAGTAAACAACGTTATAAAGTAAGAGTGATTTATCTCTTGGTTCTGATCTTATGCAAACTCATTGCATAGGACGCCCCCACTCCTCATGTCATAACATGTACGAATTAGAATCACATCGCATGTAGCACTTTACAACTCTTTGTAATAACTACAGAGTAGGCCGCATCACCAATGTAATAGAACTGGATCTAAGTAGCACTAAAACCCTTAGGCATGAAAGCGGTGTTACTAAAATAAGGTACCCAACCTTATTCATGTACCATAGATCATTTTGACTATTTACTCGAACCTGATCCATTCTTATGTCTCCACATAAAGTTCAAGTACTCATACAATAGTCATGGGTCTTAGTTTATTGGATTTAGACTTTTAAACAATTTATGAAATCAATAATAAGTATATTGATTATAGAAAATGTTTATCATTCCACAAACTGCGAGTTTTAGGATATAAAACCCAACACCTTCAACCTATGTGGTAGAGAAATTGCATCCTAAGCACTCTAGAATCGGCTGCAAACCCTTCCCATCCTGGTAGCACAAATATGAACTCATCAGTTGGAGAACAGACAACAAGCACATTCGTGGCTATCTCACCTTTCCAGGTACAATAGCAGGGACGATCGACTGCACTTACATTGACCTTGATGGATGTATCATCTAATGCACATAGACAATTTTGTATAGGATCATACATTGATAAAGGATAAACATTTCCTAGTTTCCTGAAAATCTAGAACCTAATATTTAACTAGGAGTGGAATTAAAATTGTTGTAATACCTCAGTTTCCACCTAATATCAGTGCAGTCACTCGTGATAGGCTCCATTTTTTTCAGCAGTAACTTATGAAGTTGTAGTACTGCGGTCAGAACGATCCTAAAATGCCTCGAAACAATTTCACCAGACCATGTGAACTGTCATCCAACTACTCGGTTCTTAACGTCGTGCACCAAATGTGGAGGAAAATTGTCACCATCTCTTCGTCGTCAATGCATTGAGTAGGTGTCAGACGACCGGTCGTCCTAAGCATGTTACAGAGGATGACGAAAATCCGTCTATCTATCCGCGTGCTCTTACGACAACAGACATCATTCTCATAAATAAGCCAAAAGAAGTTTAATTGTCTAATTCGATGTCTAGTGTAGAAAAGTTGGTTCTCTATTCTACAATGGTCATGTAGTAATAGGGCTAATATTAGGAATTGTTATCGTTGGGATGTAGTGATGATTGAAATGATAGTAAAAACTTCTTCATTTTCCATATTTTGGGATAGAAACTAAAACCCTAGGATACAAAAGGGAAAATAGTTTTATAAGGATTCAGTCTCTATTGAAATACATTACTTATATTCAAATTAGTACTTAAGATTATATTGATTATTCTCCCTTACTTCCCAACGTCTCATGTTAGAACTATTGCTCAAGATTATTTTGATTATTATCCCTTTCTTCCCAATGTCTTTTAAATAAATTCTTTATTATTGTTGTTTTTTAAAAAAAAAATCCAGTCAAATTTTAAGATTAATCGTAAGTAGTTAACGAGTATGGTGCATACTAAAACATGGACTAAAAATTCTTGATTGAGTACCAAAATGTTGATGTTTTACAGTTTTTTTTATTGGGGGGTTTAACTAGTAGATTGGTTAAAAAAATCTCATTTGTACCAATTGACCCAAAATGCAAATATTGTTCCCGATAAGTATCAGCTCAGGGGTTCATATGGATTCTCCCCATCTAATCTCCCTATAACCGTTTGTAGGTGGGATCTTATAATAATTGAAAATACCATTTCTAGGTGAATGCTCATAATAAGGAAATTTTTGATAATTTATTCAAAACTAAATTAGAACAACTAAATTGAAGATTTTTTTTCAATGACAATTATGCACTTGGAAATGGCTAGTGAATGAAAACATCAAAACTTCTTTTGAAAAAAAATTCCTTTTACTTATTATTATGAAAAAATTTTTAATTTAAAGTGGTCAATTCTACACATATTATTATGGAAATTACCGAACTTATTATGATTCAATTTTATTGGTAAAAATAGAAATAACTATTTATCAATAAAAACAAAAACCTGTTATGATTCAATTTTATTTATAAAAACATAAATAATTATTTATCAATAAAAACAAAAACCTATAATTGACTATTCCCCAAATCTATCATTATCTACAATTAATTATTGCCCAAATTGCCAAAATACACAAAAACAAAAAGATTTATGAACATCATTGTATTACATAAATAAAACTATTGAGATATATAAACATATAAAAATAAAATAGCACGCATACAAAATGCCCAACAAATTATCAAATTACAAACATACAATTATCAACGATATATAGTACTTATCAATAAAGAAATAAATGTACGAAATAAACAATAACAATTTGTTACAATAAATGAAATGTCGAAAACATGTGTAAATAATCCAAAAAACGTACTACAAGGGGAGTGGACTATAAAAATTGGTATATAACATAACACAAACCTCAAACTAATGGAATGTTGGATTAGTTTGGGCTACACAACAAGAACAGCGAAATAAGTCAGTAAACAAAAAGGAGATGAATTACTTAATAAAGGAACTTGTTTAAGAAAGAAAGGTCATACCTTTGTTACTCGTATGTTATCTATGAGTAGAGAGTCCAAGGGTTGCAAGATCAAATTTAAAATTAGAGCTAAAACAAAAGATGATGGACATATTAGTATAACAAACCATAATAATTAAGAGGATAGAACTTTTCATACCTTAACACCTTCAATAGATGAAAAAACACAATGACACCCTACCACTCATGAAACAAACAAAAGTTAGAAAATGGAAAAGAAAAAAAGTAAAAAGAAAAGTATGGTTGATGGAAACAACTCACCAAATTGACAAAAAAAAAAAAAAAAAAAAACCTTGGACGTGGAGGACTCTTGAATTATTGAAGGTGGATGAGGAGGATGTTATATAAGGAAGAGAGGAGGTGGGTGGTTCAATATTAATTGAAGCCCAAAAAATCGGAATAAATTAAATATAGATTTGATAGGCCTCAGGTTTTATTTTACAAATCATAAATAAATGAACTCAATCCATTTCATGAAGTGATTGAGTCATTAAGGGTGTGGTTGAGTCATTAATGTATATGCCAAAAAAAAAATAGTGGAGTTCAATCAATAAATAAAAGCATTAAATAGAAGTGGGTGGACCATTAAATAAGCAAAATAAAAGCATGAGGAGTTAAACACAGTACAAACATCCATTGGAATTGGACAAAAACAGAACTAAAATCATGGTGTAGTTCAACAACCATTAAATAAACAAAATAAAATCATGAGTTAAACACAATAAACAGAAGTTAAACATTTCATTGGAATTGGAAGAAAATAGAACTAAAATCACGGTGTAATTCAACAACTATTAATAAGCAAAATAAAATCATGAGGAGTTAAACACAACAAACAGAAGTTAAACATTCCATTGGAATTAGAAGAAAACATAATTAAAATCTTGGTTTAGTTCAGCAACCATTAACTAAGCAAAATAAAATTACGAGGAGTTAAACACAACAAATAGAAGTTAAACATCCCATTGGAATTAGAAGAAAACATAACTAAAATTATGGTGTAGTTTAGCAACCATTAAACAAGCAAAATAAAATTACGAGGAGTTAAACACAACAAACAGAAGTTAAACATTCCATTGGAATTAGAAGAAAACAAAACTAAAATCATGGTGTAGTTTAGCAACCATTCAATAAGCAAAATAAAATCATGAGTTAAACAAGTTAAACATTCCATTGGATGAATGAAACGACCCCTTAATTAAACACAATGAATTGGAACATAACTAAAATAGGATGAATGAAAATAGAATTAACACACAATGAGTTGGAACACATAATTAAACATAGTAGGATGAATGAAATTGAAAACATAAACGAAAAAAAAAAACTGCAATTTGAGAACATAAAAGATGAAATATATTAGAGAATAACAACATGAAAATGAGATTTTATAAAGAAATAATCATGTGGAATAACTCATCATCGGTCTCTTAGGATTTAGAAAATAAACCTAAGGTGGATGGTATTCTCCTTACTGAGCTTCACTATCAACAGCCCCCTACCATGCATTCAACGATCGACAACCCAAAACAGTTTCACCGATGACCAAAATCCAAATATAGAATAGGTTAAAGGTGAAAGGAGGACCATCTAAGTAGCAAGGGGCTAGTTGAGTTTTTCAATGAAGCAGCGAGGAGGAAGGGGACTGATCTGAAAATCAACAAATCGGTTAAGAAACTATAAAAAAATCGAGAGATCTGCATGCACAGAAGGAATCGATGAAACGAGAGATCTTAAGGTTAAATGATAGGGTTTGAGATGAGAGATCTGAGGGATGAGAAACGCGTGAGGGAAGGGGAGAGAAGAGACCTGAGGGATGAGATCTGAGAAACGGGAATCACATGAGGGAAAGGGAAGAGCGAAGATCTGAGGGATGAAATCTCAGAAATGGGAATCGCATGAGGGAAAGGGGAGAAGGAGATCTAAGAGATGAGAAACAAAGGAGGAAAAGGGGAGAGAAGAGATCTGAGGGATGAGGGATGAGATCTCAGAAATGGGAATCGCATAAGGGAAAGGGGAAAAGGAGATCTGAGGGATGAGAAACGGATGAGGGAAACGAGAGAGAAGAGATCTGAAGGATGATATCTGAGAAATGAGATTCACATGAAGGAAAAGAGATAGTAGAAATCTGAAGAATGACATCTAATAAATGGGATTCACATGAGGGAAAGGGGAGAGGAGAGACATGTGGGTGAAAGGGGAGAGGAGAGACATATGAGTGAAAGGGGAGACATACGAAACACCGCTCCAAATTGAAATTATTGTTTACAAATCATTGGGCTTGGACATTTGAAATGGGTGACATAAAAACAAGTCCCCAAACACTGAGATGATATTGGATCTCATCTCAACCCAACTCATATTAGACCCCCAAACACCCCTAAACATTCTAAGATATGTTTTAATTTTGCTTTTATCATTTCAAAAAAGTTATTTTAACTCTTAATCTTGAAATTGTTTGAAACAACATTTGATTTATATATATATATATATATATATATATATATAATTGAAGAGTTTAAAGAATTTGTTGATTTTACTAGTGCATGACTTTTCTCTCAATATGTGGTTTTTTCGACCATTTTAACCAAATATCTCCTAAATCTATTTAAGATGAGTAACTTCCTTTCAACTTTTTTATCGCTCATTGTCAAACTACACTCTAGTATACATTATTTCATTCCAAAATGTTTTGTGATAAAAATATAATAGTCATACTCTTTTACCACTCATTGTCAAAAATACAGTGACGTATAATCTATCCTAAAACTTAAGGGGACATTTAGAGCAAAAACTGTCATAAAACTATAATAATCACCTCTTGCTACAACAAATACTATTTTAAAACCTCCAATTAGATACGATCAACACTATTTCAACCCCGATCTACTATTTTACTTACTTTTTTTTTTTTTTTTGCTACAGCGTTCACTATTTTCTTCTCAAACTAAAATAGTTTACACCTCAAACACACTCTTAACCCAAACTAAAATAACCAATACTCCAAACACAAACTATTTTAACCCAATTATAATAACCTAGTACTATAATAACCAACTTCTTCTCCCTAGACGTCCTCTAAGAACAAAATTGAAACCTGACCTAAAATTTATGAGCATATAATTGAAAGGAGAATTGCAACAATTGACAAAATTGTTAAGATATACAACCTTTTAATTAGACCAATGTTATCCACATTGGTGTCTAGCAATGGATATGATATATTTTGTATCTTGTATATCAAATATATATGTGATATATTTCATATTTCATATATTAATAATATATGGTATATTTTATATTTTGTATATAAGCCAACTTATATATCAATACTCATTCAGAAAACCATTTGATGTATCAATAGTAAATATATCCATTTATCACGTAAAAAAAAAAAGAGATCAAATTAAAATTTTGATCCTCATGGTTAGAAGAAAAAAGTTAAAATTTAATCCCCATGATTTAAAAAAATCTCAATAACTCTTATATAATTTGATAAACTCCTAATAAATAGTCTCTACTGAAAAAACCATTTACGAGGATTTTATGAAATCATAAAGTCTAAATTTCAACTTTATCCAAATTATAGGGACCAAATCAGTATTTTAATCCCAAAATATATATATATAGAGAGAGAGAGAGAGAGATCATGTTTTACAAGGAAATAAACTGGTATATTCATGGGAAGGCCTTTATATCTTTGATTAAATTAACTAATAATTATTTAATTTAAAATTCTAAAATAATAATAATAATAATAATAATAAAATAACAGGCTTGCAAGGTTCTATCTCTTCATCTTCACTCTCCATGAGAAGAGGCAGAGTAGAAGAATAAAACTTATAAAACTTGTAAGGTATCTACCTCATAATTTGTAATTTATCTTCACAAAAGAGCCCCAGGGCTAATACAAGATAACCCAATCAGTTGAGCTGAAACTCTCCCTCCTAAGACAAAAGTTTTCTAAAATAAAGCCTACTTTTGAACAAACAGACCAATATATAGCCACTTCACAAAAAGACATGAAAAATAACTTTCCTTAGATGTAGTTACATGTTCTTCCTTCCTTGCACAAGTATTTACTATATAAGGGTGGTCTCACGCGATACAACAAGAAACCGAGTGATCAGAAACAACTTACAACGGCGAGTGATCGACACTTGATATCGTTTCTCATTCCCCATCTGTAAATTTCTAGATACTGTAAAACTTTAGGTGTTTCTGTTTTTCATGAGAGTTCACCTTTAAGTGCTAAAGCAGCCCTTCTAATGGCTCTAGCCACTCTCCAAATCTCATGCTGAATTACTTCCTCCATTTCCCTTTTGTTCATTTTCTTGGATTCGGAGACTGCATCTGCAATACTGGGAAAGTAAACCAGTGCACTTTCGTAGTCGCTCGGAGGCCCGTAAACCTGCAATAAGGAGGATATTTACAGAAGTTATTGAGCAGAAGATATGTATAGGCTGCCTGTAGATGGTAAGTACAATTCAAAGAGAAGCATCCAGGAACCAGCCTACTGAAATTTAACGAACAGAGAAAGATAGATCGGCAATGGACGATTCCTTTTGCACATATGAAGTTAGATAAATCAGTCATTTCCATTGATGAGAAAGCCACTTTCATCTAGAGAAGTGAATTAAGCCAAGCCATACAAAAGACATAGGCTCGCTTCAATGATGGTATAGAAACTCAAAAACATAAGATACATTTGGGAGCTCTTTTCTGATTCTCTTACTCTATGTTCGTGGATACTCTGTCTTCAGAACAATTGAAATTGTAATTCCTTTGAAAACATGGAGTGGATTTCGAAAAGAAATAGTTTTCAGAAACAGTCCAAGTAGAAAACACACCCAAACATCGTTAAGATTCAGGAAAGAGTAGTCTCTCAGTGATAAGAAATGGGGGGGCTCCAAATGTGTGATAGAAATTTTATGAGTATGGCTGTTCATAGGTCAGGTTGTTGATTGAATTTTTTGAGTCATCAGATTTTTTGAACACTCCTTATTATTAAGGCACTAAAGATATATTAGTAACTGGATAGAGAGTTCGTTGCAACGTTTGGTTATAAGACGGCAGCTCAAGATCAATCTCATGAAAACCTTATATTTCCTTGGTAGGTTCTACCTTGTCAAAACACTCTTTAATAGAACTTTAGTTGGTCAAGACCAATAAACCACCGAATTCACTTGGTGGCCCGGGAATGCCCGACTCATCTATTTATCTGAAAAACTACTGAGGGCTCATGTAGCCCATGCCAGATTAATCATAGTTTGGGCAGGAGCAATGAACCTATTCAAAATGGCTCATTTCATACCGTAGATGCCCATGTATGAACAAGGATTAATTTTACTTCCCTGCCTAGTTACGTTATAAGCATTATTTTGGCGAGTGAATACATTTGGGTACAATCAAATGTGTTGCTATGGTGAGCTTCTCTACTATCTTGGACAACAAACCCAAAAGTTAAATGTCGATGCAACTAAAGGGCCTAGGCAAGGGGGGTTTCATTCGCAAACAAGAATAAACTAAACAATCCCTTTATAACATTCTCAAGATCATAGCTCTGAGCTCTCCTCAGGTTTGTAATCTTAGCACTGTTGCAAACAGTCAAACACCACAATCATATTAGGCAATACTTTGATGAAAAGAAACACTTACAAGATGCTTGAACCATGGACGACCGCGAAGCCCATCTACATCTAGGAAGCCTCTTTCGGCAAGCATCAAACGATCATTTAATGCTCGCTTTTGAAACAATGCCACATCACTAAAAATTTCTTGCTCTCTCAATCTCTGCATTCACAATATAATATAGACTGGTTGTTAGGACATATTTATACACAAATCAAAAATCTTAGATGCAGCATCCCAAGTTCTGTTTCTTCTTGTGATCTTACCTTTGCTTCATTCTCAATTTCTTGGGCAGCAGATTTGAGTTCTTGGATGGATGTTGATAAGGTGTGCAACGATACGCTCCCATCTAAAACATCGTTCAGTGTATCTTGGTATGCCTGTGTTGGAAGGGAATTGACAACATTTTATAACCAGTGTATGCTAAAACTAAAAGCATAACATTGTGCTTCTAAGTACAATGCCTTCATTAAGGTAAGTTAAAAGCAGGTATTGATCCCTGAATTTTTATCCATATTTATTTTAGCTACCCAAACTTCTGAAATTTTGATTTTAATCCCTCAACTTTCTTTAACAGTCTGAATAAAGAACAAAAGTATCAGCGTAAGGGCACCTGTAACTGATTCGCATAGGAGACATAACTGAAAGGGAGAATTAAGTCGTCAGAAAGCCGAAGGGCTAGCAGTCCCCATATGCTGCCAACTGAAGGACAGAGTGAGAAGACCATTATACCCAGAAAAGGCATCAGAAAAATAGCTGTTACCTTATCAATGAAGCATGCGATCAAAGGCGAATTTCTTTCGTTATCTTTGGTGTAAGTTGGTTTCATATTAACAAAAGAACAAAAGGTTCATTGCCAATTTAAAAAGATCCTAACCAGTCACATGCCGTTGAAACAATGGGTCTCCATAATTTGCCATCCAATCATAGGTGTCAAAGGCAGTATGATAGACAGGAAAATCTGAGTAAGAAAGGAAGCTTGTCACTAAACAGAGACAACTAAACGATGAGTTTCTTTTAATATATATATATATATATTAGGAAAAAAAAAAACAAATTTTTTCATTGAGAAAAAATGAAAGAATACACGGGTATACAAAAACCAAGTCCACAAAAAAAAGGAAACCTTCTACAAGAAGGGGCTCCAACTATACAAAATCATGTTCATAGGATAATTACAAAAAACGTTAGAAATTGAAGCCCAATGAGAAACAGTAAAACAAATAATAGACCACGTATCACGAGCATCCCTCTCAACCCACCGTATTTTCTTAATAATGAAAAATCGTATTTTTTATTTCTTCTTGAACAAGAAGCATGAAAAACCATACGTTCATTAGAGAGAATAAAAGGATATACAACCAGGTAATACAAAAAACTCCCAAATCAATAGGCGCCTAGACAAAAAGGCTATACCTATTAAAAACAAAAACTCCAACTACTCAAAAATAAGAAGACGCTGGTAATTACAAAATTATCTTGCAACCAACACCCAGAAAATGGTATTAAATCTAACCAAAGACCGGACCTCCCCCACAATGTCTCTGGCTTTGAAAGATTCTCCTATTTCTCTTGAGCCAAATATACCACGAGATAGCAAAAAAGACAATTTTCTGTAAAAAAATTCCCCTTAGGATGAAACAAAACCACCAATAAAATATGCACACTATACCAAACTCCTAAGACCTATATCGCCATGAAAAGCTATGCAACCAGGACAATATCAAATGCAACAATAAGCATGGGAGAAATGATTTATGGTGATTGTGATTCTCAGTTCTTTTCAAGTATTGCTATAATGTCAAGAGGAAAGTACCTCTTCCATAATACACATCAACTGACGGAACTCCTGCATGTTGCACAAATGCAGCAAAATCAGAATTCAGAGCACCAAGTCTTTCAATCTGCAAACTAGCCAAGAACAATCGCAAATTCGCAATCAAACAATCAACAGAGAATTCACAAATTGTATGCAATCATATTGTTTAAAACACAGGATGCATAAATTCATGACAGCATTTAGTAAAATTTGTCAGTTAAACTCAATCCAAAAAGCTGAGATTATATTTTATATTTCAAATATTTGGTTTGTCTTCTACTGTTATTTGAAGAAGCCTTGAGCAGCAGAAACAGAGTCAGCCAGTAGGCCAGTTAATCATTTCATAGTCATAAAACAGGTATGATGCAAGCAATATGGAAAAGCAAATGGTGGTACGAGGATCAATATTAATGACATATTAAGATAATACGGTCTTACATTCCCAATTCCATTTTTGGCTGTCCATGTGTCATACACAGTTGCACCTTTCACATCAGGATCCTGGACCTGATATCAGCAAGTCTTTAGAAAAACATGCGACATAAGAGGCATGGGTGGAGCAAGTCAAAATAATAAATAAACCAATAGTTTTTTCTTTAAAAAAATAATAAATAAATAAAAGAACAGAAAAACCGAAAGATCTAAGTTTGTTTATACTATTCATGACAATCGGTTTGGTTTTCCGAAGTATAAACCCAAAAGTAGTTGATTGGTTGGTATGGAAATAATTTATCTACCAAATGATAATTTCTTTACTCGTGTACCTGAGCAGTAACCTCATGGAGGAGATCATCTAGCTGAGGAGTTGCACCAGAAAAGAACCCCGGTCCCTGAACTGCACAATCTACATTAAGGTAGGCCACAGCTTTGGTTCCAAGGTTCACAATGTTTTGCTCAACCCACTCGGTAGATCCTATCTGCAAGCAGCAAAATCTAATTTAGAGAAGCTTCACTAAAAAACAAGGAATGTACTTCTTGATAGAATATTATCTAGTACTCAATTATTTCTACAACATAGAAAAAAGTGTCCTTATACACCGAATTAAACCTATAAAATGCCTCGAGGAAAGAGTCTTCTTCATAAATTAAAAAATAAATAATTGTATAGAGAAACATATGAATAGATAAAGGAAAAAATTGATGGCTGAAGCACCTTCTCCTCTTCTGCTCTCATCAGAGAGAGAATGAAAAAAGGGGAAAGGCATGTTAAGTCACCAGCAATCATTCATGGCACATGGAGATTTGATAGTACCTACCATACCAAATTCTTCAGCATCCCAACTACAAAGAAGAATTGTCCTTCGAGGGTTCCACCCCAACCTTCTCAAAAGAGCAAAACGACGTGCAATGTCAAGTAAGGCAGCAGTTCCACTGTTCGGGTCAACAGCACCAAAACTCCATGCATCTCTATGATTACCCATAAGCACAAAGCGATCAGGCTCTTCTAACCCCTTTATGACAGCTATGACATTACGAATTGTTGCCACTTTCCTCTCCCCCTAAAAATGAGATGAATGGAGAGTTAGAAAAAGGAAAAAACTAGGAAAAGAAATAGACGTCCAAGGATGGGGAACGCTCGTATGGAAATCCTATGCATTCTTCATTTTCATTCCATAAAATCAGAGTCTTTGACGATTATATTAAAATATATATTTATTAAAGAAAAAAACAGCCATGATAATGAATATTATCAAAATTTAATGCAAATCCGCAAAGCTTTCTATTTTTTTGGGACAAGAAGCATAAGTTTTCCTTGATAATTGAAAAGTTGCAAACCCCTACAGGACGAGTGACAACCACAAACCCCAAGATAGAAAACAGCAAATACTTACAATTTGAAATATAATTACAAGGAAGTCTCCAACAAGAATTAATCTCAAATTTGGAACAATTAAAAAGAAAATTAGAGAGAGAACTCCACGAAGCAGCTTGGAGCTTAACCATCTGTTCCCAATGACACTAATATTTTTAACTTGATTTCTTGTAAATTAATAACACAAAAAACCCAATGATTTAACAATATCAATCCTTATTCCTCATGTATTAACCTCGCAACAATCTTAAGAAAACTTTCCCTACTTGCAACTTATGCAATGTCAACTAACATCTACCTAAAAACAAAAAAAACAAACAAACAAACTCACCGGCATAAGAAAACCTGGTTCTGTATTCATTTACTGGGCATTATTAACCTTTATGAGTAGGACTGAGGTTGGAATGACTATTGAGGGTAGAGCTCTTGGATGAAACACTTTTTCTATAACATTTTTTAGAAATTTTAGCATCAACTTTGACTATGTAATCAACCATCACGAAAATTTTGAATAAAAAAAAATACTTCTAATTAGCTAAGAGTAATGTTGATCAGTTGTTTTCTGTTGTTTTCTTTTCCCAAAACGTCTACCCTTCAATTTAATTTATGTCCTGAGGGTGAAACTCAGCAAGAAAGAATCAAAGCCCAACAAGAACATTGACACTGCGACGGTCAGCTGAAGCAGAAAGCATAGTAAAATTTCTAGTACCACAGTGGTGTGAACAATTTTTCATACTTCTTCCATTCAATGAATTCCATAAAAGAAATATTTAAGAATCGTGTGGGCCCATAAAATAAAGTAATGTATCATCAAATGACATGGAAGAAGTAACTACTGCCGTGTAGTACTAAATTTTTCCCAGAAAAATCCCCACAATTATGGTCAAGATAAGTCAACGAGGGACAGTTCTAAGTTTGACAAAGAATTTACAGCCGTAAAGCAAAGTCACTTCTCATCAGAAGACAGAACAAAAGAAAAGTAAAGGTCTACGCCTAATGGAACAAATACAACTACCAATTTACAAATGAAGGGAAAAAAAGAAAGTGCCACAACAGACCAGCAAAGTCAAAGAAAGAGCATTCAATATATGGGCCTCAACAACAAAAAAACAAACAATAGCCACTAGCTAAAATTTTCCAACACACAGTACTTTTCATCTTGACTTAAGTGTTGAAATTCAAAACCTGGTAAGTGAAGTTGATAAATGTCGGACCACCAGGCCCCACCGCCGCCGACCCAAGCTTGCCTTTCATGTCCCGCCACTCCGGCGGTACGGAAGCAGAGTCGAGTGAACTCAGAATGATCTCAGCAGCCTCAGCCGACAAAGGCATAGAAGGAATTTTTGGGAACCTTTTCAAAACTTCACTGTCGTTCAAACTCAACCTCTCAGCTCCATCAATGGCTGCCCAACCAGGGCTGAGTGGGTCCCCAATTCCTCTCATCACCGTCCCTCTCTCAAAGCCCTGTCTAAATCCGTCGCCCTCGGTGTACAATAGAACCCCTTTTGCCCCATTAGCCTCCGCCTTCGCCACCACCACGCCCCTCGGAAATTCCCCTTTCCTCGCCACCGCAATGCATCCGTCGACGGCGACGCCGATCTTCGCTAGCGCCCTGTAGTCCTCGTCCCGGCCGTAGTTCACGAACACAGCCGTGCCGTACGCCGTGCCGGACGGCGAATAAGCATGGTAGGGTTGAACTACCCCCTCAACATATTCCGATAACGGAATATTGACAACGCTTCCATTCGGCAATCGAGCCGAAAGAGAAGCGGATTTTGGGTAAGAAAGCAGAGCATCATACTGAATCGAGTGCGTTTCAAGCCCAAGTTCCCGGAAGTGAGACTCGACGTATTGGACAGTTTCCAATGAGGGTTCCGTTCCAGCGAGATGCGGATGAAGAGTGAGCGACCGAAGATACGACGCGACGGTGTAGTTCGACGCCGATGAAAGAAGAAGCTGCTGGAACCGAACGGAATTGCTCGGAGTCGAAGTTGCAGAGAACGACGATAAGCTCGAAAAATGAAATGTGAAAAAACCCAAAACGCAGATGATGACAACAAAGAGAAAGGTCGGTAATGGAGCAGGCTTCGATGTGCAGATGGTGGCAAGCTGCTTCAATGGCGGCTGAGCCATTTTAACACAGGAAAAGAAAAACCCAGAAAAACAGAGAGATAGAGAGATTCAAAAACTGGGTTTTGGAGGTTTGAAGAGGAAACTTCAAAGGGGTTTCGGGGAATTAATATAAAAAGGAATTGCGTTCATCCGCCATTAACGAGGAAATGGGGAAGGAAAAGGAAGGAAAAGGGAGAGCATTAAGTTTAATTATATAAAATACGTTGAACTTGAAAATGGCTGCTTGTTGATTTGTGGGATTTTTTATTCTTATGTTCTTTTTTCTGATTTTTTTAATTTATTTTCTTTCCAGAGCTCTGAACTCTCAATTCTGAAAATGTATAGAAGAAGTATGAGAAGTGGATGCTCTGTCCCGTTCCATAAATTTGACAGCTTTTTATTTTTTAAAAAAAGAAAACCATAATTAAATTAAGATATCATTTTCGTTCCATGTGATTGTAATTTGTAGTTGGTTTAATTTTAGATTATATATTTTCGATAAATATTGAATTAATTAACAATTTAGTTAAAGTATCGTCGTAATCTATATTTAGAATTTGTTCAATTCTAATCCATATATTATCAAACGTTAAATTTTAATTTTTTGTATTTATAATAAATCTATATGGATCAAAATGGTATTTTAACGAAAAAAACATATGAAAAGAGTAATACATATAAAAAAAATTTGAACTTAATTAAATTAATTGAAATTACCTAAACTAAAATTAAATAAGTATAAAAAAAATTTAAAAAAAAATATTTATCAAAATATAAGTTACTAACTCGATAATGGTAATAAATTGATGAGAAATCCTTTTTTTTTTTTTTTTTTTTTTGAGGTGTGGGAACAATTTTTTGTCTTTTAGTTCTAGTGAATTGCACTTGGTATTGTTTTATCTTTTTCTTTGTTTCAAGTACACCTGGTGTTGTTTATTTGATTCTAGTGGATGTATTGTAGGGTCCCTTTGGGTGTTGTTTGTGGAGGTGTCCAAAGTAAGTTTGGTAGAATTTTAATCATTTATTTTTTCATTGTATACATAGTGGATATTCGGAAGTAATTTTAGAATGGTTAAAATCACTTCTAAGATATATTTTTAATTACTTTTAAATATAATTTTCATACTATTAAAATTAATTTTTAATGATTACAAACATTTTTTAAGTGATTATAAAATGATAAAATAATTTTAACAATTTAAGAATCACTTTTAAATGTGTAAACTTATTCTATATTGTTTTATAAAATACATCTATTATATGTTTGATATTCAATGTCAAAATAGATGGTTGCTTTGTTTTGATCGTGCATGGAATTAGTTTTAGTTCTAGTTGATAAATAAAATTAGTGTGTGCATAAAATCTATGTTTATTTCCATGTTCATATTAATGGAGAATGCATGATATCATTTTAAGTCATGTAGGAGATTAAGGTAACGAGACCCTCTCTCCCCTACTTTCACTACAAGAAAACATCCCTTTCCAACGCTTGAAATCGTCGAAAAATGGTCAAAAACGCGTTGGAAGATCTACTCCCGACAAAAAACTAGTCGTCGGGAGTTTGGTAGGAATATACCCATCAGGAGAGCATCTCTCGACGCAGAAACATATACCGTCGAGAGTTACTGGAACTTCCGACGCTTGTATGGGCATCGTCGAGAGATAGTCATTTCTAAAAAAATATATAAAAGAAAAGAAAGAAACCTCACATCATTAATCAACTGAACTCTGATATCTATGGCATCTTTATCTTAAAAACAAACCTACATAAATAGAACAATGGCGAAAATCAAGCAAAAATCATCACTCAGAAATCATACAAAATAAAAAATAATAATAAAAAAAAAAAAACTCTCATAAAGTGATTTCTCTCGCTATATCAACCAAAGTCAATCCTTTTCTAGTCTTTATTTCAAATATATTCATGTAAATGAGATAGGTAGGAATAAATAAAAACTAGAAAAGCACATCAAAATAAATGGAAAATTCCATAGAAAACAAATTATGCTTAAAACTTCTTAGGATTCCATGTGCAAAGGTATATAGCTTCTTCTATATTTTTGGACCATCGGAATAGCCATAGTCTCAACATGAACAAAGCAACAAAACCCTAAATTAAAAAATAATAATAATAATAATAATAATTTACAAATGACACTCTCTTCTATTTCCAACCAAACAAATTAAGCTTTTAAAACTATAATATGTATATATATATATATATATATATATTACAAAGTGTATGAAAAAGCGATCATGAACATATCTAGGAGTGTTCTCCAACTTAATAATCCAGTCTCTTTTTTTTTTAAAAAAAAAAAAAAAAAAAAACATTGAAGAAAATTTCTATAAAATTTTGTAGCAAGGAAAAGAATGTGTTTTTCCTGAACAAACAAAAAGGTGATGATCAAGGTAATGGTTGATCATGCTATTCACATATACACTCACAACATCACCAAACTTTTACTAGTTCAAAATTGTCGAGAGATTAATTGATAATTGACTGCTCATATGAAAGATTTTGGATTGAGCACACAATCCCTAATGGTAGTAGAAACATTATTATTAAAGTTGAAATTTCTCTCATGACACTTATTTCAAAGTCAAGCTAATTAGGGATGTGTCTTTCTTATATTTAACGTATCATCTATGTGAGAATAGGAAGTAGCACTACAAGAAGGAGATCATGCAAAGTTTATAATAAAAAATCAATTGACATACATATACGGTTATTGAGCGCGTAGAGAATCAACATTCAAGCTACTCTCTCCTACGTGAACAACCTTAAATTGATATATTTGTTAGTTTCAACATGCATGTAGTGGAAGAAAACAGAATCATTAAACACTCTAATTCATCAATTTTAGCTTCAAACTAAGCATGTTCATCAAATAAAAAGAAAGTTTCAGAAACCTTAGATTGAGTCGTGGGACTCAAAACAAGCTGAATCAAAGGGAATTTAAGAGAAGAAGGTGACTGGTTTTCCAGAAACTGAACAACCTTTATTTAGCTCAATTTCCCAACAATAAACATTTTTTGCATACCTTTTCAGTTGAAATTTCTATGTGTTTTATGTAGGAAAAACATGCAATCAGATTGCATAAACAAAAAACACTTCTTTCTTCAACATATTAAGTGGGATTGGAATGGATTAGTGACTAAGATGCTATTTTTCAAAGTGGGAAAATCTCACTTTTTAGGATTTTTCCAATTTCATATTTCTTTTCTAATTTTGAAAACTATTTTCAAATCAACATCATTTAACACTTTTAATTCTTTAATTAAACTGAAAACTGTTGATCTTATAAAAAATTAATTCAATTAATTAATTTTTTAAATAAAATTAATAATTAATCAAACAATTTTATTAATTTAATATCGAACATAAAATTAATTAAACACCAATTTAACTCCTATGCATCCATGTTCATGAAATTAATATTTAAATCATATTTAAATATTAATCTATTTTCCAATTTCTTTTAATTCCATAATTAAACGTGTAATTATATCGCATATAATTACCCATTCCCTTAATTCGAATTTGAACGTTTCAAATTAATTGATCATGCTATTCTAAGGTTTAATCTGTGAGCTAATAGGGGGACATAATGAACCTACAGATCATGGACTCCGACGATTTGAGATTAATTGGCTAAACTCTTTAAATCGAACTAATCCCCATATGTTAACTACTGAGTCACTCCACTAAAGCCCAGTAGTTGCACTCCCCTCTGGATATAAGTGAAATCCGGATTTCCATTTTTTCTACTTAAGCAGGTGGTTAAGGGAATTAACTAAGTGAAAGTTAAATCCTATGTTGAAGTGAAGGAAATTTCTAAGTATTGAAAAGATTTTCCTTGAGTAGTTTTGAATTAAGCCTTAAACTAGTAGAAAATTGGCTAAGTATAACTCATGTGTTGGAAGCTAGAAAATGACTAAGTGTTGTTCCATGCGTTGGTCTTGCTCATTTAGAGGTTATTTGGGGTGTTGAAGGAAGCCAAAGTGTGGCCAAGAGAAACACATGCGGCAGCCTCAAGTTGCACGGATAAGGGCGCTGGGTGTTAGAGTTGCGTGCGCTAGTTGATCAAGGATGCAGCAGTGCTACGCGATGGAGGCATGCGGTCGATGATATGCGGCAGCACTACGCGTTGATGGTATGTAGCCGATGGTATACGACCGATGGTATGCGGCCAAAGGTATGCGGTCGATGGTATGTAGCAGCACTACACGTTGATGGTATGCGGCGATACAATGCATTGGTATCATGCGGCGATACTATGCGTTGGTGGCATGCGGCGATGCTACGCGAGGGATGCGGCAACACTATGCGATGGTGAGCTATACCATAAGGTGTTGAGTTGAGAACCAAGTCGATCTAAAGGTTGTTATGCGTTGGTGATGTGTTATGTGCCGAGGACATCCGAGGCATGTGGACGCATAGGACAAAGCTTGAGCAAATAGTATGCGGTGGAAGAAGGTTGGTCATAATCCTAGTTGAGCGCATAAGGCAAAGGTAAGCCATGCGGTAAAGGGCATACAGCCAAGTATGAGCCTTGCGAGCATCTAGCATATGCGACCAAGTTGCGTCAAGGTAAGGTTGCGTTAATTGGAAATGGCACAACCGAGGTTAGTAGGTTGCATATGGGGAAAGGTGCTAGGCGACAATGGCTTGAAGGGTGTTATGTTGAGATTGAAAGACACCACAAGGGCACAAGGTAAGGTTGGATGAACACATATGAAGTTAGATGGACGCATATGAGAGATGAACGCATATGAGATTAGATGGACGCATTCAAGGTCGTCATCCGAACATGTGGCTTGTTGGGAAGAAATCTTAAGCCTTAAGCAAATGAGGTGGATGCACAAGAAGACATGAAAACTTGAAGGCTATGTGTTGGTAAAAGGGGAGCAAGACACCTTGGATTGCGATGACGCAAGGTTACGTTAATAGTGTAAGGAAAGGACCCTTGGACATGCGATCAAGTAGGAGGTATCGGCCTTAGAGAGATCTTGGACATCTATAAATAGGGCCAGGGACTTCAAATGAGAACTCAAATTCTCTTCAAATGACATAAAGAAGAGTGTATGAAAGCTAATGGGGAGGAAACTATGCGTTGATGAAGGAACGCATGCGTTGGTAGCAGAAACCATGCGTCAGTCATGAAGTTCCAAGAGGGGAAGATGCCGTCGGACAGGAAGGTCTGGAAGAAGCATCAAATTGAGACGAAGAGTTCTCCCAGTATACTTGTGCGTTTAAAATGATTCCAAAGCCACTTGAAATATAGAAGAGTATAGTTTTCAAGGTAGGGCTGCCAGAGAAGAAGTTTCAAGAAATCGGGCTGAAGAATAAGGAAAAGACAGAAGGGTCGAGCTGTTAGGTAAGCTTGAGCCAGTCTTGATATTTTGAAGATTCTAGAAAAACCACGAGGAGTTCTAAGATAAGATCTTGAGGTAAGCTTCTTGAGATATTTTAGAGCATATTTGTAGAAGAAAGTAGCTCGAGATAAAGCCTACAACTATGAGTAATCTGAGCTTTGAGTTGAATCTAGAATTTAGGATTTAAAAGAGGAGCCCGGGAAGATTAAGGAACTTTTAAGAGAAAGATTTCTATCCTTACCAAAGAGAGTGGTAATTTTATTTAAGTCTTAAAGCATATCTTTCAGAGTAAATTGTATATGCCTATGTTATGAATGAGTATCTAGCATGAGGATGAGATTATGTGATCGGGATGGTCCGGGGGTCAATAGACCTATTTCCTGAGCCCGAAAGCAAAACCTCACGGGATGGTCAGGGGACCGAGAGATCTAATTCCTGAGCCTGTGGGAGGAACGTTGTATGGGATGGTCAAAGGGCCGACGGGCCTAACTTCTGAGCCCATGAGCGGGGAGCTATGTGCATATAGAAGACATAGGAGACAAAGGAAATAAAAAGAGTAAGGGTTCATGATTAATAACAATTAACTATCTACCGTATGTGTAGGTAGAGAATAGACTCATTCTAAGTAGTTATCAATTTAGCTATCTACCGTGCGTGTAGATAGAGTTGAGAACAGACTCATTCAAAATTGAGGTTTGAATTTAATCTTGTAGTTGTGATATGATTGTTATTTATGAGTTGAAATATACTCTAGAAGTTGCTTACCACTCACTGAGCTTTGTGAAGCTCATTCTTTTCTTTCATGTTTTTCTTTCCAGATAGCGAGAGGTGAGGAGTTCTAGGGTGCTGCTAAGGTCAAGGTCTGCCACAAGCCATAGTTACACTTTCGAAGGGTTTTACAAATAGTTGTTGTAAACTTTGTTGTTAAGTCTTGGAATTGTATAAATGTTACATTGTTGTAATAAAATAGGCCTACTTAATCGATTGTTGTTATCTCCTTGACTTTAAGTTTACTAAGTAAAGTAAAGAGGTTCAGATGGATTGTAGGTATAAAAAAAAAAGTGGTATCTGCAGTCCCTCACACCTCTCTTCGGGCTTAAGAGTGCGGGCACGGGGCAGGGTGTGACAATATAACCATGATTAGTAAGTTAACCCTTTACAGGTTGTTCGTAATAACGTATGGGTCAAATAGTTGTTTTACCCCTGAGATTACCTCTTGTTCCTTAAGTTCTACTAATCCTCTAATGAACAATTAGTTTGAAATCCAATCATCAAATTTAATCCCTCTTGGGCCAATGAGAGGGTGGGGCCTCTTGTTTAAGACTCGGAGTCAGCACTTAATAGAACAACCTCTCTATTATCCCTTGCAAGTGGGGTAGAAGTGAATTCCATTTTGCACCCTATGTCCCCAGCTATCTACCTGGTATTACCCTTGAAATGGGAGGCTTATTGAGCCGGCGCTATTGAGCCAACCCTCACCTATGCAAATCTAAAGATAATCCCAAATAAATAGAAGTTCATAGTTAGCTCAGGATTAAAGTTAAGTTACCTAGGTCATCACTTTAAAATAGTCAGTTTTAAACAGTAAACAATGTTATAAAGTAAGAGTGACTTATTTCTTGGTTCGATCTTATGCAAACTCATTGCACAAGACACTCCCACTCCTCATGTCACCACATGAATGAATCAGGATCACTTCGTAATTTGTAGTACTTTACAACAAATTATAAGAACTACAGAATGGGCCGCATCTAATAGTGTTACCAGAATAAGGTACTCAACCTTATTCGTATACTATAGATCATTTTGATTATTTACTCGAACCTGATCCACTTTTATATCTCCATATAAAGTTCAAATACTCATATAATAGTCATGGATTTTTTAATTTATTGGATTTATTTCTGAAATGAAATAAACAATTCACATATTCAATAACAACTTTATTGAATTTACATAATAAGTTTATCATTTACAAATCACGAGTTTTTTTACATAAAACCCAACATGTTTGTCGTCAGTTGTTTATTTCAAAATTTCAATCAAACTTCTTTGACTACCCTCCATTTTCTATGACACGATGTACACTAATATTTTTTTTTTCTCTCTCTCTTTTCTTAAGAAAATGAAACTAAAGACACTTGAATATTTATGACGTAATGAATCAAAGGAATGAAGGCATATCGATAATGAAAAGTTTAATAACTCATAAATATAGATGGAGGACTCGTTTGATTATGATGCACCAATACCCTTAGTATAATTTTGATGTCATCTCTTATCCCAAAGAGGCGGGGAGCAGAACGTATGGAAGAGTTTCGTCCTATTTCTTGTTACAATGTTGTGTATAAGTGTATCTCGAGGATCTTAGCTGAGAGATTATGGTTGTGGTTGCTTGCTTTCATCAGTAGTAACCAGTCTGCGTTTGTTCCGGGTAGGTCGATTTTCGAAAACATATTATTGTGTCAGGAGCTTGTAGGGGGCTATAAGAAGGGTAGAGGGAAGCCGCGTTATGTGTTGAAGGTAAACCTTCAAAAGGCGTATGATTCGGTCAATTGGGATTTTTTGTTTGGTGTGTTGCTGGCTATAGGTACGCCCCTTCAGTTTGTTAGTTGGGTGAGGACTTGTATTACTTCACCTATGTTTTCTGTGATGGTTAATAGTTCCCTTGAGGGGTTTTTTCCTGGTAGGAAAGGGTTGAGACAGGGGGATCCGTTGTCTCCTTTTTTGTTTATGATGGTGATGGAGGTCTTGTCTAGGTTGTTGAATAATCCTCTTGTGTGGTTTAGGCTCCATGATCGGTGTGAGCATGTGGGTCTGACTCATTTGGTTTTTTCAGACAATTTGATGATTTTATGTGCAGCTGAAAGAGATTTTTTGGAGTTTGTGAGGCAGGTCCTGGAAAATTTTGCAGGGTTGTCTGGGTTAGTTACTAATGTTGGAAAGAGTTTCATGTTTGTTGCGGGTGTGGAGTATGGGGAGGCGGAAGAACTAGCTACATTTATGGGTTTCTCTCTTGATTCGCTGCCTGTTAGGTACCTGGGTATCTTTATTGGCGGGTCGGTTGAGGGCTGGGGATTGTGCTCCTTTGATTCAGAGGACTACAGCTCGTATTAGAAGTTGGGCAACACGGTCCCTCTCCTTTGTTGGGAGGTTACAGCTTGTTAGGTCTGTCTTACAATCCTTTTAGGTGTTTTGGTGTACTATCTTCGTGTTGCCTGCGTGTGTAATTCATGAGGTTGATCGTCTGTTACGTAGTTATTTATGGAAGGGTAGTGCGGTGAGTCGGGGTGGTACATGGGTGGCGTGGGATGAGGTGTGCTTGCCGTTGGGCGGGCGAGGGGGGGGGGAGGGGATTGGGTGTGAAGCATGTGGCATCTTGGAACCAGGCTACTATTATGAAGCTGCTCTGGCTTCTCTTAATTAAATCGGGTTCATTATAGGTGGCATGGGTGAAGGCTTATGTTTTGCGTGTGCGGTCTTTGTGGGCTGTTCGGAGTGAGGTTGGGAGGTCTTGGTGCTTAAGGGCTATCTTACGAAATAGAGATAGATTCAAGCATTTGGTTCGTTTGATGGTTGGCGATTGTCAGTCTTGTTTTGTTTGGTGGGATCCTTGGCTGCCGGGGGTACAATTTTGGATTCATATAGGTCTACGGTGGTTTATGATGCAAGGAGTAGTTTGGAGGCATGGTTGTTAGAATTCATGGATGGTGATGGAGGTTGGAATTGGCCTACAGTGTATTTGGAGCTTCTTGAGATTTAGGGTCTTATTCAGCCAGTGGGGCCTAGGGTGGGGGGGAAGATTATTGGGTGTGGGTGTCGGATGCGAGTGGTCAGTTTTCTATCACTAGTGCGTGGGAGAGTTTGCATCCTCGTCGTCCTAGGGTGTCTTGGGCTGGTATTTTGTGGGTGGGGGTGGTATTCCGTGTCACTTCTTATGTGCGTGGTTAGCTGTGAGGGACAGGTTAGATACGCGGGATTAGTTGAGGAGTTGGGGTGTGTTGTCAGAGGGGGGATGCCTTCTGTGTGAGGGAGGTGTGGAGTCGCGAGATCATTTATTTTTTGAGTGTGGGTTTGGGAGAGAGGTGTAGTCTGGTGTGTTGCATCAGTTGGGCTCGTCGCATCGGGTGGCGGATTGGGATGTGGAGTTGAGTTGGTTGTGTCGAGTGGGGTCGAGTAAGGGGGTGTGTAGTAAGTTATTCCATGTTTTATGGTGTGCTTCCATATACTACTTCTGGCAAGAACGTAATCGACGACTGCATGGAAGTAGACCGAGATCGGTGCAGCTCTGGTTCACCTTATGGTCTCTATGGTTCGTGCTCGTGCTTCTTCCTGGCGGGTTGATCTTCTTGGTCTTATATAGTGTGTTTACGGACGTTTTTCTTGTTGCACTTCCTATTGCCTTTTGTTTTGCTGTTGTCACTTGTTTGTGGGATTTTTGTTTATTTTCTCTGGCTTACTCTCTAGTGGTCTGCGAGTTTGTTTTTTATGTTGGTTTTGTTTTGATCTTATCTTGTAGGCTTTGTTTTGGGTTTTGTTACACTATCTTTACTTGTGCTTTGATGCTTTGATGTCTTGATCCCGGGCTGTGGGATCTCCCTTGTTGTTGTAGAATAATATCACCTATTCTAAAAAAAAAAAATTGATGTCATTAACTATCATAGTAAGTCATTAAATATAGATAGGTCCAATCCTTATTTGAGCTCGACCATTATTGAGATTAATTATGTCATTTTACATAGCTATTAAATTGAGACTAATTGTCAACATGGGCATATTTCAATTGGCATAGTAATCGTACTATCGACCTCGAAATCAGATATTCGATTCCTCAATCTTACACTTTAATTATGACACATTTAAAAAAAAAAAATTGAGACTAATTAATGTGTTACCTATCTCTTATATATGATGTATGCATGTGTAAGCTTATATTTGACAATATTTGATGTGGATCACCTTGCAATTCTTTTGGCCAAACATCTATATTCTTATCAACAAGCTCAATCCCTATCGATAAACTTTGTATGTAAAAGTTTTAGTGCGTGTATAACTCTCTAGATAAAAGTTTGTCTATGATATCAATTATCAACTTCTTGGACAGTTAAGAAACTTTAGTGATCTTGTGAAGTATTCAGAATGTCGATATAATTAATCTAAGTTCGAGTGAAAGAGATATTATATTGTAAGTAGATTTTATTAAGAACTTTAAAAGGTGTTTTTTTTTATTAGTAATAACTTTTATTTTTGTGTCCAATAAAAAATGTTGAATGTTACTTTCTATATTTATCAAATATAAATTATTAGGTTATTTATCAAATACAAAATTATAAGTTTATGAACTTATTTGATGCCTTTAAAGTCTATGCATATGAAAATTTGTAATTCAACTTAAAATAAAGAAAAGATTTAAATACTATTTTAGTTGGATATGACTATTTAGATGTTGTTAATCTATTGAATGATTAGCCGATTAATAGTTTCGAAGTCTTTTCCTTTATTGAGAATGTGGAGGGTGTTGGAGTGCTTTTGGGGATTGTCCCTTCTTTTATGTTCGTAGTTGTCGAAATCCATTGGTGCACCATCACACATAAGGCTTTGAAGGAGTGTATCTTCCATTCTTCAAACTCCCTATCCTTGGTAGTTTGGTTTTAGGGTATCTCGTGATGTAATCGTTTGGATTGTTTATGTCTTTTGGTTTTTCAATTGTATTATTCTTAAGTTTTTTTTTTTTTTTTTTTTTAAAAAAAAAAGACATACTCTGATCTTTTTTTTTTTTGTTAGTTCAATTTGGTCCTCTGTACTTTCAAAGTTTTTAATCAGGTCTAGTATTTTTGTATTTGATTTAAGTGCTTTTTAATTGTCTATTTTAGTTTTTGTTATTTAAAAAAAATGGTCATTTTAAAAGTAAAAATACAGTTTTTTTTTTATAACACAAACAAACAAAATTAGGGTGAGCTATAATCAGCTACCAAAAATACGTGCATTCAAGAGCGTGATTTTCTAACTAAATTCTCAATGATTTGTGTCTTTGAGTGTGGTGTGGGAAACCAACTTGTTGGTAACAACATTACATTTGAGATTATGAAGAAAAAACTTTTAAAAAATCCACGACAATAAAGATCAATAAATTGAAACTTAGATTAAAGAAAAAAAAAAACCATTTTACTTATATGGAGATCAAATCATAAAGACTCGACATTTAAAAGAATTTTTATTCAAGAATTAATCAGAGCCACGAGCCTTTCCTTCAACAGCAAAAGATAACTAATCTAGAATAAACAGAGAATCTTCAATCACTTCTTCAGAGTCAAAAGAAGAAATTATTAGATATATTTAAATAATAATATACTTAATTAAAGTATGGGCTATGTATGTGGATTAATAATTTATCACATTGTGTTATTTTATTAGACTAAGCCATATTATGTGATCTGATTAATTAAAGTCCTAGATTCCTAATGTGGTATGGAATTAATGGGTAGAAGCTCATTCCTAATTAATTAAGGTTTAATGGGAACCCTAATTGAACTAGTATATAAATAAAAACCTTAAGCTATGATCTCTAATATACCAAAACCATAAGCATTCGATCTTTATTGAATCTCATTTAGAGAGAGATCTTACTAAGGGCATTCGGAGTTTTGATTGAGAAAGACTATAATCATCTTAAAGTCATCGTCATCTTGAAGCTATCATCAATCACAATGGAATCCGGTATGTTATTTATTTTTGACAATTTGGCATGAATTATCCTATGGTTAAATCTATTCAATATAGATTTAAATATTTATGATATCAGAACTAGTTACAAAAAAACTCACTCAATCACCATATACAACACTGCAATATGAGCAAAACGGTAGGCCAGTCCATTCGCATAACGTGCACACCAATCCAAAGGACTTGACATGATTCGACAAGGCCAAATGCTCAATCTCTTCAACAAAACTCGACAACTTCAATAAGTCCTGACTCCTATGAGCAATGACATTAATAAGATCGACACAATCTAATCCATAGAGACAGAGGAATAAGATTATGACCAAAACAATTTATAAAAATATTCAAAACTCTAATCACAACTAGAGCTTCAATGAGCTTTTATGGATCACTTGATCCGTACTCTCTCGTAGCCTGCTAGAATATAAGAGATTCTAGAGGAATCACAAGTCATCCAACCAATTCCACATGCTTTCTTAAAATCACTCCAAAAAGCATCAATGTTGATCTTCTAGAGTCTAGCCTTATTGGATTCTCCCTCTACTCGAGAAGGACTCCTCAAAACTCAATTTTAGTGCGTGTGTATATATATATAAATATATATTCTTCTAATTTTGTAACATCCCAATATTAATATTATTTAAACCTAGATAAAAACTAATAGGGTTGTTCAAAAAATTCGATGACCTAAAAAAACCGATCAACCCAACCCAACCCGTGCAGTTTGGTTTGAGTTATTAACTCATTTGAGTTGGGTTGGGTTCAAATAAATGAAAATTTTATGAGTTGGGTTAGTTAATGGGTTCACCAAATATAACCCAAACCACCAACCTGGATTTATTATTAATTTTAAAATATTTTTTTTGTTACTTACAGTACAATTATTTATACATATATTAATTTTAATTTTATTTAATTTCAATATTTTTTAATAATTTATTATTCAACAACTCTTAAAAGTAGATTTTTTGTATTTTAGAAAGAAAATTTTTAATATATAAATTGAAATTGAGTAGTTAATCTTAATTCAATATATGAAAATAATTAAATTAAATTTTTACATATTTACGTTTTGCTTCTTTAAAAAAAAATAAATGACTTGATTAATCCGAATCAATTCAACATAAATATTTCATGGTCAGATTAGATTGAATTATTTTTTAATAAGTACTATTTAGATAGAAAAAATTTACAATCCAAACAACTTATTTAAAAAAATCTTTCAACCACTCCTAAAAATTGATCCATGGAGGAAAAAAAACGAGGGGAAAAAGGCGGTTCAGTTCATCACATCAAAAAAAAAATTGTCGAGTAGGAATGGGGCCCACATTTACTGCAACGGCCATGATTTTGACTCCTGAGTAGGCCCCACAATAAAAGCATTCCCCCACCCGATGGATGGATGCTGATTGTAGGTACCAAATGCGGCATACGATGCTCTGGACCTTTTTTGTTTTTGTTTTTTTTTCTTTTTAATTCTTTTCACCACTTGTCGGTTGTCGTTTCACGTTTAAAAAATGGATTTTCCCTTGTCGTTTCGTGTCATTGATATGATAAATGTTTCCAAACTAGATACGCCACAATATTTTATAATATTTAAATTACAAATTTTCTTTTAAAACTTTATTAAAATAACATCTTTAGATTAGTTAAATAACGTTTTCGTTTACTATTTCTTATTTCAAAAACTAAATTATTTGATAACCGTCTTTATTTCTTATTTTTAAAATTTGAGAACGTTGTTAAAATAGATAAATTTAAAAAAATATATAAAAAAATTTCCCTATTCCATTTCTATTTAATATTAGACTGTTTATTTTATTTAATAAAATGCATCTTTAGTTTATTGATAGTTTTAAACCTTCACAATTTTCTTCCCTCACTTGATTGTGTACTCAAGTCTAAGATGGTCACTTTTATTTTCTCTTCTTTTATATTTATTTTCATATTTCATCTTTTATTCATTTTATTCATTAATTTTATATTAAAAAAGAATATGGTATATTTATTTTAATTTTAGATTTTAAAATTTTTCAATATTTAGATTTATATATTATTTTAATTTTCAATATGTATGTTGTTTTTTTTATATTTAAAATTTCAACTCTCGAGCACTTTTATTTATTTTTTATTCTTTTATATTTATTTTCATTTTTTATATCTTACCTATCTATTTATTAATTTTTCTGTTTACAAAAATAATTTTACTATATTTATATTTTATTTTGATTTTGAATTTTAAAATATTCCAATATTTAGATTTATATATTACTTTAATTTTCAATATGTATGCTATTTTTTTTTTTTTTTAATATTTTCAACTTTTGATTACTAAATTTTACGATATGCATGTATTATATATTATCTTGATTCTAATATTTGTGTACATATGAAATTGAGTAGATTTTTACCATGTATATAAATTTTGCCGACTAAGACATTCATTTAGTTTAACTTTAATATTTTACAACTACGACATTTACATAATAATATAATTAAGTTGGATTTGACTTGACATCATTTAAGACAAATGGTTGGAGTTAGATATGATAATGCCGATCAAATTTGGGAAATATATGAAGAATATGATACAATTTGCTATTATATCTAGTTTTCATCGGGACTTACATGTATTAGATGACATAAACCTTTAATAATATCTTTTTCGATGTTTAATGTATGACACGTCTTCTCTTTTTTATATTATATTGTTAAAAAAACAGAAACAATAAATAGTTATCAAACAAGTTTCAACTTTTGTTTCTTTTTTTCCAAAAAATAAAGATTAGGGATAATTATCAAACATATTCCTATTTCTTGTTCTCAAAAAATAAGAAATAGGAATCAGGGAACAAGAAACAAGAAACAAAAAATAGTAAACGAGAATGTTATCAGATGAGCCCTTAGTAACCATACCTATACTTAAAAGAATTTGACCAGTTTTAATGTATTTAAAAAAGTTAAAGCTTGAACCTCATAATAGCGGCAAATTGGTTTTGAAAGTGAGGAGAATAATGAAAATGGTAATAGGAAAATTATTTTTAAGATCCATTTGGATTGACTTGAGAAAAAAATATTTTTCAAAAAATTCATTTTTATTTAAACATTTTTTATAAAAAAAAATATTGAAAATACACTTCAAAATTTATTTTGAGTGGACATCAAGTTTTTTTTTTAAAAAAATTAAACACTTAAAAATCAACTATCAATACACCTTTAATTTATTTCTTCTATTAATTACTCTATCCTCATTTTCACGTGAGGCGGGATGCTCCAACTTTTTTAATAAATATAAATCATTACGTCTCTTATACAAAATAATAATAATAATAATAATAATAAAATTATGGTAGATTAATGTTTCACGATGTCTATCTGAGTTTTTTTTTTTTTTTTTTTTTTTTTAATATTATTTATTTATTTATTAAAGACACGTCTAGAAATGTTTTTTTTAATATATATATATATATATATCCACAAATGAGGCTCAAATTTAGCTTTTATCTGGGTAGTATATTATTTTGCATTTTTTTTTTTCAAAATAACATTGATTCGTAACTTTCTTTCTTGTTAACTACGACGACTAAAATGACTCACATAATCCAAACCTAAAAAGGAGAAGGATTGGTGGTGAGCATTCAGAAAAACCAAGTCAATCATATCATTTATTCAAACAATGATACTTAAAAAAAACAAAATGAAGAGAAGGATGGAGAATAAAAGGAAAGAGTCAAGTCAATTAGACTCGACATCGAGAAAAAGTAAATGAAATTAAGATTTAACTAAAAGATAAACAATGTTCTAAATATCATGATTGGTCGTCATAAATAAATGAGAATAATATTTATAAATCCCGATGACGCATACGTCCAATAAAAATTACAACATTAATATAAAAATTTTCGAAAGAGCTATATAGTAACAAGTGTAAAAATAAAAACATTTATAATGAAAAAAATCATTCATTCTACACCATTGACGAATAATTAGATTGAATGGAAACACTCTTCAATAATTATATTATATAAAATATATATTAAAATTGGAAATTTACCGAACAAATGCATATGTTTGGTATGTGATCTGTTTTGCTTTTATGTCTTTTAAAATAGAGATATAAGAAAACAATGAAAAATACTAGATTTTTTTTTTTTTTTTTTTTTTTAAAAAAGGACCATGTTAGATAACTTTTTGTTTTTTCTACTTTTTAGGTGTGTTTTTAAAAACTAAGCTATATTTTTAAAGAAAAAATACCAAGAACCTGATTATTTAAATATAAATGATGAAAATCACAGTAGATGAGTGATAATAAAACCGTTATAAATTTCAAAATCTAAAAACAAACACATGAATGCGTATTTATTTTATAAGTTCTACATTGTTATTTTAGTCATGCATTTAAATATATTGGTTCGTTTCACATTATTCTACTTTTTTAAAACCTAGTATAATAATATTCATAGAATTTTAAAATTCGACTGATGTGGAAGTTGATATCGGTGGATTTTTTATATGTGGGAGATGAACATTAAGAATATAGTCTATTTAATTCATTAGTTAATGTCAGTTAATGTATTACTATTAATTTTAATTAATTGCTAATACAAATATATTTTTAAAATTAATAGTTTGTTATTCTAACTATTTAATATAAAAATTTCTCAAAAAGAGTATTTAATATAAAATTTTAGTTAATTTATATTTATCAATTAAATAAAATAATTTAATTAAACTTAATTAATATTTAATATAATAATATTCATTCATTTTTATTTTAAGTGATATAATTAAAATGAGAACATAATAAATAATACAGAATATAATGTATATCTGCATTAATCGTTGTTATATTTAATTAAGTAATTGTCTCATTTTGGTTTATATATACAAGTTAGTAATTCGAATATAAATATTTAATTTGTAGACATCAATTATTTTGCAAATAAAAAATGTACCTTGATTATTTAATGTGTGTTTGGTTTAACTTTTTAAATATTTAATTTTGTAAAAAATTAAAATATTTGGTAATCATTCAAATAGCTTTTGAAACACTCTTGAAATGTATTTTAAACCGTTTTTATCAAAAGAGTTTTAAATAAAATGACTTATTTGAAAAAACATATTTTTTCTATATTCAATCAAAACAGACCTTTAAGATCGTTTGATTTAAAGTTTTATAGAAATCTGAAAATAGGATGTCTGAAAATAAAAAATAATTGTGCTTGATTGTGCATGAAAAACAACTATCATGATTTTATGAACAAAATTTATATTTGTATTTAATTTATGAAATTAAATATGACAATCTTATATAATGGTAATAGATTAATTAATTAAACAATAAATATCATTCATTTCATGATAAAAAATAATTAATTAAAAATCAATAATAATTTTAATATAAATATTTAAAAATTGAGTAATTTATAATTAAAATTAACCAATTAATATATTTAATGAACATCATATTAATCATAATCTAATCTATAATCATTTTTATAATTAATTGAGTTCAACCTGAGTAATTGTGGTTTTAATTAAATAACATAAGAAAATATATTTTAATAAAAAATATATTATATAAAAAGTGAAAAATAGATAAAAATATGATATGTTAATAAATAATATTGATAGACAATATAAAAAAGTTTTATAAATATGAAATTATAATAACGATGAAGTAATAAAGATCAATCACAACGAATAGTCAACTAGTTATAAACAATCAATAATGATTATATGTTCATGGTGAAAAATAAAATAAAATTAATCTCAATAAATAATTGTTCGATTATAAAAAAAATATAATCAATTATTATTATTGAAATATGAATTTTTGTATTGACTAATTTAACTAATATTAGTTTGTTATTTAAATATATTAACTAATTAATTAATAATTTATGTAAAAAAGTAGTTGTATTCCTTTAATAAATTTTTTCATTACAAAAATAAGGCAAGTAAACATTTTACTAGATTATTACTGATTTATTAAAATAGATATTTATATTAATCTTGTTAGATTAATTATATTGAGAACGAAATTATATATAAAATAGAAAATAGACGAAGATGGAAAAGGAGAAAATCATATTTTTTGAACAAAAAAGAAAATTATTATCTATAGTAAATGAAATACCTACGAATAACTTATTCTCAAGCAAAATATTAAAACTTACGAAATAAACATGAGTTTTTTATGTGTGTATCAATTTCAATGCAGACAATTCTCTAACCAAAATGACTAATAAAAAAAAAAAAATTGGGCATTTAAAATTCAGAAATCTATATTCATAAGATAATAATGAATAAACAAACCATTAATTAATTAGTTAATCAATGGTGAAAGCATCGGGTGCGATATTTTCTGATGGAATGGTACCTTTGAGGTCGAAAGAAGGAATCAGATACACCAGCAAAACAGAATCAATGCTGATCTTCTTTTCATTGGGGAGAAACTTCTACAGACACTGTTACAGTTCTTTTCGTCTTTTTATTATCCAATCATGATCCTCCACGTATGCTACATCAACTTATTTGACTTTTGTCTGTCTACGTGGCAGCAGGTCAATGGGCCTTTGTCTTTTCTTACCGACTTTCCTCTATCACTCAACCAGATGAGATATGATCATACATTGAAGGCCCCATCAATCTCCACTTTGAAAGTGATGGAATCTGTATCTTTTACAAATTGCAAATGTGGAACACTATATTAAGGACAAAATATGTTAGTCCAACAAATTTTGTGGGACAGAAATGTCAATTCACTTGATATATTTTGAAGTTTTGTGAAAATCCATAGTCTCGTCTCATGATATTTGGTTTGGTTAATTTTTTAAAATTAAGTCTACAAACGCTCATTCCACTTTTAAATCTTTTTGTAGTAATCTATTTTTTATCAATATTTTCAAAAGTCAACTATAATTTAAAAAACTAAAAAAATAGTCATTGTCTCAACTTGAATTGTAGACTCTTATTTTTTACAAGCTATCAAACAAATTTCAGGCGGAAAACCAGGTCAAGTATGGCAAAATATTGTTCAATAGGCTTCAAAGAACTTCAATTCTATTTCCTATAAATTTTACCCCTGAGAATGTAATGTAGTTGTTTACCATATAGCCAAAAGTGCTAGATTATGTAAACTAAATGTTGATTGGGCTAGCGCTTAAAACATATTATCATATTCCACTTAATTCGAGATTGTTTCTAAATTTTACATGTTTATTTGATTTTTTTTATAGGTTCCGAGCATCTAAGGGGTAGAATTGGGCATTAGCCACGAAATGGAGCTAAAATGGAAAAAAAAAAACAGAGCTTAATTGCATCAATCGGGAAAGAGAAGGCCGAAATTACAATTTTGCCCTTGAGTAAGCGCAATGGCGCCCAACATGCGCTACAGCCGATGCTGCAAGGCTGAGATCCTTGTTTGTGTAAGGCGCATAGGGTCGTGGCACTCCGAAGGCATGATGCATGCTGATTCCTGTCAGCGTCGACCCTGCACCATAGTGTTGTAATGCTCCGATACTTATATATATAATCGGTTTTAGGTTAATTCTTCTCTCCATATTTGATCCAGTCGATTTGCAGAGCATTTTCTCCCCGTTTTCTTCACTTTTTCATTGTTCATGTACTTAAATTCAACCTCATTGATTGACATGTCGATTATGGGCTAAGGTAACTTATTCTAGCTTGGGTTTTAGGATTTCTCTCTAGTTTCATATACTTATGAGTTTTCGAACTGAATTTTGTTGCATTTGCTTGATTCAAATTTGTTCTTCTAGATTATGGTTATACTATCGGACACTCGTGGATTTTATGATTGATGCTTTTGATTAACATTTGATACATGACATGTAATATTATGTTAATCACTAAGAAATGATGGGTTAGGTTAGCTTACAAATCGTATTGTCCTAACTCATCTAGGATTGAATTGAATGAATATTTAATCATGGTTTTTCCTGTCGAATATTCTACCTAACGTTTCCCTAGTCTTAATGCAACTAAGACAAATTTAAACTTGCATGCTTTTCATCAAATAGGACTAGTTAGCTGATTAGGACGAACTAATTGGCTTTTCTAATTAGTTCCGTTAGGTGTGAGCAAATACTTGATTCAGATAATGAGAATTCGATGCTCGAGTATATCGAATAAGAAAATTCTGTAGGAAAGGATCGTATCCATAGCGGAAGTGTGCAAACGCCTTGCATTTCAATTTTTCGATTTAAATGAAACAAAATCAGCACATAAAATAGAACTCCGCTGCTTTGGGTTCACACATATGAAGACCATCTTCCTCTGGTATGAACCTCTTTTCTCTATGTTTTATTGTATTCTAAGCATGTCGTTGATGAGTTTAATTTGCATAACTGTTAGTATGGAATGTATATCATTTATGTTCCGGTCACTATGAAATCAAAGCGATCTAAGTCTACTCATGGAACTCTCGGTATGAGATCCTTCAATACTAAGTTAAGGATTAGTATGCCAGGTGGCGTTTAGTTGAGATAAGCTCACATGCAAGCTCAATTATGAGCTTGCAAAGAAGGAATCAGGTTCGTAAAATTTCCAACGCCTAAGAAGAAGAGTGAGTGTCATTTGAAGCTTTCAAAGTATTAAGGGATTGTTGAACAAGCTTGAAGGAACTTGAAGTTTTCCAGCCAAATCAAGAGGATTTAATGCTCATATTCTAAGGTAAGCACGTTAAGAAGTTTTTTAACACATTCGTGGAAATAAATTTAGTTAATTGATAACTGGAATTAGAATTATAGGATTTAAAAGATTGAAATATGAAATGATGCTATGGATGAATGAGCAGGCAACTATATACGAAGAGCAAGCAAGCAACTGACTTGCCAAGGTATGCGACAACACGCATAGACGTGAAGTAAGGCATGCAGAGGTTGATTGACGCATAGACACAAAAGTGCGTCTTGTGACCATTGAGCACCTAATAGAAAACGTAGCTAGCTTTAGCCAAGATGAAGGTAAAATGGTTAAGTATAAGCGATGCGATGAACTCAGTCATGAAGCGATAAGATTCGTGTATGCGATAATGATAAGTTAAGTTTTATTTTAAGCTCAAAAGAGAGCTAATGATATTAATCAAGGGACCTCTTCTTATTACAGGGCAGATGCAAGTGGGAGAGGCTTACAAATCCCTTCGATAAGTAGCTTAAGACAGTGAGTGACGAGTTGTTACAATATTTCCAATGTTAGTTTTGATGAATGAATTTCAACGCATAGGCAGTTCGTATGAAGTTTTATATCATAATTTTCTCAGAGCATGCCTTAAAATGAATGTTGATTGCATGATCCATGCTTTTAAATAATGAAGCTATTTATGAGTTCAACATGCGTTTTCAGTAAGCCTATGCCCATGTTTTATAAGCATACTTGATGTTACAAGACATTATGCGATGATATACAATTTATGAAGTATGATTAGTTCAAATGAGTATTCTATTTTATGTTCATAAAATGTTTCAATATTTGCGCCTTGTATGAACCCTACTCTAATGTTGGTACCGAAGGTATAGTAAGGTACCCAATTTCAGTTATATTAGGGATCCTCGACACCGAACGTATGGTAAGGTGGTCAGGACTCTGTTCAGCTCTACGTGCATGTATGACTTATGTTATTAAAGTTGATAAGATCGAGCAAAAGGGCTACCTCTCAATTCAGGTTGGGAGGTGATTAAGCAAAAGTGCTCTTACTCTAGTCTAGGCTATCGTAGTAGGGATTGAGCAAAAACGCTTTCCCCCATGTTAGGACAGTAGAGTAGTGGCATTTTACAGCATGACACTGATAAGATTTATTTCAGGGTTTTTATTTGATATGATTTTATATTTTCTAGTTATATTTTCTAAACCCTGCTTATGATCATACAAATGTTTATGAAAGCTTGTTTATGTTATTTATGAATGAAAGTATGTTTTCCTAAATAATCACTCACCGAGTGTTTCAAGCTCACATTTTAAAATGTTTTCCTCCCCAATTAGCGGTCAACATCCCAAAATCGAGTAGATTTGCCAGTCAGTCATCGAATAGAATTTCTCGGGAAGCTTGAAAACTAGGTGGTTCGCTATGTTTGTTTAACCCTGATTTTGTCTGTATATGTCATGGGAATTCAGGGTAGAGTTGCGTCAAGGATTGCAAACTCAAACGTTTTATATCATTATGTCTGTTGTGTAAATAAATGTGAATTTCTCTGCGCTGTAGCACCTGAGTTAATAAGTTGGTGTTGAAGTTATGCATACATGGAGTGTAAGTTTTGAACTGTATATCAGGTTAATAGGTGCTCATGAAACAGGATTACAAGAGTATGTTAGGTAGTAATTGTTATAAGAGAGTTGACAATTGTTGTCTTCACATCTCTTCTCGAATTAAGAGGGTAATATGGGGAGGGGTATAACAAGGTTCATCAAGTTTTGATCAAAACCAAAATATTTGATCGTTGTATCAAATCTAATGTTTCAAGATCTGGATGTCTGCTTCAACCCGTAAATGAATCGATTGAGCTTTCAAACTTTTTTGCTCCTGACCTTAGAATATGAATCCTTCGGGCTGAGACACGAAGATGTTCTCTTCAAGATTTTCATTCAAAAAAGTAGTCTTGACATCTATTTTTCATATCTCATAATCATAATATGTGGCTATGGACAAGAGAATTCTTATAGACTTAAGCATAGCAACAGGGGAAAAAGTTTCCTCAAAGTCAACCCCTTCCCTCTGGGTATAACCCTTTGCTACAAGTCTAGCTTTGAATGTCTTTACTTTTCCAGCTACATCTCTCTTTCTTTTAAAGATCCATTTACATCCTATAGGTTTGACCCCTTCAGATGGATTTACAAGCTCTCATACTGAATTAGAGTACATAGACTCCATTTAAAAGTTCATGGCTTTAACCCATTGGTCCTTGTCTACATCATTCATCGCCTATTTATAAGACAATGGATCTTCAACACCATCATCTAACATGATGACCTGAGATTCAGTTAAACCCAAGTAACGGTCATATATGTTTAAACTACAAATGATAACCTTGGATGTTAGTTTATTGGTTTGTGGATTTAATGCTACTAAATGTCAAATAAAACATCTCATATTTTATTAAATAAATAAAATGTTTGTACAATACAATTACAAACTACGGAACCCTATGAGGTTTAGGGCACATCTGTATGGAGACATGTTATTTTTCATGCAACATCACTTGTACGCATTAGGCTAGTATCTTATCATAAGTACTTGCCATTACAATTAGCTTATGGCCATGAGCCAAACATATCCTATTTGATACTTTTTTTATGTGCAATACATATTCCAATTGCTCCACCACAATGTACTAAGATGGGTCCTCAACTGCACGATTTATTGACTGCCATTTTAATGAGATAAAATTTTCAACATTGGGGGGAGAACTGTTCATTTTACAGATCAATGTGAACTTGAAATTTAGAAGATAATTCATTTGTAAAATATAGCAAATCAATTACCAGATGCATTTATAGATGTAAAGAAAACAACTAAATCACATATACCAGCTATAAATGTTCCATCCAAATTTGATATCCCAATACAGCAAGTCGTCACTAATAAGTCTGAAACACGACAGAAGCGTGGTAGACCAGTGTCCAAAGATAAAAATCCTCGAAAAATAAACATAATTAATAGTAAAAAAAACTTAGTCGATGGTGTAAATACTCAAGAAGAAATCCTTGACATGACTAATAATGAAGATGAAATACTTAAAGATAATAATGAGATTTCAATAAACTATGGCATGAAAGGAAAAAGATGGAACCGAACTCATGTAATTATTAACAAAATTTTTGCATATAATGTTGCTCTTGATATTATATCTGAAAATGAGGATTCTAATCCAAAATTTATTAAAGAATGGTGACATAGAAAAGACTGGCTTCAGTGGAAAGAAGCAATCGAGACAAAACTAAACTCACTTTCAAAATGTCAGGTTTTTGGACCAATAGTCCGAACACTATAAGGTGTTAAACCTATGGGATACAAATGGATATTTGTGAGAAAAAGAAATGAAAATAACGTGATCACGAGATATAAATAAAGACTATTTGCACAAAGTTTCTCACAAAGACCTGGTATTGATTATGAGTATATGTATTCTCTAGTAGTGAATGCAATTACATTAAGATATTTAATTGATCTGACCATGTATGAAAATTTGGACATGTATCTTATGGATATAATCACAACATATTTATATGGATCTTTTGATAATGATATTTATATAAAAATTCCATAAGGATTGAAGGTACCTGAAACAGATAAATCAAATTCCCACGAATTGTATTCAATAAAGTTACAGATATCGCTTTATGGATTGAAACAATCGAGACGAATGTGGTACAATTGCCTGAGTAGATATTTGTTGAAAGAATGATATCAAAACAATCCAATATGTCCATGTATTTTTATAAAAACAATCATAGGATTTACTATTGTAACTGTATATGTTGATGATTTAAATATAATTGGAACTCTTGAAGAGATTTCAAAAGCAATAGAATATCTTAAGAAAGAATTTGAGATGAAATATTTCGGAACAACAAAATTTTTCCTTGGCTTACAAATTGAGCATTTAGCAGATGTGATATTTGTTCATCAGTTAACTTATACAGGAAATTTTTTGAAAATGTTCTATATGAACAAAACACATCTATTGAACATTCCAATGAAAGTTGTTCAGTAGATATGAAAAAATATATATATTTTAACCTCGAGATGATAATGAAGAACTTCTGGTTCTAAAGTACCATATTTTAGTGCAATTGGTGCACTTATGTATCTTGCTAATAATACAAAACCAGATATTGCATTTCATTAAATTTATTAGTAAGATATAGTTATTCTCCAACAAAAAGACATTTGAACAGAATTAAGCATATACTCCATTATCTCCAATGAACGATTGGTATGAGTTTTTTTTATTAAAATAAATCAAATTTTGACATAGATGGTTATATATATTTTGGATATTTATCTAATTCACATAAAGCTAGATCTCAACATGTTATCTATTCACATATGGAGGAACTGTTGTATCGTGGCGGTCAATGATACAGAACATAACGACTACTTCCTCAAATCATATTAAAATTCTTGCAATTTATGAGACTAGTCGATAATGTGTATGACTAAGATCAATGACTCAACATATTCGTGAAACACGTGGTTTGTCTTATAATAAAAATATTCCAACAATATTACACAAAGACAACACAATATGCATATCCCAAATCAAAGAATGATATATTAAATGAGATAGAACAAAATATATTTCACCAAAACTTTTCTACACTCATGATCTTGAAGAAAGTGATGATATAACTGTACAACAAATTTGTTCGAAAGATAACATGACAAACTTATTTACAAAGGGATTACCTACCACGATCTTTGAAAAATTGGTGCACAACATTAGAATGCGACAACTCAGAGATTTCAAAAGATGTTTTCACGAGGGGGAGTAAATATACTTGTTAGGAGTATAAATTATATGAAATATTTACTCTTTTCCTTTCACTAAGATTTTTTTCCCATTGAGTATTTTCTTAATAAGATTTTAACAAGACATATTTCATATATATAATTGATATCTAAGCGGGAGTATTATAAATATTATGATAATAGATGTCAAGTGGATGCTCATGCTCAGTACCCATTGACCATGTGTCATGCCCTCATTTCCCAAAATATTGTCTATGTGTCTCAAAATCACACATTATTAGTATCAATGTAATTCACCTCCTACTTGTCAAATTGCCTACAAATAGTGACATTTGGTGGATTCTGGAAGACATACACATTGGACAAATTCCATGCAAATTGGAGAAAGGGAAGAATTTAAAGAAATTTCTATTTTATATTTTACTAATTTATTTTATTTTGTTTATTTATATATTCTGTTTAATTTATTTTAATATTTATTTATTTCATTATTATATTATATTATATTTATTTTCATATTATATTTTATTGGTATCCGCATTCCAATTGTGTTCCTCAAGTTCACAACAAATAGAATCTATTTTCATTCTAATTTGTTGTTCCATGGGTAATAATTTTTTTTATTAATGATTTTACAAGTTTTCTCTTTCCATCTCTTTTACACTTATTGTAACTTTTATTCTAAGAAAAACATAGCTATATATTATTTTATCATACTAACCCATTTATAAAATTAAATTTTGTTACTTACTTTTTAAAATATTTAGTCATGCATTGTAGTGTTAAAAATCATTTTTATTAGATAACATACAAATAACATGAACCCACACTCTTTTAATTAAAACATATTTAAATATATTTTTTAGTTAATAAAAAAACTATTTTAATTAGTTGTTGATTTTTCAATATTGAATAAATAGTTTAAGTGTATGTTAAGAGTGACTTTAAAAATATTAAAATAACTATTGTCATGTCTAAATCATTATGAAATACACCCTTTAATTACTCAAAAATAATTCAATGTTTAATTTTAACAGTTTTAATTAAACGCATGTCTTATACTATTAAAATTAGTTTCAAATTATTGGTAACATTTTAGAGTGATTTTAAAAATGGTAAAAGTTATTTTAACAATTTCAAAATCATTTCAACAAATGTCATTTATCTTGTAGAAGGAAAATCAATTTTGACCTAAACTTGGGGGTTGTTTTGGTTTTGACCCTAGACTTTTAATTTCTAAATCGTAAAATGTATCAATTTACACATTCATAAGTTGGACTAATGAGTAAAATAGCAAGTTTAAAAGTTTCATTTGAAAAAATGACAAAAATGTTTCAAAATTATAAAAATACCAAAACCAATTTATATGATAGAAAATACTAATTAGTAAATGATAAAACTATCATAAAACAACCAAATTAAGTACAAACGAGAATGCAAAGATACATTGCTTCAAAAATAACTTGAATACCACAAATACACTCTACCTAAACATTCTAGAACCGCAAATACACAATATCTAAACATTCTAGAAGTAAAAATAAAAAATCACCTAATATGGTCCTTAACGCTTCTAATTGCCTATAGAATGTGTGTATGTGAGGGAAGATGATGACCTGGGGTAAGGGTCATTAGAAACTTATGGATGTCTACAACGATGGACTTTCCCAAGGTGAGAAAGGGCAAAGTTGATTGTACCAGTGAAGTTGTTGTTGGCAACTGAGTATTTGAAGAAATTGTAACTTTAGGACGATGTGACTATTGAAAATATGATTGCATTTGACACCAAACCATTTGTAGGGAGTTTCATTGTCATTATTCCATGTGACAATTTTGCTCATAGAATATTGAAAGCTATCTTTAAATACTATCAATCATGGAACGTCATTATTGAAAACAATGTTCAAAATAGAAACAAAAGCGGAAAACATGGGTGCGAGCAAAAAAAGTTGGCGACCTGGCGAGGATGGTCATCAAAAGTTAGCCAAAGCGATGGAATTCAAAAAATGGTTGCTGAACCAATGATTGCAGATTTGAAATTGAGAATGAGAAAAGGAGATTTTGGGGAGTGGATAATTGAAGAAGATGAAGAAGATGAGATTTAGGGTTTTTTGTTATCTTATTTTGATGATGATGATAATGATGATAAAGTGAACAAAACACACATACACATGCATATGTTTCAAACATTTAAAGTTTAATTCTCATTATATGTTTCTTTTTAAGTACAACAAGCCATTTTTATGTGTTTCTATATGAAAATTTGAAAACATTCAAAATATGAAGAAAAAAAAATCAAATAATTTGATAACAATATGTATAAAATAATGAAAAAAATATTTTGATACAATTGAATTTGTAACAACATTTAAACAATTGAAAATTAGTTAGATAAAATCAAATTTGATAATAAAAAATAAATTCAAATATAAATTTGAGAGGGGAAGTTTTTGTTTATTGTGATTAATTCAATAAGCATTTTGATAAACATCTAATTTGATAATAAAATATATATTCAAATATAATTCGTGGAAGAAAAATCATGAATGGGGCTTGTTTATTTACAATTACATTGTATTCTTAATTACATTTTTATTTAAGCTTCAATAATTACCCTATATTTATAACTCCATCAACCACAAAACCTACGAAAGAAGCTCAACTCATTGTAGTGGCATAACAAAAACAACAAGATGGCAAAAGTGAAAAATTATTTGTTTGTCAAAAAGACAAATTAATGGTATAATAATATAATAAGACGATAATGAATAAAAGGTGATTAAAAAATACAAAAAATGATAAAACTTAAATGAAATATTCAATTTGTTAGACGATAATATGCATAAAAATATTAAGTAAAACCCTAATGAGGATAAAAAAAATAATTTGAATTTAAAATAATAAAAAAACAAATAAAGTAATGTAAAATCTAAAGATATGTTATAAATTAAAATAAAAATGGTGATAAACAAATTAAAAATTGATTAATTCTGAATATTTTCGAAAAGTGATTAAATCAAATCAAAACCGATGATTTCATTTACACTATATTTTTATTGAAAATTGATACACAGTCTCATAACAACGGTTCTATTTACATTATATTTCTATTGAGAATCTTACTCAAAAAAACTGTTAATAGACTATACCAGGGACAATTTGGGGACTAAAAAATATAAGTCATGTGTACGGCACGTTTTTGCCAAAAATCTTATTGTTTTCGTCTTTTGACAAAAATAAAAAAGCACCCCGATTTTATTATTTCCTCGAATTTCTCTTCACAAATTTATGTTTCAATCCTCGTTAAAAAGGGCTCTCCACACATGTCAAGAACCATGTGTTGCTATTCTATACCCACTTCTTTATTATTTTTTTAAAAGTAGAATTGTTGAAGAAAATTATAATAAACTTTGTCGTAGTGCTTTTAACTTTCAAGGCCAAGTTTTTTCATTTATTTATAATATTTTTATGATTACGTTGTTTATTCATTTTATTAATGGGGAGTTTTTAAAAGGTAAGATTTTACTTGGTTCGTCAAGTTTTGGTATATATAAAAGCTCATTTCTAAATTTTAACATCAATATAGTATTTCAATTTTCGAATCAATCAACAATATTGGTTTGTCGTTACTTTTATTTTTTATCGACCTTCAAGCTTTTCTCCATCAATTGTAATATGGACGCATGACTTCAAAAATTACCTTCGCCATAATCCATGTTCCCCTTTTTTCTATGGCATCAGTGTTGCCTATGTCCTTCATACGATCATCTATGAGCTAATAAGATCAACAACGACTAATTCCTTATATTCACACGTGTCACTTTATCAATCACTGACTTTTCTCTACGTAACAAATCTTAGGCTTAATTTAGTTGATAATGCCAAATGTGAAGAAAAAAATTGAAAGAAGTTTTCAATCGATTCTACAGGTAAGAAAAACAATTATCTCATATGATTAATTCAAACGTAATTTAATATATCGACACTAATTTCTATTCTAAAAAAAGGTTAAAAAATTGATATCTACCAAACAAGAAAAAAAGAAAGAAAGAAACTTAGACAAATACTGATTAAAAAGATAAATAATAAGCCAAATAAAAACTGTCCAATGACTTAACGTTTCTACAAATTATTGACTGGGCAATTTTAACTAGTAAAAGACAAAAGAGAGAGTTTCCTTCGGCGTTACTGGAGATGGAGTCCACGTGGCTACATGAATGGGAGCCACGTGACATGTCAATTTTTTTTTTCAAGTTAAAAAAAGAACTTTAATCTAAATCAAGATATTTGTAGGGATTATTATAGATTTAATCCCTTTTAAAAATTTATTTTCATAAATGTCTAAATATGGGATTTAATGTTATCTTTGAACAAAAATAACCCTTGTGAGATGAATTGCATTTATTATATACTTTTCCATATTTACGAAATATTTTTAATGTTGATGAGGGAAAATGTATTTATTATATTTTATTAATTTTTTTAGAGTTCTCCCAATTTTCAATTAATGAGAGAAAATACATTTAATATTATTTTATATTTCATTTAATGCATTTGACGTATCAAACAACTGATTTTTTTGACGAATTAATGGTTATTTTAAATATATCTTAAAACCTTGTTTTAGATGTTTGCAAATGTTTTAACCAATCTATGAAATATACCACAATATGTAAATAAAAAATTGACTCAATGCTTAACATAAGTCTCAGTATATATCGTTATATCACAATATATATAATCTCAATAAATCAAACTTTAACAACAATTCCCTAACCGAAGTGTAATTCAAAATTAACTTAACAACTTCAATGTACCCGAATATATCACAATATATCATAAATTCAATTTATATCACAATACATATCATACATTTCAGATTTTCAAATAAACAAATGACAGACAGACAAACAGACATACATATATACATATTTTGAAGTTAACCTTGGGGACATAAAATTACATTAATTTCAAATGGGAAAAAATCCCAACTAATTAATAATATATAATAAATACATTTAAAGTTTAAATGAAATTCATTTGAATTTCGGACTAATTAAATAGAATTTATGATATATACTATGATAAAAATGGAATTTTTGATATATACGATGAATTATGTTGAACGTTGAGTGATTTATATAATATGACATATTGAAATTGTTAGTTTAATTTTGAATTACACTTATATTAGGGAGTTGTTAATTTTTAATTTATTGGGATTATACATACCACGATGTAAAAAAAAATTATGATATATACTGGGATTTATGTTGAACATCAAGTCAATCTTTGATTTATATCTATAGTATATTTCATATATTGGTTAAACATTTGCAAACATCTAAAACAATGTTCTAATGTATATTTAAAATAACTAAAAACCCGTCAGAAAAACAAGTTGTTTGATACGTCTTAATGCATTAAATGAAAAATAAAAATCATATTAAATACAATTTTTATCTCTAGTTGAGAATGAGAAGAAATCTCAAATAATTAATAGAATATAATAAATGCATATTTTCTCTCCAATATTGAAGATAACATGGAAAAGTATACCATAAATGCAATTTCTCTCTCCAACTCTCTACATAAGAGTATAATTGTAGGTTGAGGACTAAAAGGTAATTGAATCATAGTTTTTGTGTAATTATCCAACCCACCTAGACATTTGTGTAAATAATAGAAAATATTGATATAATTGAAATATAGGGCTTTTATTAAGGTATTATGTGTTGTTATTCCATCTTTTTATTATTCTTTTAATAGAAAATTATAAAAACCACTCATCAAACATCGTGGTAGTTGTAATTACGCTATCAAACTTAAATTGAACTTATATAATTGTTAAAATTTCAACAATTTCGTAAATTTGAGAGTTCATTTTTATTCAATAGTTTAAATTTTACAATTGAAAATTGGAGTATAACTACAATTATCACCATACTTTAGGGATAGGTTTTTTTCCCTGTAATTTTACCTATTTTTTTTATTTATACTTCCCTAACCAACAAACCGATGGTTTATTTTGAAAACTTAGAGGTAGAAAATTTATTTATATATAAAAACAAATATAGTTTAAAAGGGTCACGTGCTCTAAATGACCTCTTTTGTCTTTGATTGACTTTGAGTAACGATGTAGTTTAGGTTGAGACATAAAATACGTAATTAAAATTTTAAAATGATTGGGATAAAAACTATATATAATACATATTAGTATTTTAAATTATTAAAAGTTGAAAAAAAAAGTGTGGAATAGGTGAGCAAAATATTGAGAATACTCAAAAGGATTGAAGGAAAATTTTGGCAAGCCAATAGGGTATTAATGTGTTCAGAAAATCTTATGACCCGACAAGCCCAATCAATCCGATTCAATCCTTACGATTTAGATTGGGTTATCGATTTATTTGTATTGGATTGTGTTCAAATAAATGAAAAAAAAAATTATGGGTTGAGTTGGTTCATGGTTCACCTAAAATAACTCAAACCAACCAGAAACGGTTCGAACTTATTATTGATTTTAAAAAATATGTTGTTTTTACTTATAATAAAATTATTTTATAAGTCGAACAGCTGTATAAGCTAAGCTTGAAGAAGAAAAAGTTGCAGCAGAAGATGAAGATCTGGAAGAGTAATTTCTCTTAACTTTTATGTATATTAGGTTTCGTATATTAAATATTTTCCCTACATATAATACAGGGTGGAGATGTATAGATATATACACTTAGGTTTTAGAATAAGGACAAAAAATAACTACGAATCTTCTGTATAGCTGGTAGAGAATAATTATATGGTAGAGGTTGTTAGGAGAGCATACACATCAGCATCAGCGAGAGCATACACACCAACGAGAGCATTCATATCAGCTTCTACATGGCTCCTTATCATCTGTTGACGAGGTAATTTGTTCTTCCTTGACATCCCCCCTCAAGCGAGAGGGTAGGTCCTTTAGTCCGAGCTTGTTTTGATGGTAGACAAATGCATTAAGGGGTAAAGGCTTAGTTAGGCAATCCGCCAATTGTTCTGCAGAGGGTACATATCTAACATAAAATTGATCTTGAAGGACAAGGTCACGGATGAAGTGCACATCTATTTCAATATGCTTAGTTCGTGCGTGAAAGACAGGGTTGGCAGCTAAGGCACCTGCACCCATGTTGTCACACCAGAGAACAGGTATACGCTTTGGAGAGAAACCAATCTCGGTTAACAGATTTTTCACCCAAATGATCTCGGTTGCAGCATGAGCAATAGCTCGATACTCGGACTCAGTACTGGAGCAGGCCACTGTCATTTGTCTCTTAGATGACCAAGAAATGAGAATCGATCCAAGATAGAGGCAATAAGCAGCTGTAGATTTTCGATCATCAATACTTGAGGCCCAATCTGCATCAGAATAGGCTGTTAAATTGAGGTAAGTATCACAGTTGATGGTTAGGCCAAAGTGGAGTCCCTGTAAGATATCTAAGCACACATTTGACATCTGACCAGTGAAATCAGTAGGAGTTTTGAGAAATTGGCTAAGCTTATTAACAATGAAGGCAATGTCCGGTCTTGTATTAGTGAGCTCATCATTCCACACACGAGGAGTCTGCTTGAGACCATAGAGAGCTCTATTGAGCTTGCAAACATAATGTGGGTGAGTTTTGCTTTCAAAACCCAAGGGTTGAGACATGTAGTCAGTTTCTTTCAGCTTGCCGTTGAGAAAGACATTATTGAAGTCAATTTGGCGAAGTGGCTAGTGATGAGACACTGCCAAAGTAAGCACAACTCTTGACAATAGGACTGAATGTATCAAAATAGTCAAAGTCAGGGTATTGATGAAACCCTTTGGCAACAAGACGTGCCTTATACCGTTGAACAAGGCCTTAAGCATCATGTTTAATATGATAGACCCATTTGCAACCAACTACAGTTTGATCAAATGAAGGAGGTACCGGTGACCAGGTATTTGTACGTTGTAGTGCAGCAAGTTCTTCATTCATAGCTTCTTGCCACTGTGGAGCTGTAAGAGCCTGAGAGACTGAAGTTGGTTCACTCTGAGTAAGGTCTTCAATACGTTCAGCAACCCAAGCCTTGGGTTTGAAAATACCAGTCTTCCCTCTGGTGATCATTGGATGAGTGCCAATGAGAGGTTGAGTGGTAGGTTGTAGGGATTACTGTGGAGGGGAGGGTAGAGGTGTTGTTAAGGGTGACACTGTAGGGGATTGAGAAGTAGTTGAGGGAGACAGTAATGGGCTAGGATGTGGGGAAGGTGAACTTGTGGCTGGTGTAGGAAAAGTGTGAGGAGATTGAGGTTGGATAAAGGGATTTATTTCAAGTGAGGGTTGTGGAGAGGATGGATGGACAGGAGGTGAAGAGAACCATGTGAAGATTGATAAATCTATATTTGTGGGAGTAGAGATTTGAAGGTTAGCAAAGCCTGTTTGGAATGAAAATTCGTCTTCATTAAATATGACATGGCGAGAGATGATGACCTTCACACCCTCAGTAAGACATCTGTGACCTTTGTGTATTGAGGAAGGGCCAAGATAGACATATTTGCTGCTATGAAAGGCAAACTTATGGTGCTGGTATGGACGAAGGTGAGGATAGCATGCATACCCAAAGACTCTTAGATATAGCAGTTCTAATTTACTTCCAAGTAACACTTCCATGGGACTGTGACCCTGAAGGATAGGAGAGAGTTAATAAGATAAACAGCAGTTTGAAAGGCATACCACCATAGGTGCAGTGGCATCTTAGCCCGTGCTAAGAGAGTAAGACCGGTTTCAACAACATGGCGATGTTTACGTTCAATTTGACCATTTTGTGCTGAAGTGTAGGGGCAGGAGACCTTTATTTGAATTCCAACCTGATCACATAAATGTGCCACTGCTTTGTACTTACCCCCACCATCCATTTGCAACATGTGAATGGATTTGTTGAATTGATTAAGAACAAAGGCTTGAAAGTGTCTAAAGGCAATTGCAGTGTCACTTTTTTGTTTTAACGAGTATAGCCAAGTAAATTGACTACAGTCATCAACAAACAACACATAGTATCTATATCCATCCGCAGAAAGCATTGGGGCTGGGCCCCATAGATCAGTATACACTAGTTCAAAAGGTGTGCTTGCATGGGAAAGAGAGTAAAAAAAGGGTAAGGTATGAGACTTTCTAAATCGACAAGCTTCACAAAAAGACTTCTCATTATCAGTAATTTGTAAGTTACATCCACTAATTACTTTTGACAAAACTTTAGGGGATGGATGGCCAAGTCGCTTGTGGAGAAGCATTGTGATTATTATCCTGCTGGTTTGAAAAGCAGACTGACGTGAGAACTCTTTGGATGGAGCAGTCAAGCGAGCATCTGACAATCTTGAAGAAAATGGTGCATTATTTATAGACTGGTTGACATCCTTCAGTTGGTATAGCCCATCTTTAAGCCGGCCTTTTAGGATTGGTACTCCCGACTTCTTGTCCTTGACCACACAAAAGTCAGCATGAAATTCATCCACTATATTGTTGTCTTTGGCAAGTTTGGATACACTTACCGGGTTTTTAGCTATGGCAGGCCTTAAAGAATATTTAATAATGACAAAACACCAGAACTAGTAGGTATATTTGTATGAAAACACCAGAACTAGTAGGTATATTTGTATGACCATAACGAGATATAGGAAGGGATTTACCATTTCCAACCACTACTTTGTCATTACCTGTGTAGGCAGATGAGGATTGGAGGAAGCTTGGATTGTTGGTGATGTGTGAGGACGCCTCACTGTCGACATACCAGTTGGGGTCAGCAACTGACTCAGGTGAAGCTACAGCTGAATGAGTAAGAAGAACAGAAGTGTTCTGTTATTGACTTCGATTTGGTGGGAGTTGAGTAGATTCAATACGGTTGTGAGTTTATCTGGGGTTGTAGAACTCCTTGTTGTATCTGAAGTAGGAAACATCAGCTGTATGCCCAAGTTTTCCACAAGTTTGGCAGGTTGGTCTGGTTGTGGATGCATTATTCCAATGACCACGACCCTTGTTGCAACCTCCTTCACCCCTAAAATTTTGTTGTTGTGTATATCCAGAAGAGTTTCGAGGGGTGTGTGCTGAAGGATTGGACTGATTATGCACAATGTTGGCTGAGGGTGGGCTGAGTGAGAGTGAGACATTAGTTATTCTGGTAATTCCTGTCTTGACAGTAAGTTGATACTCAAGCCTTTTCATATGACAGCAGGTCAGATTGCAGATCAGACCAATGTGTTGTTCCTTTGATTTGGATTGCTACTACAACTGGGTTATACTCTTCATCAAGACCAGCTAGCACTTGTGAAGTCAGATCAGAGGAGGAGACGGGGGAACCTGCAAGGGCAAGACCATCAGCAAAACATTTCATCATAGCAAGGTACTCACTTATTTTCAATGCGCCTTTGCGAGTTTGCTGAAACATTCTTTTGAGGTAATTTGTTTCAATTCTGGATTGGACTCCAACCAACTCTTGGATTGCTTCCCAAAGTTCTTTGGAAGTTTGAAAACCCATCACTTGTGTTTCTATCTCCTGGTTCATTGAGTTATAAAGCCAACCCAAAAAGAGTTGATCCACTGTTATCCAGGCATCATAAGCTGGATTTGACTGCATTTCGACATCAGAAACTGAGACAGTGGTTGGATCTGCACTGGAGCTTTCACCGGATGGACCACTGGTTGGAACTTGAATAAAACGATTTGGGTAAGGAGTTTCCCCAATTAGATAACCTTCCAATCTGTAGCTTCTTAGAATTGGCCACACTAGATTTTGCCAAAGCAAGAAGTTCGACCTATCCATTTTGAGGAATGTCACTTGGTTGAGAAGTTGATTTAGGGGAGGACCTGTGATGGTTCCATTGTTGGCAGCTCCAGAAAAAATAGGTGAGAAAAAGTTTGTAGAAGGATGAAAAAAAGATATTAGTTTATAATTGGATATTAGTCAAACATGAGAAAAAGTTTATAATTGGATTTAAACTTATTTTAGTCAAATATATTTTTTGATTTAGGAAGACGTTAGAGCATTTTAAAACATAAAATTTTGGGAGAATTGCTATTTTTAACCTAACAAGTTTTCACCTTACAAACTAACATATTTTCTAAAAACTACTTTTTCTAATTTTCTAATTTTTGAAATTTTGAGTGGAGGCCCCTGGAACACCATTTTGTCTTTCACAAGTATTTTCCATTTTATCTTTTTCTATTACAACATTTCAAATTCAACTTCAATTATAAACTTCGTGGAAAAAATCATTGAGATTTCCAATAAGGATTTGAAAATTTGATGGTAAAAAAAATCTTATGTGAAATTTCCCTTAAGAATTGTAAAATTGGGGGAAATTCATTAAATTCTAATTTTTACTAAAATTTTGTGATTTTTTTCATGAACTTAAATCTAAGAATTGTAAATAAAAAATTTTAAATTAGAACATCTAAACTAAGGGCATGTTTGGAAGTGATTTCAAAATTGTTAAAATTTGTAATACCCTGAATTCATGAATGAGGGGTACATGAAAGAACCGATATCACCTCGAATGAGAGGGATCCTGAAAATATGAAAGAGAATCCTGGAAATATGAAAGTATGGTTAAGAAATGCTTAAAAGAATTGAAAGTCAATACATATACTAATAATGTGCACATTTCTTTTTGGTAGCTCAATTGTAGAAACTCCAAAATTAAACGTGTTTAGCTTGGAGGAATCTTATGTTGGGTGACCTCCTGTGAGTGAGGGCAAAGCATCATAAAAGGACTCGTGTTGGTTGTCCAGCCAGACCGCAAGGTCAAAGCATCATAAAAGGACTCGTGTTGGTTGTCTCGCCAGACCGCAAGGAATATTGGGGCCATCAGGTACCAAATCTGAATTTCGAATCCTTGACCTAAAGTGTTACAAATTTATTTTTTATCATATTCAAAATCATTCCAAAACTTGCTTTTAATAATCTAAAATTAATTTTGATGAGATGAAACGTTTAAAAGTGTAACATTAAAAAAAAAAAAAATTGAACGTGACAAAAGTTTTAACTTGTTTTAAAAACACTCCTAAATATGTAATTTAGAAGTGATTATGATATGTTTAAAATTACTTCAAAACTTGTAGACTCCAACCATGAATAATTATTCGATTTCAAAAATTAAGTTAATAAATACTATTTTTAGAGTTTCCATTTATGACTATCGATTTGAATGTTTATCATTCACTTTCTACTTACGCAAGTCCATTTTTAAAAACTTAAAAAAAAAAAATTCCTGGTCAAAAAATCTTTAGACAACGATTTTTTTTAGATTGGTAAAAATCATAATAGAATATTTGTGAGAATACAACCTAAATTTTAAAAACATCAAACATAAAAATAAATTCAAATATTTCGAATCAATTCTATTTCAAAAGCACAAAGCAAATACCACTAGTAAAGTAAATGGACAAAAAGTGGTAATTTGACTTTAACAAACAGAAAAAACTTATTTTATTTTTAGGATAAAAAAATATTATTATTATTATTTTTTAAAAAAATTACTTTTGGACTTCAAAACTTTTATAAAGTAAGAATTTAGTTTATAAACTTTACATTGTGACGATTTAGTCTCTGTACTTTCAAATTTGTAACAATTTAATCTCTAAAATTTAATAAATAAAAAATGAGTACATATATTTTGAAAAATATAATAATTTAATTTTTATTATGAAAAATTCCTTTGAAATTAAGTATTAAATTTTATTATGCAACGTCCTAATCTTTATAGTTTATAAAGACAATTAATTTCTGATCAACTTAAGGACCTACCTACATAAATTTTTTTTGTTAGGGATCAAAATATTATTTATTAAAATTTAGAGACTGCAACGTCATAATCTTTATAGTTTATAAAACAATTAATTTTTGATCAACTTAAGGACCTACCTACATAAAAAATTTCGTTAGGGATCAAAATATTATTTATTAAAATTTAGAAACTAAATCGTTATAAATTTAAAAATATAGAAAAAATTTAGAGACCAAATGATTATTAATAAAAGTTTGATGGACTTAAAAGTGGTTTTTTTTAAGGGTTTGAATTGAATTTTCATCAACCTCCCACCGAGGAAAACACGATATATAACAATACATACATAGAACCCCCACTCTGCATGCAACCAGCCGCCATTTGCAGCCACGCCAACCGCTGAAGTTGCCCGAAAGTCGCGGTATCGTTCTTTGTTTTCAAACCAATTTTCGTTTTCTATGCCACAGTTTCATCCTTCCTTCCTTTTTCTCTCTAAGATTTTCGTTTCTTCTTCCGATTTTCCCGGATTCCTCTTCTTATCTTTCCCATCGACCGTTTGGTTGACGAGAAAAAATTCAAGAAATCGCTTAAAATAATAGCCGAACAGTCAGTTTTTTCTTTGTTTGGATTCGCTTCATCTCCTTCCACTTTGAGGTAACTTTTATTGAAATCTGCAATGGTGGTGTTGTTTTTGCCCAATTTCCGTTTTTATCGCATGCGTCTCTGAATATTCCATTGAAATTTCAGGTGTTTTAGGGTTTTTTTTTTGTCATTATTGATAAGGTTAAAGATGAAATTCGGAGAAACGTTTATGGAGTATTTACACGGAGATCGTGAATGGTTCTTGGACAAATGTTCGCATGTTGAGTATAAGCGGTTGAAGAAGGTTCTTAAGAGCTGTCGGACTTGTAGACTTAATGATTCTTGCACAAATGAATGTGAATGGAAATCTTGCCCATGTAAGATTGTTAATACATCGTTTTCTTTTGAGTTTTTAGCTGGTTTTGTCTTTGATCGTTGAACATTGAAATTGATTGAATATTTCACTTTGCAGTGTGTGATCAGTTGTTCTTCTCGGAGTTGATGAGGGAAGCCTCGGATATTGCGGGGTGTTTCAGTACAAGAGTTAGACATCTTCTTCATCTTCATGTTGCTGGCGGAATTGAGAGATACATGACGCGATTGGTTCATTGCTTTAAAACTGATCAAACCACGTTGATACAAGAAGGCCGCATGTTGATTGAATATGTTACAATGAATGCTATTGCTATCCGAAAGATTCTTAAGAAATATGATAAGGTAAGTTTTGGTCTAAATAATATTTTGAAAATTTGTGGATTTGTCATTCGAGTTTGTTTGTTTGTTTCAATTTAAGAACATAATTTTTGTGTGTTTTAAATAATCGACTATAGGTACATAGCTCTGTAAACGGAAAGAACTTTAAGTTGAAAATGCGAGCTGAACATATGGAGCTTTTGCAATCCCCTTGGCTTATTGAATTGGGTGCTTTTTGTTTGAATTTTAAAGGAGCCGATGGTGGAGATTATCCTTCAGGATTCTCCACTCATTTTTCTGTTGATGTCGATGTGGCACCGACAATGACATTGATGCTTCCAGATTCTATAAAGTTGGAATATGATCTTACTTGCCCTATATGCTTGGTAAATTTTCTGCTCTTGGTTGCAATCCAAAGGGATGACAGTATTTGGAGTTTATTTGATAAGACTTTGAATTATATTGATGTTACAGGAAACATTATTTGATCCATATGCTTTGGGTTGTGGGCATCTCTTCTGCAAATCATGTGTTTGTTTAGCTGCTTCAGTGATGATTTGTGATGGACCGAAGGCTGCCAGCCAGGAGTCTAAATGCCCGGTTTGTAGAGAGGTTCGTGTTTAGTATTTGAAGCATTTAGATTATTTTCCATGAGCTGTTATGATTTGAAAAGTTTGAGAAAAAGACGAACCCGGGAGAAAAATTAAATGTCATGTCATGGATCAAATTGATGCAGTAATACCTTTGGGATACTTGACAAGTGGAAATATCGCCATTGTTCTTTTTTGACTTAGTGTATCTTCACAGCCTCAAAACTATGTTCTTGAACTCTTCCTGGCTTAAACGTGTCTACAATGCTAATTTGCTTTTTAAAATCTTGCTATGTGCTTTTGCTCACTGGTTATATTTCTGTTATTTTTTCCAATGAGAATTCGTCATCTGTTTCTATTTTTATGAGAATGTTTAACCATCATGCTATTTACATGGCCATTTTTCGACGTCCTTCTGCTGTTTTCCCCAACACTTGCATACTCATAAGGAAAAGAGAAGTATAGGAAGGAAGAGTTTGTTTAAAAATGTTGCTGTTAAAACCAAGAAATAACAATTTGTTCTGTGCTGTTTGCTTAAAAATGTTGCTGTTACCTCTTAGCAGGAACTTCATCTGACGCTTATAGTTTATCTGCTACTGACTTCCGTGTTTCTTCGGTGTTTAAGAGTTTGTTTTCTTGTAATGAAATGTTTCCAATGTTTGGAAGGACAATACACTACTTTTTTCCCATTTTGTTTCCCTTTCTTTTCTTAGATATGGTTTAAGAAAGTTCATCTCTTTCGAACGTTCTAGTTCCGATCAACATAACATTTATGTGGTGAGATGTTCTGCTTTATGAAAAACTACAAGTTCTCTTGAGCAGAAGAATTTAGTTATAGTGTCAATCTCATATGACAGCACGATCTTGCACTCTTGACTGTTATTTGTTTCTAATGCAGGCTGGGGTATATCCTAAAGCATTGCACATGGTGGAACTGGATATGCTATTGAAAAGAAGGTCTGAAAATTCAGAACCTCTTTCCTTCCCATCACTTCGTCTCTCTAGAACTTAAAAATTATCAATTGCATCATTATGCTTTTAATTAATTAATACTAATATCCTCAAAATGCTGACTTAAAACATTCAACAGTTCTTGAGTTAGGATGTGTTCTATTGTCTGGGGGCTTCGGAGAGAAAGAAACAATAGAATCTTTTGTTTTCTTTTTCTGGGTTGTTTTTTAAGTTTTTTTTAAAAAAACATTTCATCAACAGTTTTAACACATGATAGGGACTCGTCTAAGGGCACAAGTCTCAAAATTTAAACGAAATGCAAATCCAAATATAACTCACTAACTCAATATTTCAAAACTACTTTTGTCCTGTTCAAATCACTCCGAGACATAATTTGAATCACTCAATATTTAATTTAACATTCTTATATATAATTTTCATATCATCAAAATTGGTTATGAATGATTGAGAGTCTATATTACATGTGTACAGGTGTAAAGAGTACTGGAAGGAGAGACTGGTGGCAGAACGAGCCAGAATGCTGAAACAAACGAAAGATTTCTGGGATTCCCAGACTAGATATGTGGTCGGGTATTAAAAATTTACACTACACCATATCATCTTATAATCAATCTGATATTTTCTTTTATGTAACATCAGCTGCCTTTGTTGCCATTTGGTGGAGTTGGTGGCAGCAACTTGTGTTTTTGGAATAACGTTGGTTGTTGCCTTTTTATGCAAAGAAAAAAGCAAAACCAGGCGTGCAAACATATGGATGTGGGGACTCTCGGAGTAAGAAAGTATTGACTTTGCCTTTGTTTTTGTCATTTTTCCTTATCCATCCAAGAACAGATGCGAAGTATATGATTCATATGTTTTTTTTTTTTTTTTTTTGGGGTCTTGAATTTCTTCAATTGAAAAAGAAAAGAAAGAAAAAAACAGCTTCTAATTGTGCCAATTGTGTAATGATTACATGTGACATTAAGTAGTGGATTGTTTGGTGGTAATTGTGAAAGCATAAATAATTATTGTTTTGATATTTGCTTAGTTATATTAATGTATCTTTAATAATTAAAGTATAAGGTGGCCGGTGGTTTAGATAGGATAAATGTGATGAATATTGTGGTTTCAATAAAAAATTAGCAAAAAATTTGACATTTGAAAACTATTTAGATATATAGTTAATTTTTTTTGTCTTTTCTAGAATTCAGTCTGTTGAGAATACGGATTCTCTCTCCTCAAAAGCAAAAAATTGAACATGTCAAAGGGAAGTCTACCGTTGTAAATATGGATATGGAGAAAATATAATATAATAATGTATTTATGTACAATATTAAATATATAAAATATAATCTAAAATAAAATAATTAAAATCATAAATAATTAAAATTAAAATTTGATATGAAAATTAATAAAATTTTGAAGTGGATTTCTCAGTGTATTATATTAAGATCCACCAATTGTAACTATTTATCGACAAAGTGACGAGTAGTATGTGGACTTACATGGATACCAAACATGACATGATTTTTATAACACTAAGCATTAGACATCTATTTTTATGATATTTATAATACTCTTTTTTAGATGTCCATATATATATTAAATATGAAAAACCGTGAAGGAAAAAAAGTATATATTTCATATAATACATACTCCTAAAAGGATACAATATATTCTCCCCCTCACGATAACATCATTTAAAATCTCTAAGTCATTGTATTCCAATGTTGTATACTAATTTTTTAAAGTTGCGATTGACAATGCATTTGTAAATAAGTAACAGTATGTCACCATTTTCTTCATGATCATGAGTGTAGAAAAGCTTCGATAAAATATGTTTTGTTCTATCTCCTTTAATATATTCTTCTTTGATTTGGGTTATGCAAACAGTGTTGTCTTCGTATAATATTGTTAGAAATTTTTTATTAGAAGTGTCATGATATCGCAATTCATCCACATGTGAACAGATAACTTGTTTGAGATCTTTGTGTGGATCAGATAAATATCTAGAATTTGCATAATCAACTAAATTAAAATTGGATATATTTAAATAAAACAAACTCATATCGACTATTACTCGGAGATAATGGAGTATATGCTTAATTTTGTTCCAATGTCTCTTTTGTTGGAAAACAATTATATCTTGCTAAGAAATTTACTAAAAATATAATATTTGGTCTTGTATTATTAGCAAGATACATAAGTGCACCAATTGTACTTATCTGGTCTTCAGGAGTTCCAATTATATTCAATCATCAACATATACAGATATTGGTTATTTTGATATCATTTTTTCAATAAATATCTACTCAGGCGATTGTACGATGTTTCAGGTACCATAAATCCTTTTGGGATTCTCATATAAATATCATTATCAAGAGATCCATATAGATATGTTGTGACTACATCATAAGTGCATATCCAAACTTTTATACATAGTCAACTAATTAAATATCTTAGTATAATTGCATCCACCACTGGAGAATGTCTCCTTATAATCAATACCACGTCTTTGTGAAAAACCTTGTGCAACTACTCTTGCTTTGTATCTTGTGACCTCATTACTTTCAATTTTTTTTTCTCACAAATATCCATTTGTATCCCACAAGTTTGACACCTTCTGGTATCCAGACTATTGGTCCAAAAACCTACCGTTTGAGAGTTTAATTCTGCATCGATTGCTTCTTTCCACTGAAGCCAACTTTTTCTATGTTGAAATTCTTCAATATATTTTGGTTCAAGATCCCTATTTTCAGATATAATATCAAGAGCAACATTATATACAAAAATGTTGTTAATAACTATATCAGTTCGATTTCATCTTTTTCCTATCATGACATAGTTTATTAAAATCTCATTATCTTTAGGTATTTTTCCTCACTAGTCATGTCAAGGATTTCTTCATGGGTATTTACATCCTCAACCAAGTCTTTTTTACTATTAATTATTTTTCGTTTTCGAGGATTTTTATCTTTAGAACCCACTGGTCTACCACGCTTCTGGCCTGTTCCAGACTCATTAGCGACAACTTATTGTGTTGGGATATCAATTTTTTATGGAATATTTGCAGCTAACATATGTGACTTAGTTATTACCTTTGTATCTCTAAATGCATATGGTAATTGATTTGCTATATTTTACAAATGAATTATTTTTTGAACTTCAAGTTCACATTGATATGTACGGGGATCTAAATGAGATAATAATGATGTATTTCATGAAATTTCTTAATTCCTCCCCCTAATGTTAGAAATTTTGTCTCATTAAAATGACAATCAACCAATCGTGCAGTAAATACATCACCCGTCAGAGGTTCAAGATATTTAATAATTGATGAATGATGGGGAATCATATCCAACATATATTAGGGTCCTTTTTAATATAAAAATATTTAAAAATATTTATACTTTATAGCAAAAAGTTACAAAAGAAGTTCCAAAAGTATAAGCACTTTTGTAACTTTTTACTATAAAATATAAATATTTTTTAGATTTTTCTATTTATAAGAATTTCTCACATATATTCCTAACCTCTTTTGAGAAGCTATGTGTTGTGGTGGAGCAATTGAAACATATATCGCACAACCAAAAAGACTACAAAAAGTCTAAGATTTTTAATAATATGGGTTGTCAGGACTTTCGAAAAAGGCTATAAAAAGTCTTTTATAGTCTTTTTCTTTAACTATTGTATCCATTATTTCTTGTAGTGTTTACTAAAAAAAAAAATGAAGATAGATAAAAGAAAACAACAACATTAAGTCTAAATATTCTCAAAGTCAAAAGAAACACTGGATGTTCCACCAATTGTGTTAATCTTCTCTTAAGAAGATTCAAAGAAGTCCGCCACATCCAAATTTATCAGATGGGATGGATCAAATATGTCATTATCCTGATATGCAAAATTTGCTTTCACATTTTTCTCTTTTTCCTTCAGGGAGGCTTGATAGAGGTCACAGGTATGTGACCAATCATTCCACATTGGCATTTATTTTCAACACTCTTTGAAATTTTATCTTGTGGAGCTTTTCCTTTGTAATCATCATTTTGTGTGGTTCTTTTAAAATTTAAATGATTAAAACGATCCCCACAAAAATAATAATTATTTCTTCCTCTACCATGGTCATAATCTCGACCACAATCATGACCACAACCTCGACCACCACTACTACAGAAATTGGATTACGTGACATTTTTCCAATGTCAAGTAAAGGGTATACTTGACGCTTATAAAAGCGTCGAGTATTCGACTGTCAAGTATAATGTGATAACTTGACTTTGAAAAAACGTCAAGACAAATGTTTCTTGATACATTTTTTCGTGTCAAAAAAGATAATACACTTGACATTGGCGTATGTCAAGTTTATTGATTTTTGACATTGATTATGTATCATATATGATAACTCTTGATGTTTTTTATTTGTCAAGTATATGTCTTTTTTTTTTTCTTTTTTTTTTCAAATTAAATGCCCCAATTGATATTCTCATTTTTTGCCTTGTATTCCAACAATACAATTATATCAACTAAATAAACATTATACATTTAAGATCTATCAACTCAATATATTCACTAAAAATTGCTTTTGTATACAAAACTCAACTTTCAACAAACACAAAAGTGACAAATTTTTTAACAAGTAACCTCTCAACAAAGTACATTATTTAATATATACATTGAGCTTTGAAGTCTAAAGATCGAGAACTAAGGGTTAGGCAAGCCATGTTTAAGCAAGTCAACCTACAAAATAGAATAAATGGCGATAACATCAAATTTCAAAATATAGAAATAAGTGTTAAGATACAACAATGACAAAAATTCACGCATAAGAAAAAAGGTACATGATTGGCTTACTTTATGCAATGGAAAAATATCATACTCGAAACTTAAAAATATCTACAACTTCAAGTTAGGGACTTCTAGGATTTCATTCATTCTCTTTTGACCATATCCAGCCTCAGGAGGAAGCATTACCTTTCGCTGCAAAAAGGAGGAAGATGTGAGAGATTTGAGAAAATATAATAAAGAGGAAAAAGATATCAACAAACCAAGCATATGCTAAAATTTAAAATAGAATAATGCAGATACCTTTCCTCCAACTTTCACAACTTTCAAGCAAAAACGACTTGACACAGTTGTAATCCTCTATAAAGGCAATCAAAGTATATCTTTAATAGAAAACTAATACAAGAATCAATGAGTAGGAGAGAATATTGGAATCCCAATCTTATCTACAAGCAATAAAAAATTTCTTTCAAATCTCATTCACCAAAATAACCAATTAACTCCAAATGGATTACCCAAAGTGTGGCTTGATTCGAATGCCACTTCAACACCACAACTAAGTAATCCGACCTACGAAAAGTTCAATAATAATGATTACAAACCCAAATTCTAGCAATTATGTAATCATTCCAAAAGAGTTTCAAGGCCTTAATAACTATCAAAACTTCCAAACATCATTAACTTTGCTAGACAGTGGCTCTCATCCCTTAAAATCTTTGAATTGAATATAAAAAAATAAAAATAACTCAATTATTAGGCCAATTCAACGGGTAACAAAGAAATTTTAATACTAACCTCCAAACTTACCAAAACCTTACCAAGATCGGTATCAAACCTATTGGACAGCAACTCAACTCCTTCCAATACTTCAAAATCAATCTCATCTTCAAACATTCAAATAAGCAAATGATTACAGAAGATGCTACAATTCTTCATGGCTAACTCCTAGACTAACAAGTCCTCAGATTCATGAAAAACAAACTTACCCAAAGTATTTACTCAAATCGATGCTTCACTCGAGCCTCAACACGAAATTCAATGCAGATACAAGCCAATTTGAAGGGCCTCAACCCAAATCTAAAACCCAACCAAATATGAAACCCATGCCAGACCAATGGGTATAACAAATTAACAAGAACCCACTAACATAACCAAGAGGAACCAACTTACACAAAATTTCACCCAACTCCACGATCCGGTGAAAATCCCAAGGAACGACGATGGTTGAGGTTGAAACAGTGGATCCAATGGAGGACTGATTGGATCTAGAATAGGGGCAGTACGATTGTACAGAAAACGGCATCTCGCGCAAGGCTGGGCGACTCCAAACGACGTGCGGCGGTGTCGCGGTGGCTGGGGCGCGAACAACAACATCTAGTCAATGCGAATGCTCCTTCCAGCTTGGGCGAAGGAGACGAGCGGCGACGTCTGGTCATGCAAACGACTAGGCTCAACGGCGATGGACAACTTTGACTAGACGCTGGAGGAGCAGCTGGGGCTAGTGGGGTGCTGCGAAGATAGGGTTTCTCGGGGGAGGGGGGGGGTGCGAGAGAGAAAATGAGGAAGGGGGTTTTAATCTAGGGCATTTAACCCTTTTACTTGTTTAAAATAATAAGTTAATTGTTTTTTTTTTTTTTTTATAATTTACTTGATACGAAAAATGTGTTAGGTAAGAATTTCTTATACTTGACACGAAAAACGTGTCAAATAAAACCTTATATTACTTGACACAATACGAAAAATGTGTCAAGTAATGATTCGCATGAAAATATCTGAAACATTCTATCAATCTCCGCTTTTTTAACCATTAGGCTCAACATTTTTTTTTCTAAAAGGTTATTACTTGACCTTTTTTTTTTCCAAAGAAACGTCAAGTAATTAAAAACTACAAGTGTCAAGTAATGTAGATCTTTTATTGTAAGATACTTCATTTTAATCCCTCGTGGAGATGATGAGAAAGGAAAATCATAGCTTTTGCTTTGTCCTAACTGGATGTCATATTTTCTTTTTTAATAGTTTCCCTAAAATTCATAGCATTTAGGTGGATTTCGGCATCAAGTACCCATGACAAATAATTATTATTATTATCGTTAATATCAAGGACGACGAATTCTAATTTTGTGAGATTTGTCATGATGACACTATCATAAAATATTGTACTTATGTTAGAAATTTAATAGATATTGAATATGCAAAATAACATTAAATTTATTAATTATAACGAAGAGAAAAAAACCGACATACCTTTAAGACCTACCTTTAGTTGAGAAAATGATAGGAGCTCGTACTGATAACGTGTTATGAAATTGAGGAGCACGATGGAAACACGGATATGGAGAAAATACAATATATTGATATATTTATATAATAATAATAATGAATATATAAAATATAATCTAAAATAAAATAACTAAAATTATAAAATTGGATATAAAAATTAATAGAATTTTGAAGTAGATTTTTAACCAATGTGCATTATATTGAAATCCACCAAATGCCATTATTTATAGGCAAAGTAGCTAGTAGGATGCAGACTTACATGGACACCAAACATGAATTATCACAAGACACATGGACAATATGAAAAATGACACATGACTTTTAGTAAATTAAGCATTGGACATCTATTTTTATGATATTTATAATACTCATACAATTTTGATGAAAAATACTTAGTGCATCCGGGTAGCACCTATATTTTACATCTCATCAAATTGTCCGATTATAATTTATCATAGTAAATTTTATTTTTTAAAAATTATTTTAATATTATTTTATGTGAGTGGTGATAAGAGGTGCAGAAAGATGGATGCATTTCAAATCGTCCAATTTTGATTGTTGGGGATATTTATGTAATGTTAGTAGGGTTTAACATTTTTTTTTTGGGTATAAACCTGCAACTAATGATTTTTGTAATACAACTAATAGATTTATATATATATATATATATATTTATTGTATAACTTATTTTAATTTTATATTAGTATTTTATATTCATCTTTTTTTACCTTAGTATTTTAGGAAGATATCAATTTGTATTCTTGAACTTTAATGATGGTATTAATTTAGACTCTAAACTAAGAATTGAGCTTTTGTTAATGTATCAATTTACACATTCCATTTGAAAAAATCTTGGCTCGTATAAAATATATAATTGTATCAATTAAACATATAAATATTTATAAATGAATCAATTAACATTTATAAATAAAAGTTTAGGGTGTAAATTGATATAATTATTAATTCAGAGTTATTATTGCTACAACCCTAAAGTTTAGGGTATAAATTGATATTTATCTAAAATTTTAATTTTTAATTTATTTATATAATTTTGAGTTGATTTTAAATAGAATTAAATAAAAATAATTACAAATAATTATAAAATGGTCTAATTTAATTCAATTCCAAAAATTTATAGTTTAAATTGATATAATTATCACAAAAAATTTACAGACGTAGTTATCACAGATTTTAATCGATATAACCCTTCAATTTGGAGTTATAAACAGATTTTTTACTAACTACAAAATAAAAGTCATAAGATGGTTGACTTGATATTTATGTGTTTGTAAATTAAAAAAGAAAACTGAAATTTCAAATTTTTAATGTAAATAAAGTATTATTCTGGTAACTAAATTATAATTTTTAAATTAAAATTTTATAATTATAATATAAAATGAAAATAAATTTGCAAAATATCAATTTATATCCCAAAGTATTTTAGAGATTGTATCCATTTAAATTCTAAATTAATAAATGTATTTATTTAAACAATTTAATTTCGTGAATATATCAAATTTACTCTCTCCATTATGTTTCGTTTAGAAAATTTTTGTATAAAACGTATAATTATATATAAATAAAAGTTTAGGTTTGAATTAATACAATTAATAGTTCATGGTCTAAAAGAGAGTATTAAGAGTAACATAAATTTAATGGTTATATTAATTGTATTTCTGAATGACTTAAATTTATCTTTTTTCCACTAATTTGACATTATACTTTCTATGTTATTAGAACAAACGATATCTACAAATAACATGTTTGATTTGATCTTCTTTAACCTTTCACCAATTACTAAGATGACTAATTTATACTTAAAACATTTGAGTAGTGAAGAACATAGTTATGTTAATGTTTTGTTAGAAGAGTTATTTTAAAGAAATATTTTTTTGTCCCTAAGTTTTGTATATGGTTTCTATTTGGTCTATAAATTTTAAAATATTATGCTTGTACTTAGTTTTGAGGTTGGTTTCTATTTGTTAACTATGTTTCAAAATTATACATTTTTTATACTTAGTTTTGAGTTTAGTTTTCATCTAGTTATAGACTTTGAGTTTTACATTTTTATGCTTGAGTTTGTATTATGTCCACTTCTAGTCCTTAACGTTAATTTTCTATTAGTCAATTAAAAATTGAATTACTTATAATTAAATTACTTTTCAATAATTTGTATTATTTATTTTTTTTGTTTACTATCAGGAATAGAACCACATACCTCGTGGTTACTAACACACTCGTATGTCAATTGGACTTAAAATTTGGTCATTGATCTATGATGATTTGACCGCTAATTTTTACTCGGCGTTAGAATTATTTCAAAAATCAACATCATAATTATTTTAAATTAAATAGTGGAAAGTTTACACCAAAGACCAAAAGCAAGTATTAGTTAATCAAGAGTAAAACTGAAATCTAGGCCAAATGAAAAGTAAACTCAAAATTCAAGGGTAAAAATGTGACATTTTGAAACCTATGGATCAAATAGATACTATACTCAAATACTCTTTTCTATTATTTTTATTTTTTTTTAGAAAAGAAACATTTTAGTCAATAAATGAAATAAGAGGAGACCCCAACTAGATCCATGAAACTATCAAAACTAGAAAATGAATCTCAGAAAAGATGTTTATTATGCTCACCGCATAAAATCTAGAGAAAGACGCAAATAATAGCCAACCAAACAATCTTCCGTGTACCATGAAACAGATGACTCTTTGTGATATTATACTCAAAACTTAAGAACTAGAATGTAGCTTTTTCATTATTTTATTTATATATAAAAGTATACATTTTTTTAATATAATAATCATGAGTATTTGAGCTAGTTTGTGCACATCTTCTCACAATATAATAATCATGAGTACTTAAACCTATTATTCCCTCTGAGCTAGATTCTTATTAGCTATTAGGTGAACCCAACCCACAAACTAAGGCTTAATTTTGAAAAATATCCCCAAAATAGGCAAAAGAAAATCATTATTAAACTTGTGTTTAGACATCACCCTTTCAAGGAGGCCAAACAGCTTCTTCTGTGGTTAAACATAAACAAGGCCTTTTTGTTCTATCTGATGAGAAAGAAATTGAAACATTTCTCAAGACAAAGAAAGACTCCATGAAGTCCTAATTGATTACATTCTTTTGCATGATCTACATTGGTATAAACATGCTTTTCCTTTCAACGAGTATAGCTTAAGCTCTCTATTATCCAATATGGGGAAATTTTTTCTTCTGTAACTTGTGATTTCTCCCTTTTGTAAATTGCATACTATCAATGAACTTTGTTTCCCATAAAATGGTAAGCTCTGGGATAGGAATTACTTTAGTTTCAACTATCACTGCAAGGGGAAAGAATCTGCCATCTCAAATTCACTTTAATTCCTTCAATAGTTGTATATCCCACTATACTATCTACAATCCACACAAACCACCACCACCACAACAACAAAAAAACTCATTCCTTCTAAAACCTACGTAAAGAGAAGTTACGGCTTTAAATAACGGTAGGAACTAAGAGAAAACGAAACCCTCGCAACTCACTGATGACATGTATTAAAGATCTGAATCATCGCTATCACTGTAGCAGTGTGAATCCCAAAATTTTGAGACAACCTCGTTGTGTTTAATGATAGGACGAAGAGCATTGATATAATCTATACAACGTATAATTCCAATATCACCATCATAAGAGGCAGTGACAATTCTACACCCATCAGCAGCCATTGAGGATAATGTCGTGCTGCCTTCTTTATAGTCACTGAACCAACAACTCAAAGAATTCGCCGGTGCGCCTGAATTGACCTCCCAGATGTGTACATAAACATCATCTGGACATCCCGTAACAACTTTGTAGGGATTTAAAAATTAAGTCTATGATACTACTTTCACATCTAAATTTCTTCATTTGTTATCTAATTTTCACTATTTATTTAAAAAATTGACCCAAAATTTGAGAACTAAAAAAATAGCTCTCAATAGGTTTTTGTTTTTGAAATTTGGCTAAAAATTCAACAATTGTAAAATATACAAATCATTATAAAAAATGTGGATGGAGTAGACTTAATTTTTAAAACAAAAACCAAATGATCAGTAAAAATCACCTTAATTTTTTGCCTTGAGGAGAACAAATTCGTAATCTCAACCGATGAATTCTAACAAATGACACAAATTTTACTCTATTTGCCTAAATAGTTTTCAAATAACATGTTTTTGCTATTTTTTTTTTTTAATTAAAATTACAATATCCATCTCATTTATCCGGTTTATATTCTAGTACTCTTTTTTTTTTTTCCTTTAATTTTATTTTTAACGGTTGGTAGTTTCTTTTTGTTTTTTGTTTGTTAAAAAAACAAAAAAAATTATTAGAACAAAGTGTGTATGTGGAATTAAACTTTCAACTTCCCACTTTTGAGCTTCATGTTTGTGAGAGATACTATTTTAGCTTGGACGTTGAAAGAAAATGTTCTAATTTGGGCCAAGGTATTAGTGTCTTTTAAGCGAAAGAGTTTTTAAACACGTTTTTTTAAGTAAAATAGTTGAATTCTTGATTAAATTTAAAAAATACAATTTTTTTTTTAAAACCTACATTTTTAATTTTCAAATTTTGATTTGGTTCTTGAAAATATTGTTAAAAGTTAGATAACATAACAAGAAATGTAGAGGTGGAAATGACGTTTATAAGCTTAATTTTTAAAATCTAAATGATTATCAAGCAGGATCTCAACCATTTGCTGAGTGAGAGATTTGAACATTTGATCTTGTAGACCACACATGTTTTATGTTAATTGAGTTATGTTCATGTTGATAAGTTTACACGTTAATTATTTCTCTTATAACATTATAGGTGTGGTAGGTTTAACTTTTCAAGTGATTAAATTTGAAAATAAGTTATTTTGAAAAAAAACAATTGAAGTGTTTGATAACCACTCAAAATATCTTATGAGACATTTTCAAAGTGTATTTTAAACCCTTTTTATCGAAAAAAAAAAAAAAAAGGGTTTATATCATAAATGCTTGAGAAGTTGTGACCAATTTTTAGTAGCACGTGGAATATCATAATTTTAATTTGAGAATTTTAAAAATAGTTTTAATTATTTTTAGAATTTTATTACATAGAAGGTAGACGTTTAGACACAAACATATTTTATAAGAAAAATAAATTTAAAGTAAAATTCATACTACATATATTAAATTTTGTAAAGTGCAAAACAAAATGTTAAATTTTATTGCGTTTATCATTATTGATCAAATAAAATCAAAATAATTAAAATACATAATAAAATTGAACTTATCTTTTTACATTCTACCAAATTATATAATTATAATTTGTCATGTGATAAATTATTACATTTAGAAAAAAGTTACGTTATTTAAATGTATAAAAAATAATTAGATGGATGTACTTATCTCTCATTAAATTGTCCAATCATTATTTACCATATAACAAACTAACTTAATTTTTTTAAAAAATTATTTTAGTGTCAAATATATTATATCAATACGTATTTTTATTAATATATCTCAAAGAATCTATAAATGAAATTAAAGAAATTATAGGTCACAATGAGAATAAAAACTTTTCACAAATTATGTTTGATAAAAAAAAGAGGATTAAGCAAAGATAAAATAAAAGTGTTGATAATATATATAAAAAAAATGAAACAAAAGCGTTGAGCATACATAAAACACAAGCCAATTTTAGATGACAATTATACTATTTCATGTTATAAACTCAAATATTATTGTTAAATTTAAAATAGATATATCCTTAAATCTAAAATAGGTATATATGATATGATATTACAAAATAATAATTATACAGAAAAAAAAAAGTTCCTAAATTAATTAGTAATGGTTTATATTGAACCTAGTATTTAGTAAGTAACTAAATATATTTTTAATTCATTTTGAAAATTTGTTTAAATTGAAATTTAATTTATGAATTTGCTACTAAACACATATCTAGAAACACGAAATATTAAAAAAAAAAACAATTAAACTTCTCCACATCACAAAAAATAACGAAACGTCTCAAATATTTAAAATTTAAATTATTTTGTATTTATCAATTAAAATGGATGGAGGGATGAGAATCGTTTGTTTGTTTGTTTGTTTTTATTGGATCATATAATTAATTACATGAAACCTCTCAAATATTTAAATTAAAATGGGTGAAGGGATAAAAGTGGGTGGAGGGATAAGAGAATCGTTTTCTTTTCTTCACGGATTATATGTATTTTTTTTAAGAAGTATTGTAATTAAAGTGTGGAGTGGGAAATCGAACCTCAAGTCGACAAATATTTAATCATTTTAATATTTAACCTTCAATTAAAAACCATAATTAATTATAATATATATATATAAAAGAAATTAGAAACAAATTTATAATAAAACCAAAAAGTGAATTGAAAAACAAAACTAAACCCAAGGACTTAATGGAGAGATAAAAGTTTATCGGTATAATAACTTTTATATATAGTATAGATATAGATATAAATTACGTGTATAGAAAATTTAAAGGAAGATGTACTAAAATGGAATAAATTTAAAAAAGATAGGGTCAAATAAAGATCAAAATAGAAATCACTCTAAAATTCATGTAATACCAAACACAAGATTCAAACCTTAAGCATTTAAAATGAATAGATTTATAAGGGGGAAAAAATCCTCCACTCTCTTTACAACGAGGGAGGAAGAGTCCTCTCTCTACATATTAAAGTAAAATGTTCGAAGTGGAAAAGTTTTTGTTTAAGTTTCAAAATTTTATAAATTTGATCTATAAATTTTGAGTTTAGCTTTAATTTAGTTTATAAATTTTAAAATGTTACAGTTTTACTCTTGAAACTTGAATTTTATTTCAATTTGGTCCATAAGTTTCAAAATTTTATACTATTCATCTCAGATTTTACACAAACGTTCACTTTTAGTCATTGATGTCAATATATATCAATTAATTTAAAATAATATATATGAAAGAAAATTTTAAATTTATTTTTAATAATGATGAAAAACAGTAAAACTTAATTAATTATATTATTTTGAATTAATTAACAAACATTAATACTAAAGATAGAAAATGAGTACCAAGTAAAAAATTGAGATTAAAAATGTAAATATATAATTTATAGACCAAATTAAAATAAAACTCAAATTTCGAGAGAATAATTGTAACATTTTGAAATCTAATGACTAAATTGAAACCAAAGTCAAAGCTTAAGAACTAAAACCACGTGTTATTTCTCTAGAACGAAATTCGTCAATGATAATATGAAAAAGTAGGCTCTATTTGATTACATTTATTGTTGTTTACTTTGTCATGTAATTGTAATGAAATGTAGGGTCCACAACCAAATTCTTAACCAACAAACACAATTCGATTGTGAAGTTGCGGGCGATCAATTTAATTGCAATTGAAAATTATGTGGGACCCACAAATAGATACCACTACAAATACTACTATTGTTATAATAGGAGGCTTATGAATTTGTCACAGTTATTGCTACTGTTATATATATCATTATCGATTGACCATACACAGTAACATTAAGAAGACAATAGTACCAAACAATGCAAATTAGACAACCTCAATAGTAATCAAATTATGTTTGCAGAATGCTTAAGTAAATGTGGTTAAAAGAAATCCAATTACATTTGTGATTAAGACCCTTTACAATTGATCCATTAATGGAATCTCATTATGATTATACCGATTTTGATTACGAATTGGTAAGCATGGCATAAATTGATGCGTTATTTTATGAGGTGAAAATATGGATGAAATGCGGTGATGGAAATACATTGAGCAACAAGCTTTCTCAGTGGAATCCAAATATAAACTCCATTGAGTTTCCTGGTAAGTCCAGGGTCGAACTCTGGGACTTGGAAAAATAGTTTGCGGTGGTAATTTTCAAGAAAACCTTGCGGTAACCAAATAATCAAATAGTTATTTGGATTGTTGTTTGCGGTAATAAAAATAAACAAATGCGGCGGAGTTTCGAAAAAAAGTTGATAAAATGGAAGATGCGATGAGTATGCGGTGAACGGGTTGAGAAGGGTTCGACTAACACTTCCTAGGATGCGTTCATATTATGCGATCATGCAACACATATACAATAGCAAACCATCTCTCGACGCAGATGCTACGGCTTCTAGTACTAGAACGCATGCGATATATGCGATAAGTCTATAGGACCTACACATAAGCCTCTATTCTTATCTATGCGATGACAAAATGACACACACACAAATAAGCCGACCACATAATATCATACTTATCTCTAGGGTGCATGCGATGCATGTTGGCAAACAGAGCTTATCTCTAAGTCCCTATCTCTTGCTTATACAGATCTAACCTTGCTCTCTCGAGTCTAGATTCTAACCTAGCTCTCTCAAATCGTAGGTTCTTTCTTTAGACTCTCTCTTGAGTAGCTCTAAAGGGGTGTTGGGCACAACATAAAACAAGATAATCGCAAGTAATGAAGATCCTAGGTCATGTTAGCTTAGTTCTTCTCAACCCATTCGATAAGTTTAGCTACTCATGCGTGCTAAGAGAGTGAACAGATATAGAATTAGAACCTCCATTGTATAAATAAAGTTGAAATACAAAATAACAATGCAAGAAGAGAATAAAGAGCCTGGTAGCAATCTCTTGTTTCCCAGGCTTTTACACTATCTTTTCTACTCTTGTTCAAAAGATAATCTTGCTCTCGTGAGAGTCGGCTCGCTCTCTGCTTTCTATGCCTCCGGGTTCTCTCTCGAGTTGCTCTGAGCGATCTTTCGACGTCTCTTCCCTTCTCTCGCTCCGCCTTCTTAAAAATAAAAGAAAAATATGGACAAGGCTAAACTATGAACAAAAACTTGCTGAACTCACTGAACTGCTGAACCCCTTTTCTGAAGGATGCCTTCGGTATTTATAGAGCTTCGGGGTGAAAGGCGGCTTCTCTATTATGATTGCACAGATGAGATGACTTTAATTCTCTGACTGATGCGATGAATATTTGTCACCGAAAAGCTTAGTACTTGTTATTGTTAACGGCTTGTCAACTTAATTCGGATTCGACCATCATCAGCTTTCTGTCCCATCGTGATTAATTATGCTTTTTACCCAGATGCGCACACCAAGTTGCTCCGGCTCTATGCAGCAATCCTTTTTTAGCAGATGTTTGTGAGCACAAATCACCGCAAAGCCTTGCGGTAATGCTGCGCTCATCCGTTGATTTCATGTGATCGCGCTTTCCGCCTTGCATCAACGCATATTCTGCATAAAAATACAAAAATTAACTGTTTCTATGCGATGAACGCATGCGACCGTAATGTTATGAACTTAATGCTTTTTGGATGCAATCTAACATATTTTATCAATGCAAACCTTCATTGTTTAATAACTTAGCACTGTAATAATGTGCATTTCTGCTTTTAATCTATGTTGTAGCCTACAGGACCCAACGAGAATTTAGGGTATCATCTCCAACAATAGCCACTAGTAGCCTTTGAATCACATGAGAGGGATTTCCAGTCAGCATCACTAGACCCTTCCAAGACAACGAAAAACTTTTGATAATGTAATCCTAGGTGATGGGTTTTCTTCAAGTACCTCATAACTTTTTCTATAGCATTTTGATGCTCTATACTATGTCTGCTTGTAAACCTACAAAGTAGGCTACAACATAAGCTATGTCAAGCCTAATGTAGTCAGCAGCGTATTTGAGACTATCTATAATGCTCGCACCAGTGTTCTTGAACAACTTAAACGAAGGTCATAAAGAGTACATACTTGCTTACATTCAAAATAATTATATTTTTTTTATAATCTTTTCTACATAGTGAGATTGATCCAAATAAATTCTTTTTTCAGGCCTAGTCACTTTTATGCCTAAGATTACACTCGCTTCTCCTTAGTCAGTCGTATCGAAGTTTGCATTCAACATGGATTTCACATCACTTATAACATGCAAGTTCGATCTAAAGACTAACAAATCATCTAATATAGACATAAGATCGTGCAAAATTGTTTTCAAACTTATAGTAGATGCATCTGCTACTTTTATTAATTTTGAAACCTTTAGACAATATTAGGTTATCAAATTTTTCATACAATTGTTTAGGAGCTTGTTTTGGGCCATATAGAGATTTATCTAACTTGCAAACCTTGTTCTCTTGACCGTAGACTATGAAGCCCTTAGGTTGTTCCATGTAAATCTTTTCTTCAAGTTCACTATTTAGGAAAACAATCTTTACATCCATATGATGTACTACGAGGTTATTTTGGGCATCGAGAGAAAACAGTACACAGATTGAGGTAATTCTAGTGACAGGGGACAAGGTGTCAAAGAACTCTATGTTTTCTCTCTGTCTAAAGCCTTTTGCTACTGATGCGTTAATAACATGCAATAGATTGATAAGACTATTGTCGGTTAATGCTTAGTTTTATTTGGTCGAACCCAAGTGCAAATTCAACCAGAGTCTTAGTGAGTGTAGGGTCGAATGCAAGGATTGCTTGCTAATGTGCGGTAAAACGAAAAATATGATCGTAGTGCAAATTTTCTAAGGAAGTGGATTATCTGGTTGAGTGAATGAGCTATATTGAATCTAAATACTATGCAATGAAAATCATGTCTAAATGAAACAGTGTGAATTTAATGGTAGATATATGATGAAAGGGTTGAGAAGAATTATCATTAACAATTTCTAAACAACTAAGTGGATTATGCGATCAAATGATGCACTCAATGTTACGTCTAGTACTTCTCAATGTATCTAGCCACATTATCTTATTTCTAATATGCATGCGAAGGGTGTAATGTGCAGAGGATATACTTAGTTCTAAGAAATATCTTCTCTTGTTTTATGAGATCCAAGTCTAAGGTCTTTCAAACTTAGATTGAATTTACTTATAACAATCTCTCAATTGATTCAAGCAAGTCATATAAGCATGCATAAGATAAGTTGATCACCTGATTCTCTTGTTGTTTAGTAGTGTCAGTTGCACACTTCTCCACCCATTTAACAAATTAGTTACGCATGATATTGATGGAAAAGATGAACAGAAGATAAGATGAACATGTATTCATATTGTACAGTCTGTATTTATCAATAAAGAAAGTACAAAGCAAATACACAAAGGAAAAGAAAAGAGTATAGAATTAAGTCGTGTCGTTTGCAATGTGTCAAGGATTCATTGAATCTTCACAAAGTTCTCTTGCCGGCTACCAACGCAATCTGTGATTTGACTCCTACCGCCCATGTCATGTCAAGCCTCATCGCTTATAGCAATGCGATCATTCGCTTTTCTGGCAGTTCTTGCTTGATCGCATTAGTAGGTATGTAACATCCTACACCTTTTTATTTATTTATTAATAATGTAAAACTCGTCCCTTTTCAGTAATTGTCCTTAGTTGAAGGGCATGTTTGGAATTCTGAATTTAAAGTATAAATGCGAGGATTTAAGTGTTGTCGTGGAATTTATTAAAAAATTATTCAATTTTAAAAGTTATGGTAGGAATTAATTATTTTTTTGGAAAAAGGAAAGGATTAAATAGTATAAAGTGGGTTAAGGAAAGGATCTAATTAGAGTTATACTATTTTCCTTTTTTTTTTTTATTATTATTTTTTTTATCATCATCATCATTATTATTATTAGTATTTTTTTTAATAAAAAGGACCCCTCCACCTTCTCCCTCACTCACGCGAGCCCCCCCTCCGTTTTCCGCTTCCTCGCCGCTGTTCGTGGGTTCTGGCTGGGCAGATCCCGCCGGTTAGACACACTCTCAGTCCGCCCAGATTCGAGCCACCGCACGTTCGCTGCTCTCAGTCCGCCCAGATCGGACGTTGAACGTCCGCCGCCGCCCTCCTTAGCCCGTCGTCCAGATGCCACCGGTCCGACCCTAGCCACCGCCGCCGAGGTTTTTGCCCAAGCCGACCACCCTTCATCGCGTTTCGCTGCCATTGCTGCCCAGTCGACGCCCCATCGTTCGTCAAGGCCCGACTGCGTGCGAACCCCCCCAACGGTCGTTGCTTCCAAATGTATCAGCAATCGTTCCAGCATTTTGCTACCTGCATTGTCGTTCAGATCTACTCCGCGCTGTTCCGGTTCGTCCTCCCAGCCGTTGTCCGCCAGTATAGCAGTTGCTAGCTGTCGGGTTCATCCTCTTCTACCGCCATTCCGTGGGGTTTTCGCCAAAAGCTTGGATTATGGGGTAAGATCTAAGATTTGTGTGTTTTCTTGAATAGGTTTGGTCACCCATTGAGTTTTGGTCTAATTTTAGTTATACTAATTATGTTGTGAAGCTCTGATTGAACTTTCAAGGTGTTGGGAACCATTGCCTAGTACGATTAGAGTTGGCTTTAGGGAATTTTGGGTTATGAATAGATTGGAATCTTTGTGCTAAGCTTGGAACAGATTTCTGGATCAGTACATCATTTGGGTAAGTTGTTTTGTGGCATATGAGGTATTTTCGTATTTGGAATTTAGTCTTGATTGTCGAACTTATTTTTTTTTAATTTTTGATTCAGGGTGTGATTCAAGAATTTTACTAAGTTAAAGGAGGGTGTAATTACTTTTTGTTAGATTTAATTTTGAGGTAAGTAATCTTATCACTGGAACTACCCACGGACCAGGCTCTAGTTGTATGCTAGCATGATAAGTGTATGTTATGGTAAATGTTAGCACGTTGATTGACAATATGACTTGAATCAAAGTATGTTCTGGCACAAATTCTGATTTGTTTACATACACACCTAAGTGCTTGATCGTTAGTATGTGATAATATGTGTTTTCATATGTCGATGTCTGATCTGCTGCGTTGAGGCATACTTGTATGTTGTGGATTTATGATATAAGTTATACATGGATGATGCATAATATGTTGTTAAGAATTATGGGTATGCGATGCAGCCATGGTATTAAGGATTTTTATGTATGCTTTAGAACCGTACAATGTTGAATCTTAGCACGTTAAGACTATGTGAATATCCTCATTGATTAGTTAGATGCTCACCAGTTTATGTTTCCTTCGGGATTCACAAGTTTGTGTTTCCTTCGGGATTCACCAGTTTGTGTTTCCTTCGGGATTCACATGTTTGTGTTTCCTTCGGGATTCACCAGTTTATGTTCCTTCGGATTCACCAGTTTGTGTTTCCTTCGGGATTCACCAGTTTGTGTTTCCTTTGGGATTCACCAGTTTTGTGTTTCCTTCGGGAATTCACCAGTTTTGTGTTTCCTTCAGGATTTACCAGTTTTGTGGGCATACTTAACTATAATAGGATAGGACTCAGTCTCTTATATGTTACATGTATTTATGTGCCATATATGGGTATCTAGAGGACATAGATGCCTAGTCTGACCCCAGTGGTAGGGTTACTTACTGAGTATTTTATACTCATTTTTTTTTATGTTGATGTTTCAGGTAAGGGTAGAGATGCACCGGCGATGGCGCAACGGAATTCATGATCGAACCACTGGGACTAGTTTTTTTTATGCTTCCATATCATGAGATGTAGAATTCTTTTCATGTTTCCCTTAATGTTTAGTTTTGATGTTTGAAACTTATTATTAAGAATTGTTTTTCATATGTATTTATTAATCTTTATGATTTATGGGTACCCTACTATTGTTTTTAACAATTGCATTTAATAAGTGTCTTTTGAACTTCTCTTGTTTTTAATTAGCATTTATTTCAAATGACTGAGCGTCGTCTTAAATTCTTTGCATGCATTTATTTTAGTAACGGCTTTACCTAGGTCCTAGGGGATCAAGTCGTTACAAGGTACTTGGCTTATGCGATCATGGGTTCATCTGGTTGTGCTGAAGGGTATTCTGCACAAAGATAGCAATATCAGTCCGAAATTTAGATATGTTAGATATTGAGAGTGCGTGATCGCATACTCTGTTTTTTTTTGTATAAATTCTTTGGTAATGAATGTCAAAACTTCTTGCCATTCTCTTATTTTTTTTTTACATGGAAGAGATACAATAACTTGTATTTCTTACAAGTTATCACACCCCTAAATTTAAAACAATGTTTGTCCTCAAGCATATACTTATGATTTCTTAGTACTTCGATCGCCTTCATGGGTTGTGTAGACCTCTCAAAGTGCTTAACCCAATTTGCTACACCAAAAATTTCTAAAATTTTATTCCTTTTTCCTCAAAATTTATTTCTAACCTTAAGAAACTGCAGGCTTAATCTTCAAAAATCCTCTACTTATTTCTAAGACAATTTCATATTTCAGAAATGAAGGTTTTGAACAAAAAAAATAAAAAAAGAATCTCTCCTTGCTATTTTTGCGGTGATTTAGCGCTGATCCAAGCGTCTGACCTTTATTTTGGCTTGCCTCCACGTGTGTCATGCAAACATCCAACTACGAACAAGTCGCTCTCTTTAGACTAACTCATGCCTTGGTTTTTATGACAGCGGAGTTGTGATCATTTATGCTTTGCGTTGATCAAGATTATTGCCTTCGTTTTGGCTTGTCCCTGCGGGTGTCATGCGAACTACGATCTAGTTCCGATCTCAACGTTTGTTTTTATTTTTTATTTTTTATTTTTTTAAGACGAAAGTATTCAAGAAGATTAAATGATTTTGAAAGCTTTTAAGCTAAAAAAACTCCCCCCCTCCCCCCCACCCCAAAGTTCAGAGGGTAACAAGGTCCTCATTGCTAAAGAAAAGAAATATATGATGGTATTTGAAAGATTTTGTAAATGAAGTTTGTCGAGAAACATGCACGCTTACTGAATCCTAGAATTAATTTCAAAAGAAAAGAATTCTAAAACTTAATACTAATTCTAGTCTAGGCGTTAGTGTTAGAACATGATTTCATCACTGAGGTCATTATTGGCAACCAAGGCAACAAAAAAATAACAAGCGATTAAAAGTATGTACAAGATACAAACAGTAAGAGAAGGCACAAAAGATAGACAAAATTTTCAAAAAATTTATATTCAACTATCAAGGTATGATACATGAAAGAAAAAGAAGATTGGCGTAAAAAAAAAAAAAAAAAAAAAAAAGAAGCAAGGAAGGACACCACCCCCAAATTTAAGTTTCTCTCGCATCATTATTGCGATCTTGCGATGGATCTTCATCGGAAAAGCGCAACGGATTTTGGAGATGCGAGGGAATTGGAGGCACCACACTAAGTGAGTGACGACGTTATGAAATAAGTCAACCATATAATGGAACTGGTCATGCTGCCTTTGCATCAACTGCTGAATGAAGTCATGCGTTGTATTTTGTAGGCCTTGAACAAATTCCCTCTGCTCGTTGTGCTGTCTAACGAGCTCATCTTGTTGTCGCCTTAGATCATCCATTTGCGTTTGGAGCACTTATTGCTGCCATAACAATGCGTCGAGACCTCCTAAAATCGGTTCGCGGAGGTCAACGTGAAGGAATTTGTACCATTCATCCTCAAGATCGATCCTTTTGGAGTCATTTGCATGTTCATTATCCGCATCTTCATCAGGTTGACGCTCACTATCCTTGCCAATGCCAAAGTCAACGCCTGTTTCAGTTATAGGCGATAGTAGGCTTGTGTCATCAGTAGTGATGCATGGAGGGCTTTTAGGAGATTGTGGTGGGCTCGGTAATCTAGATGTGAGAGGGAGGATAGGAAGAGGTTCATCTTTGGAAGCAGGGGGTGTTGGGTTTTCAAGCGATTGGGTGCGAATATTGAGTTCAATGCTTACTCGGAGAGAATTAGGGTCTGGCTTGTTAGAAATGTCCTAGAACTCACAGTTCGTAAATTTCGTGTTAAACATTCATTCTGTTTATCAACAAAATATTATTGAGTATCTTATTCGATAAATTTGTTGATATTGCATTCTATTATGAAAATCCAATAAACATATCCATGGCTATAGTATGAATACTTTAACTCTATGTGGTGACATAAATAGGATTAAGTTAATAATATATAGCCTAAATGATCTATAAATATATGGATGAAATTGGGTATCTCATCCTGGTAAAACTATTGGATGTGGCCCATTTTGTATAGGTAATACAAATGATGTGATCCACAGATCATTCATGTAGAGACATGTGAATGGAGGCATCCTAAGCAATGAGTTTGCATAAAGACTAGACCTCGAAATAGTCACTTTTCTTTATAACGACTGTTTACTGTTAAAACTGAATATTTCATACTAAAGTAACCTAGGATAACTCGATCTTAATCCTGAGCTAGCTATGAACTCTTCTTTATTTAGGATTTTCCTTTGATCTACATGGGTGAGAGTAGTCCAACAGAACTGCTCAATAAACCTTCCATTTTAGGGATAAGACCGGATAGATAGCTGGGGACATAACTTTGCAAGATGGAATTCACTACTATCCGTCTTAGGGTTAGTAGATAGGTTGTTCTCTTAAGTGCTGATTCCTAGTCTTGATCAATCGACGCCCCGCCCTCTTATGATGGAGAGGAACATGATTCATAAGTGGTATTATAAATCAGTTGTTCATTAGAGGGTCAGTGGGAGCTTAAAGAATAAGATGTATTTACAGGGGTAAAATGGTAATTTTGACCCAGCTGTAAATACGAACGACCTGTGAAGGATCGATTTACTAATTATGGTTAACATGGATAGAAATACATCTAGGTGAGGAGAGTGTAGCTATCAAGCTATAGTGGTGTGCCTTGATAGTTAACAAAAAATAATTAAATCGATTTAAAGAGTTTAACCAATTGATTACAAATCATTGGAACTTATGATCTATAGGTCTAGTAGGTCCCTCTACTAGCTCATAAATTGGAATAATAAATTGAGTATCGATTGGGTGAATTTTGAATTTAGGGTTATTAATTTGAAATATTCAAATTCGGTTTTAGGGTTTTCAATTTATTGTATTTGATGCAATTTAAACGTTTAATTTAGTCGAAATTAAAACGAGATTGGAGAATCAATTAATATTTAAATTATGATTTAAATATTAATTATATGAAGTTGAATCATATTGGTGGAATTGGTATTTTATTAATTTAATATTAAGATATTAAATTAATCTTTTTTAATTAAAAGGTTTAATTAAAATTAGAATTAGTTTTTTTTAAATTAATTTTATAAAACTATTTAAAAAAAAACAGTTTTATTTAAACAAAAATTAGTTTTTTTTTTTTAAAAAAAAGAAATTTGAGTTAGTGGATTTTTCCCAAAAATTGAAAAAATTCACTAACAATTTGGTGTTTTATCATCAAATTCCACCATTAGATCTTCAATCAATTCCAAGTAGGAGCTGCCCTGTATGCATCCATGTTCTAATGCATGAAATCAGTCTATATAATGAAGCTTCATGCATGGAATTGAAAAAAAAGGCTGAGAACTTTATCTAAGTTGCTGCCAAACTCAAAACCCTACTACACCCTCTCAAGTTCATCCTCAATTTAGCTTAATTAGAGTGTTTTCACCACACATTCCTTCTTGAGCATTGTGGAGAATATCTTGTTGGTGGTCTATCTGAAGAATCAAGCCCAAACTTGTAGAAATTCTGTTGAATTCGTGGAAGAGATCTTCAAAGGTAATGTTTGGTTCAAACCCCTTATGAAAACCTCATGAGTAGCATGTTTAAGTGCTTTTTGATTTTGAATTCTTTCGTTGCATGTTATATTACTCCTTCACGGCTGGGGTGGTGGAGATTTTTTTTATTAGGGCAAGGATAATGCTTTTTCGTTAACCTATGGGGCAATAATCACCTTTCTTTTCTTGCGTTGGAAGGCTTTTGAGGTAGTGTGGGTCTGAGGCTGCCGCTTTGCTTGCGGCTTAGGTTGAATTTTTTGTGCTGGCAACCTCATTAAGCGGCAGAGAGATTTGCTTGTCAATGTGCTTTTCATACCACATCTTCTTCCTCTTCAAACCATCCTTGGGCCACACATAGCTCCGTGATGAGTGAAGGGAAGAATAATTGCCCCTTGGTCTAGAGAAAGATGACCAAAGTTGGTCTACGATCAAGCGACCAACGTTGATGGGAATTAGTCGCATGATACAAAAGATGGCCATTACTCATTCTTTTGAGACTGAATGATCATGCATTGTGGGGAGCAACTTTCTCTTGACAAAGTATAACCACACATTAGCTTAAGGCGTTAGGCTGTATGGTGACAACGTCTTGACCCCTTTTGGCGAGACAGTCCATTTCATCCCAAGTAACGCTACCACCTTCAGCATTTCTCTTTGCTCTTCAGATGTTGGACTTTCAATAATTCTATCTTCTTTGGCGTCAGGGATGTCTTCCAAGTATAAGTGATTAATTTTCTTGATGCCGAATCCAGTGGTTGCCTCCCCAACATCAGCTTTATATCTCCTAGAGTGAGGCTTTCCCTGGAATGCGGTCACTACACAAGGTTTGACTGTTTTGGCCTCTATGTAAAAATCTTTCCACCCCAATGCATTTACTGTTTCACTGATGAAGGGCAATAGAGGCGCACTTTCTAGGAAGAAACCCATCTCAAACAAAATTGACGGCCTTTTCTTGGGAATTCTTTCCTCCTCTACCGCGAGTGCTTTGCCCTTCTCCTCCTTTCTCGCCAATGCTTGTTTTTGTGTTTTTTCTTTTTTAGGAGTGTCACGTATTGCTCCATTTTTCCTTATCTTCCTTTGGTTTTTCAACTTCCTTCATTTTCTCCCATCCTCCTCCCTTATCGCTTTCTTTCCTTTCTTCTCGACGCGTAAAGCCTTTTCTTTTCTGGATCTTTCCTTTTCTTCACTTTCCTTGTGCAACTCTTTCTCGAATTCCATCGTAGCTCGATCTGTGCTATCCAATGATTTCTCCAGATGCAATGGAACTTCGATGCACTCAAGCTTCTCATTGCAAATTTTGCGATGGAGCTTTGTCTTGCTATTAAGCTTTCTGCCTCTTTCCTTATATTGCCAAGGCCTTTTCTTACTCTTCTGGCCTTTTTCTGAAACTCTTTTGCCAATTCCTCGGTAGATGAGGCGGAGGCACTTGCTTCGATGATTCTTTTCCATCCTCTTTTTCCACTCATTTTCACAACTGGCTTTTCTTCAACATCGACAACTACTTCGCCTTGTTTCTTCTTGCTTGTAGCATTAGCAAGCCCAAGTGGCGATGGCTCAGCCCCAACCTGCTAATCTCCTGGCTGGTTTACCACACTTTCGTCAAGGGATTCAAGAGGCTTTAGATTTTTTAGAATATCCCCATAGACCTCTCTTTCGTCCCTACGTCGTGCCTCGCTTGCGGTGGAGGTAGTTAGTTGTAGGTGAACATGAGAGGACGAAGATTGAGACGTGACTACATCTAAGGGGATAAACGCAGGGTTGAATGGTGATGGAGATGCCATCGTGGGTGGCGGCGCATAGGTAGGCGCGACAGCGACAACAAAGGAGATGGGATTAATGGAACAGAGGGGGATACTACCTCGTAGGAGAAGGTGGGGGTAGATAATTGAGTAGACGAATGGGTGTTTTTTCCGGCCATTTGGGATGCTAGAGGAAAAGATATGAATAAAAGAAGGTCGGAGAGTCTTTAAGTTTTGCAGGAAAGTTTTTAGGGCACAGAGAGCTTAGGGCTTAGGAAAGGTTTATAAAAGCACAAGAGAATAAGTTACTCGATGAGGGGTTTAAATAGGCGATGAGTGGGGAGGGGAAACGATAGATTGCCTTGCAATTTGAGGCAATTATGATACTGCATATATTAATGGTGATTGGAAGGAATGTCAAGCAGCGTGTCTTTTCACCGACCTAAGGTGGAATGACATATCATTCCTTTACTTGCGATGAGTTCTTTTTTAGATACGTTGGGATGTAATTCCCACACATTGCTAATCTCATCACAACACTCATCGCATAAAAAAATCTGAATTACCAATTTTTTTTTAAAGATAAATTAAACAATAAAACAGAAAGCAGCAAGCAGTCGATTAAGAATTAAAGAATCTAGAAGAACAAAAATAAGCAGTAAGTAATTTAAAGGAAAAGAACAACAAAGGATACAAAAAATGTGATGCGTCCCATAATGGATATTGCATCAAAGTGCGAGGACTCTTTATATTGTATCATTCGCGATGAAAATTTCCTCCATAGTACGGCTTAATTCTTTGCCCATTTACCTTAAATGTGTTGGTCCCAGCTTCACTGATCAATTCCACCATTCCATGCGGATAGACTTCTTTGACGATGAATGGTCTTAACCAACGTGATTTCAGCTTTCCTAGAAAAAGACAAAGTCGAGAGTTAAATAATAAATATTTTTGGCCAATTTCCAAGTTTCTCTTACGGATGTGTTGATCATGCCAATGCTTTGTCCACTCTTTGTAAATTTTGGCGTTCTCATATGGTTGCAGTCTCCATTCATCTAGTTCCAACAATTGAAGCTTCCTTGCCTCTCCTGCACTTTTCAAATCAAAGTTGAGTTTTTTTGTGGCCCAGAATGATTTGTGTTCCAGTTCCAATGGCAAATGACATGCTTTTCCAAAGACTAAGGCATATGGGGACATCCCTATGGGAGTTTTGTATGCAGTGCGATAAGCCCATAATGCTTCATCTAACCTTTGAGCCCAATCTTTTCGTGTTAGTTTAACCATTTTCTCCAATACTGTCTTAATTTCCCTATTTGATACCTTTGCCTGACCATTTATCTGAGAGTGGTATGCTGTGGCTATCTTATGGTGAACGTTGTATTTGACAAGAATTTTGTTGACGATGTGATTGATAAAATGTGTTCCTTCATCGCTTATAATGGCACGTGGGGTGCCAAAGCGAGTGAAGACGTTTTTTTTTGCAAGAATTTCAATACCGTGATCGCATTGTTTGAGGCACAGGAAATCGCCTCCACCCATTTTGATACATAGTCAACAGCTAATATGATGTAGTTGTGGCCATTAGACGGTGGAAATAGACCCATAAAATTGATTCTCATATGTCAAATAATTCCACCTCTAGGATGACATTCATTGGCATTTCGTTTTTTTCCTAAAACGTTCCCGGTGCGTTTGCACCTATCGCAGTTCATGACATAGTCGCGCGCATCCTTGAATAAGGTAGGCCAGTAGTACCCACTTTGCAAGACCTTCGCAATTGTATGCTGACTTCCAAACTTTCTACCATAAGGCGATTCATGACATTGATAGAGGATGCGATGAAGTTCCATTTTCGGAACACATTGTCTCAGGATATGGTTAGGTCCCCTTTTATACAGGTTGGCCTCATCCCAATAATAGAATTTACAATTGTGCACGAGCCTTTTCTTTTGTTAAGAGGTATATTCTTCTGGAAATTGCTTACAAACAAGGAAATTGACAATGTTTGCATACCAAGACAAATATTCATCGATTTTCAACAATAGTTCGTCAGGGAATGAGGCGTTCACAGAAGGTTGTACGCGATCATTTTCATAATTTTCAAGCCTCGATAAATGACCAACAACCTTATTCTCTATCCCTTTTCTATCTACAATCTCCGTGTTAAACTCCTGTAGTAATAGGACTCGTCTAATCAATCTTGGTCATCAAATATTTGATAGTAAAGTGATTTGTGTGAATGATGACCTTTGATCCCAGCAGATAAGGTCAAAACTTTTCCATGGCAAAAACCACTGCAACAACTCTTTCTTAGTGGTCATATAATCATTTTGGGTGCTGTTAAGGGTTTTACTTGCATGTGCGATAGGATAAAGAATTCTTTTTATTTGTTGACTTAACGCTACTACCATCGCATATCCGCTAGCTCACACATGAGTTCAAATGGTTTTGTCCAATCTGATGAAATTAGTACAGGAGCTGAGACTGGTGCTTTCTTTAACTTCGCAAATGCATTCAAACAATTGTTGTCGAAATTAAAAGGTTGGTCCACCTCCAGCAACATGTTTAGTGGTTTGGCAATTTATGAGAAGTCCTTGACAAATTTGCGATAGAAACCGACATGTCCTAAAAAACTTCTCAAAGTTTTCACATTCGTTGGGGTTGATAGCTTTTCAATGGCCTCAATAAGCTACTCTTAGAAACCTTGTGGCTGAGAACAATCCCCTCGGCCACCATGAAATGACACTTTTCCCAATTTAGAACAAAATTTGTGTCTTCACACCTCTTTAAGATTTTCTCTAGATTCTCCAAGCACACTTTATATGTCCTCACGTAGACTGAAAAATCATCCATAAATATTTCTACAGAATCTTCAAGATAATCCGAGAAGATAGCCATCATGCACCTTTGAAATGTGCTAGGAGCATTGTACAACTCGAATGGCATGCGACGAAAAGCGAATGTCCCATATGGGCATGTGAATGTCGTTTTCTCTTAATCTTCTGGTGCGATCATAATTTGGTTATACCCTGTGTAGCCGTCTAGAAGGAAAAAGTAGTCATTCCCCATCAATCTATCCAACATTTGATCATTGAAGGGAAAGGAAAAGTGATCCTTTTTTGTCGCGGTGTTGAGTTTTCAGTAATCCATGCAGATCCTCTAATCGGTAATTGTACGCGTTGGTATTAATTTGTTGTTTTCATTAGGAATGACTGCCATTCCTTCTTTCTTTGGCACATACTACACTTGGCTGAGCCATGTGCTATCTGGGATGGGGAAGATAATTCCAGCATCCATTGATGATTTTCTTTTTGACAACTTTTTTCATCGCAGGGTTCAACCCCCATTGTGGTTCAACAGAGCCCTTCTGCCCCTTTTCCAATCTGATTTTTTGCATGCAATAGGATGGGTTTATACCATTAATATTAGCAAGGGTCCACCCTATGGCTTTGCTGTATCTTTTTAACACTTCAAGAAGGGTTGCTTCTTTTTCTTTGGAAAGTGTGGATGATATGATGACCGACAAGGTTTCATTTTGTCCCAGGAAAGCATACTTTAGATGGGTTGGTAACACCTTCAATTCCAGGTCTGGAGGTTGTTCTAGAGAGGTTTTATTCAAGCTCTTTTCTTCCTCTATATTCAACGATTCACAAGTTTTCTGTATCACGGTCATCACATTACATGATTTGACTGTAGTGTAGGCCTCTTCCCTTGGTTCTGATTCTTTATCTGCTTCCCAATCAAAGATGCAGGGCCATTCCTCATCTATATCGCATGAGTGTACTTCATTCGGGTAGCTCATCGCCTTAATGATACTGAACTACATCTTTTGACCATTGACATTCATTGCAATCTCTCCTTTATGTACATCGATCTGAGCTCTTCCAGTGGAGAAAAATGGTCGTCCCAAGATAATAGGGACATCTTTATCAGATTCATAATCAAGTATAATGAAGTTCGCACGAAAGATGAATTTATCTACTTTAACCAACACATCTTCCAACTTCCCTTCTGGATGTACAAGCGATTGGTCTGCTAATTGGAGGGTCACTAAGGTGGCCGTTGAAGGAGTAATATAAGATGTAACAGAAGAATTCATAATCAATAAGCACTTAAACTATACTTAATTTGAGTTTGAAACATGCTACTCATGAGGTTTCCATAAGAGGGTTCGAACAAGACAATACCTTTGTAGTTCTCTCCACAAATTCAGCAGAATTTCCACAAGTTTGAGCTTGATTCTTCACATATACTATCAACAAGATCTTCTTCACTATGCTCAAGAATGAATGTGCGGTGGAAATACTCTAATTAAGCTGAATTGGGGATGAATTTGAGAGGGTGTAGTAGGGTTTTCAGTTTTACAGCAACTTAGATAAAGTTCTTAGCATTCCCCCATAATTCCATGCATGAAGCTTCATTTTATAGACCGATTTCATGTATTAGAACATGGCTGCACGTAGGACAGCTCCTACTTAGAATTGATTAAAGATCTAATGGTGGATTTGGGTGATTAACCACCCAAAAAATGTTAGTAGATTTTTCCAATTTCTAGCAAAAAATCTACTAACTCTAATCAATTTCCATGAAATTTATTTTTCTTTTAAATAAAAATATTTTATTTAAAATTTAGTTTTATAAAATTAATTCAGAAATAATTAATTAAATAAAACTAATTTAATTAATTTAATATATTAATATTAAATTAATAAAACACCAATTCCACCAATATGATTCAATTTCATATAATCAATATTTAAATCATAATTTAAATATTAATTGATTCTCCAATATCATTTTAATTTCAACTAAATTAAATGTTTTATTTGCATTGTATACAATCAATTGAAAACCCTGAAATCGAATTTGACATTTCAAATTCATAACCCAAAATTCAAAAATCATCCAATCAATACTCAATTTATTATTCCAATTTATGAGCTAGTAGAGGGACCTACTAGACCTACAAATCATGAGCTCCAACGATTTGTAATCAATTGATTAAACTCTTTAAACTGATTTAATTACTCTTCGTTGACTATCAAGGCACACCACTATAGCTCGATAGTTGCATTCTCCTCACTGTAGATGTATTTTTTTCCATGTTATAAACAGTAAGTCGATCATTTACAGGTTGTTCGTATTTACAGATGGGTCAAAAGTTATCGTTTTACCCCTATATATACATCTTGTTCCTTAAGCTCCCACTGACTTTCTAATGAACGAATGATTTATAATACCACTTATGAATCATGTCCCTTTCTATCATGAAAGAGCGAGGTCTCGATTGTTCATGACCAGGAATCAACACTTACGAGAACAACCTATCTGTTAACCCTAAGACGGGTAGGAGTGAATTCCATCTCGCAAGACTATGTCCCCTGTTGGGGTTGACGTCTTGTGTCCTGTAGTTTGTAAACATTTTGTACGAATATTTGTGTTGTATAATATATGATATTTATTTCACATCTGGTATTTTGCTCAGTTACTTATTTTATTTGCTTTACCACAAATCAATAAACATAAAATCCCTTGTTATCTGTATGTGACTCAAGCATATATATGGTGACATACAACTGGATCACGTTTTGAGTGATAACCAAAATGATCTGTAGTATATGGATATAGGAGGGAAACCTTATCCTGGTAATGCTACGGATGCGGCCCGCTTTATGGAAGGGTCACAAGTGTTGTGACTTGTCACAAATGGTCTGATCCTGATCATTCGTGTTGGGGACATGCGAGCGGGGGTGTCCTATACAAAGAGTTTGTATAAGACCTGATCACAAAGTGTTAACGTCTCGTTATATAACACCCTTCATAACAGAGACTTCACTTCACTAGGATGACAATAGGTAACATGACTTCAATCCTGAGTGAGTTAGAAACTTCTGCCATTGAAGGCGGTCCTTTGATCTGTATGGGTGCAGGTGGCCAGGTCGCCGATTCAAACCTACCATTTTGGTGATTCCTTTAATTTGGGAGCTGGGAATCAGCTACACAAGATGGAATTCACTTCTTCCCCGAGGCAGGGGTAAGTAGATAAATAGCTCCCTTAAGGGCTGAGTAGATAAATAGTTCCTTTAAGGGCTAATTCCATGGCTTGAACGATGTGGCGCCACACACCTTCTCTTGGCCCGAGAGGTTTTCACACATAGTTGGACTATGTTATGTTGTTCATTAGAGGAATCAATGGTACTTAAGGAGTGAGATGTAACTGTAGGGGCAAAATGGTAATTTTGCCCAGCTGTACTTACGAGCATTTGTGAAGGGTCATCGTACTCATGATTGGTTATATCCGATGGACACAGAAATATATATATGGTTAGAAGAGTTCAGTTATTGGTCTTTAGTGGAATGCTTGATAGTTAACGGATGGTGGATCTCGTGGCTAAAGAGTTTAGTTAGCTATTCACAGACCGTTGAAGCTTCGAGCCACAGGTCCATTAGGTCCCTTGGGTAGCTTGGATAAAGTCGAGAATTAGTATTTGGGTTAATTTCAAATGTTCAAATTAACAAGAGGAAGTTCGATTATATATGATATAATTGGACTGGTTAATTATATATGATATAATTGGCTAAATGTATGAGATACATTATTTTGGAGGAAATTAGATATAAATATGTTTTATATCAAGTAGAGGAGAAAATACTATAGTAGATATGTGATATCAAACTATAAGTTAAAAATATAATATGACTATATTTATTAATATTTTAATTAACCCAAAATAGCGCTCGGACGTGCGTTAGTGGGAACTGCATCATTTATTGTAACCGATGAATTAAAATGAAATTGGTTTTCATTTTGAATCAGTCGTCTGAAAAAAGATAGAAGTGCGTGTTGATGAAATCGTAAACGATCGTTTAAGTATTTCGAGAGCCTATATGATAATCGCTTTGCGCCTAAATGATCATCCACCTCGGGCCTAAACGATTGCATGCTAGTTCCTACACGATTGGATAGCTTCCCTAAACGATTGTGTAGTGTGCCAAGTTTGCTAAATGATCGTATACCTTTTCCTAAACGATCGTTCAGTAAAACCTACATGATCGTGTAGTTTCTCCTAAACGATAAGCATCTTGCTATACGATAGTGCTTTTTTCCCTCCGACTTGCTTATCGCCTACACGATCAGTGCATCCTCCTTCCTCTACCAAATTCACCAAAGACCACACTTTGGGTTCTCACTCCGAGAACACTTGAGGCTCTTTTCTGGTGGTGTCGTCCCTGCAGCATTTGTGTTCGAACGGTTGTTCAGGCGTTAATTGATCGGGTAGAGGTTTTCGCTGCATTGAGTTCCAAAATTTGAAGAACGTCTTCAACTGGTATGGCAACACTCTCCCTCATTTATTTTTGTTCAAAGTATGCCGTTAATTAAGATTTGTTTGCATTACTATGCGTTTGAATGTATATTATTGTATTTTGGTCACTGTGAAATTGGAGCGATCCGAATGCGCTCATGGAACTCTTCGGTAAGAGATCCTTCAATTAGTATCAGAGCTAGGTTCTGATACTCTGATTTCATATGTTACAATGAAATGACAGTTACATTCATGGTGGGTGTATTTCTACACTGTTTAATGGTTAAATTTGTTGTGGATGTGCAGGATTAATGGATATTTTCGTGGATGGTAGCGTTGGTTTGATTTAAATCCTTTTACATTTGCGATTGTTTGTAAAGGCCCCTGCATTTTTGGGCATTAATAATTGTTATCTAGCATGTATTCAAAGTTTGTTTGAAGTTTTGAGTCGTTCGAAGAAGAAAATCGGCACAAGCGTCGCGGTTCTTCGAGGAAGGAGGCGATCTATTGTTGATCGCATCATGCAGAAGATGTGGTACACGTTCGCATCGTGTAAAAGATGTGGTATGCAATTGCTGTTGACCCCATCGTAAAGACGATGCGATCGTTGTTGAACGCATCGGTTAAACGATGGGGTATGCGATCAAAAGTTGATTGTATCATATTGACGATCGGGTACGCGATCGCAGAGTATCGGGTCGTGTAGACGATGATATGCTCGTGTATCATTTAATGCACGTGTGCACTGGACGATCACTTAGGTCAGCAAGCTTCATCGCTTAGTAACTGACTAAATGATCGTTTGGTAACACAAAGTAAATCGTTTACCTATCGTCGCGCTAAGCGATCACATAGATGATTAGGCTTCGCAACCTCGTTGTACGCGATCGTCTACCTACGACGTTTACTACACCATGGAGTCTTCTTGGTGGTTCAAGACCCGTTCGCCCGTGAACCGGTTTGCTCGGTGAAAAATGTAATAGATAGGGTTATTTCAATCCGGTTTTTGTAAAGGATCATTCCGGTCCATTAATCCTTTATTTATTACATGCGATGTATGTTTTTTATATGTCATATGGTATGCATATATAGTAAATCCCACCTTAGGTTATGCAATGGTCATGCATCATCTCTTTATTGTAATTGTTATAATTTAGAGAATCATGATTTAATTATGTAAGAGCATACTCATGCATCATATATATAAGAGTTATATTTATGCATGCATAAAAAGCATGGACATGCATCATCTTTATATTATAATTGTTATAGTATAAGGGTGAATGATAACATGTTTGCTTGGTTGTTACGCGTTATATAAAAGTTATATATAGTAATGACCGGATATTGCATGAAGCATGACACATAGGTTTCTTTATAAATGTTATAAACGCCTCGTTGTGCGCAATGGTTTTAGTTTTTTTTTTTTTAAAAAAAAAAAAGATTAGAACTAAAAGGAATAAGAAAGACATGCGTGCTCACTTAGGTTTAATTCATGGTTTTAAAGTGTTTAAAACTTGGATCACATAGACCTAAAATCACGGTTCTAATACGATTAGCAACCCTAAGGCTTTAATCTTTTAATCAATTTAATAGGATTAAATTGGCTAATAAAAGGTTAAAGTGTAGCAAATCTATCTATAAGGGACCTTTTGTCTAAGGCGAGTTCTGTCTAGGCTGGGGTATTTAAGTTGACGGAAACGTAACACCCCTACCTAGGAACTTACCTGAAAAGGTGAATTATATAGATTTGATGCATGCATGCAAGTTAAGGACAGTTCATTAAAGTGTTTAAATGTGACTACTTGAACTTGTTCATATTTCATAGACAAATGTTGTTTATGAGCAGAGTTCAAAAAGACGACTTAGACTAAAATCAATAGCCGGATTGTCTAGGTTAATGAACCCTAGGTAGAACATTCAGTGGGAGGTACTTGGTGCATAAGATGCTTCACTTAAACCTTTCACGTTTCTCCTAAATAGTCCACACCGTGAGATCTACCCTCGGCCTCGTGGCACCTTTGGCATGTTCTCCTAATGGATGGTGTTTTGGTAGGTCAATATCAAGGTGAATGGACAGAGTGTTTATAGTAAGTTGAAGTGGAAAGTGCGACAGGATATCCCTTGGTTTCCCTCGTTAGGTTGAATAAAGTTACTGCGTATCGCCTCAAGGCGCCCTGGGAGTGTCCCCCTAAAGGATGGCAGTTTTATGCGTTTCTTTATTTGATCACCTGTAAGAGAATAAGGTAACTTAGTCTCTTGTCCTAATATGCTTCTCCCCTACGGTGGGCTCAAGAGGGACTCTGGCATCGAAAGCGAAGGGTCACACTTACACGGAATTGTTAAAGGTTAACAGTTCTGGACCAAAAATGGTGGTTGTTAGGTTCAATTCCAAGAGTTAATTCTACCTAATGGTTGAGAATGTCTCGTCCCAGCAAAGGGGTAACTGATCACCCCATCGGTGACATTTGTCCTGCCTCACTAGGGCATCATTGCAAAATAGAAGTCTATAATTTAGGGTACTGATTGGTTTAAAAATGGTTTAGCAAAATCTAATAAAATTTTGTTCGTGTTTTCAACAAAATTTTCAAAATGGCAATAGCCACGTTGGCATTATTAAGCACCGAAAAATTTACTGGCGATAATTTCGCAACATGAAAACACATGATCACGATGATTCTGATCATCGAGGATCTCATGTTCGCTCTTACGGAGGCTTGTCCTCCTATCCAGCTCTTAATGTCGTTTAAAATGTTCGAGAGGCATACGAGCGATGGACAAGGGCGAATGAGAAGGCTCAAGCCTACATCTTGGCAATTATTTTTGAAGTCTTGGCCAGGAAACATGAGCCTATGGTCTCAACGCGTGAGTTCATGGAGTCCCCGCGGGGGATGTTTGGACAACTGTCTGAACAGCTTATGCATGGGGCTCTTAAATACATATTCAACTCCAAAATGGAAGAATACACCTCTGTTCGTGAACATGTGCTAAACATGATGGTCCACTTTAATGTGGCAGAGTTGAATGGGTTTACTATCGATAAGGGCAGACAGGTTAGCATAATCCTGCATTCATTGCCGGAGAGCTTCTGTTGATATATTCAGGGACGCGTTTTGTTTTATTTTATTATTAAGGATGGATGGGTTTGAACATGGAATCATGTGTTAGACATATCTGATGCGTTTGCTCCCATGCGTCTGAGGTCATACGTCGAAATGATGATGCGTTAATCTTAGCATGCAGTGACCACGTGTTCCTATCACAAGTTTTCTTATGCTTGCTCCAAGTATAACACAAACGCAAGTTTCTTGGATAATCTGAGGTCGAACACGAAGACTTGTCACTCAATAATCTTTGTGAAGCGATGTGTTTGAGGCAATGAATAAGATTAAAAATAAAGCGAAGAAGGTTTAAATATTTTACATACTACTCCTACTCCTAACTAAATAGATTGAGCAATAGAAGACTTGCAATAAGAATAAGTAGAGACACAACAACCAATAACACATATCTTAAATCGCCTGAATAATCTCAGCTCGTTGCACTAATGCATTACACCTCTAGGTGGTCAGCCACATGACTATATCTCTATAGTGCATGGCTACGTCAAACATAAGATTGTGCCTATCTCTATGAACAATACAAACCTTGTTTAGTGCGTTCCATCCCTTACCTTCTCAGGCAGTTAGATGCAGCTACTTAACTCATAGACAAGCAATGCAACATCCCATAGACAGACGTTGCCACAGACTTTCACCAAGCAAAGAGGATTAACTCACTATACTCGCACAACGCACACCTCTCGGTGGGTTGCTACATGCGTATTATCTCTAGGCTACACAATTGAGCATGCGATTGACTTTGATAAATAAACGCTAAAGATAAATTATGATAGAGATGAGGATGATGAAGAAGACGGTGATGAAGGAAGTAAGATTTACATTGATCACAAAATATCTTAATATCTCAAGCTAAAATGTAATACAATAAGAGATTAGAAGGGAGATGAAGGACTCTGCGTCAAGGCTGCCGGTGGTGCCATGGATGAATGGTGTAGATGTCTCTCTCGAGCTCTATCTCTGGCGAATGCTCCGATCGTCACTCAGTCTGGGATATGAAGATGAAGAATTCTCACTGGAAATCTTTCTAAAGCTCTCATCTGTGATTACAAACTTCTGCCTTGATGCAAAAGCTTGGATGTCTCAAAATGCAGGTCTCAAGGGCTATTTATAGAACTTAGACGCTGATAGCTGTAATGATGAAGGTATGGCTCACTGCTGCTTTTGTCGCGGTATGGGCGTTGTCACATCGCCTTATCTTGTTGATACTCCCAAGGTATGCGTCCGAGCTTAATTTAGGTGAAGTTATCAACGCGTTCTGCCCATCTTGCAATCTTCTATTATGGCTGTCACTCCATGGACACAATCTCTATTTGTTTACCGCGTTCTCCATGCGTTGGACGCATGCATTTACTACAACGTCCATGTGTTGGACGCATTTGGTTGCCGTCTGCGTTCGTTTTTTGCAATTGCCTGGCTTCAGCTCATACGTTTGTCTGTGATTGCTTGTTACAAATGCATACGTTTGATTCCTGCGATAGCTACAAAAATAGACACTTTGGCACGGAATAACACATAATATGGGTCAGTGAGGTTTTAGATGCTTATCGACGCAAAACTCAATTTTTCACAAATTCTAAGTATTATCACTGCGTTTTCTACCTGTTAGCCCTCATAATTCTAAATAAAAGGCTTATAATAATTAGCATTTCTACCAGTTATCACCCCCTAAACTTAGAATCATGCTTGTCCTCAAGCATGCGTTACATTCAAAAAATTCTTAACTCACCTTTCGGCGTTCCTTTGTGATGACCAGCTTTTCAGAATATAATTAACTCGTACCTTTAACCATGGTTGCAATGCTCTCATCTACTTTGGCTGCTTCTTCAAAGAGATCTTTTCTAAGTTGAAATTTGGCAAGCCCTTGCTCAAAAACTTTTTATTTATTCTCCGCAACTTTTGCGTTCAGCTTATGAGAATGTGTTCGTTTAAAACAATTCAAGCTCATGCGTTTACTTCTTCGAATGCGGCATTGAACCGGGTTACACTCTTCATTTTAGCTTACTCCCACGTGTGTCATGCAGGCATCCAACTTCGGTTGCATTTCATATTCAACTCAACTCATGTCTTGCTTAAGTTAGCTTGCGCCAGACAGAGGAGTTGCGCTGATGCGTCAATCTTGGCGATTTACCTTCGTTTTGGCTTGCCCCTACGTGTGTCATGCGGACTTCCAACTACGGGTGAATGCCTTGCACAACTTAACTCTTATCAACATGGATTTTCCCATTGCATTGACAGTGGAGTTGTTATTTTCAAAAGTTTTTTTTTTTTTGAAGGAAATGACCGTAATGTGATGAATGCAATTCTCTGACACCGCTGCCACCCTCCAAACTTAGAGTGTGGTAGCATTCTCACTGCAAGCTAAAAGCAAACTCAACAGGAATGTGATAAAAAATGCTTGACACACATAATAAAACTATAGACTTTCATAATTTAAAGAAGCTATTAAAAATAAAGAGCGCCTTGCAATGCCTAGCTAGAGGGCGCGGTGAATTATTTGTACCATCATAGACGCATCGCAAAGAACCGTAATCAGACAAGGAGAATTCCAAAAGGATAATTCATAGAAGATAACAAGAAAAGAACCTTAAGTAGAAGAACGCATGCGACAATGCGTTGAAGTTCATGCGATTGAAGCCATGCGTTAAAGGTTGTGGAGGATTCTTCTGTTGTAACTGCACACCGAGGAGAGTTATTATCACACCTACAAGGAGCAAACGCACCACAACTAAGGAAGCAGCCGCATATCTAAAATAACAATAAATAAAGGTGATAACCTAAACTAAGAAAGCAATGTAAAAGATAGAGCAGAAGACGTCCCTGGAGGAATTTGAGTGTTGTCACCGCAAGGAGTCTCCCATATAGGAGATGGCTCTCAACTGCTTGGGTCAAGGGGTTCGCCCTGACCGTTGGAGCTTCTAGCAGTTGTTGGACGCATGATGGTTGACATGCGTCTAAGACTGCTTCCAGCTCATGCGACAGATAGCATTTTTGTCTCGGGGTCAATATTTGACTTTTGACACATCGCCTATACTTCAAATATTGTTTGCAGCTTGGTCGCACAATCCACAATACGCCTAAGATTGAAAGGGTGCCTACAAAAACACAAAACTTCACAAAACATTAGTTGCCAAGTCCCCGACAACGGCGCTTGTTGATATAATTCAGGGACGCATTTTATTTTATTTTATTATTAAGGATGGATGGGTTTGAACATGGAATCATGTTTTAGACATATCTGATGCGTTTGCTCCCATGCGTCTAAGGTCATGCGTCATAATGATGATGCGTTAATCTTAGCCTGCAGTGACCATGCGTTCCTATCACAAGTTTTCTTACGCTTGCGCCAAGTATAACACAAATGCAAGTTTCTCGGATAATTCGAGGTCGAACACGGAGACTTGTCACTCAATAATCTTTGTGAGGCAATGCGTTTGAGGTAATGAATAAGATTAAAAATAAAGAAAAGAAGGTTTAAATGTTTTACATACTATTCCTACTCCTAACTAAACAGATTGAGCAATAGAAGACTTGCAATGAGAATAAGTAGAGACACGACAACCAATAACACATAGTAATGTTTACTATCTTAAATCATCCGAGTAATCTCAGCTCATTGCACTAACGCATCATACCTCTAGGTGGTCAGCCACATGACTATATCTCTATAGTGCATGGTTGCGTCAAGCATAAGATTGTGCCTATCTCTAGAAACAATATGAACCTTGCTTAGTGCGTTCCATCCCTTATCTTCTCAGGCAGTTAGATGTAGCTACTTAACTCATAGACAAACAATGCAACATCCCATAGACAGGCGTTGCCACAACCTTTCACCAAGCAAAGAGGATTAACTCACTATACTCGTACAACGCACACCTCTCGGTAGGTTGCTACATGCGTCCTATCTCTAGGCTACACAATTGAGCATGCGATTGACTTTGATAAATAAACGTTGAAGATAAATTATGATAGAGATAAAGATGATGAAGAAGACAGTGATGGAGGAAGTAAGATTTGCATTGATAAAAAAATATCTTAATATCTAAAGCTAAAATGTAATACAATACAGAGATTAGAAGGGAGATGAAGGACTCTGCGTCAAGGTTGCCGGTGGTGCCATGGATGAATGGTGGAGATGTCTCTCTCGAGCTCTATCTCCGACGAATGCTCTAATTGTCACTCAGTCTGGGCTATGAAGATGAAGAATTCACACTGGAAATCTTTCTCAAGCTCTCATCTATGATCACAAACTTATGCCTTGAGGCAAGAGCTTGGATGTCTCAAAATGCAGTTCTCAAGGGCTATTTATAGAACTTGGATGCCGACAGTTGTAATGATGAAGGTATGGCTCACTACTAGTTTTGTTGCGATATGGGCATTGTCACATCGCCTTATCTTGTTGATACTCCCAAGGTATGCGCCTGAGCTTAATTTAGGTGAAGTTATCAACGCATTCTGCCCATCTTGCGATCTTCTGTTATGGCTGTCACTCCATGGACGCAATCTCTATTTGTTCACCGCGTTCTCCATACGTTGGACGCATGCGTTTATTGCAACGTCCATGTGTTGGACGCATAGGGTTGCCGTCTGCGTTCGTCTTTTGCGATCACCTTGCTTCGACGCATGCGTTTGTCTGTGATTGCTTGTTAAAAACGCATGCGTTTGATTCCTGCGATAACGGATAATATTGAGTCAGTGAGGTTTTACGTGCTTATCGACGCAAAACTCAATTTTTCACAAATTATAAGTATTATCACTGCGTTTTCTACCTGTTAGCCCTCATAATTCTAAATAAAAGGCTTATAATAACTGGCATTTTTGCTAGTTATCAGCTTTCTGCACTTTGTTAGCAATGTGATTCTTAATAAAATGAAATATAACCTTACAACTCTCCTCAATGAGTTGCAGACCTACCAATCTTTACTGAAAAGTAAGGAGAGACAGAAGAGTGAAACAAATGTTGCTTCATCCTCCAGGACGTTCCATAGAGGTTCAACCTCAGGAACGAAGTTTGCACCTTCTTCTTCTAACTCTGCAAGGGGGAAAAAGAAGAAGGGTGGTAAGGGAAAAGGGAAGACACATGCTAACCCACCGCCTATGCCTCAAGGAGGTGTCTACAGGTTACTAAGGGATAGTGTTTCCACTGTAACCAAGATGGACACGAGAAGAGGAATTGTCCTCGGTATCTGAAAGAGAAGAAAATAGCCAAGGCTAAGGCCAAGACCAATAAAGGTAAATGTGATTTACTTGTTCTTGAAACTTGTTTAGTGGAGAATGATGATTTTACCTGGATAATTGATTCGGGCACCACTAACCATGTTTGTTCTTCTTTTCAAGGGATTAGATCTTGGCGACAGCTGGAGGCTGGTGAGATGACGATGCGAGTAGGCATCGGGCACGTCGTCTCAGCTATGGTAGTGGGAGGGCTCCAGTTAGCTTTACATAATAGGTTTCTTGTTTTAAATGATGTATATATTATTCCTGAACTAAAGAGGAACCTCATTTCTATAAAGTGTTTATTGCAATGTAAATATACTATCTCTTTTAATGTGGACAAAGTGTTTATTCATAAAGATGGTGTTTTTATTTTCACAGTAAATCTGGAATCGAATTTATATGTGTTAAGGCCGTTAGCCATTAATTCCCTCCATAATACTGAAATGTCTAGAACTGTCATAACTCAATCAAAACGTTGACGAATTTCTTCAAAAGAAAATGCCTAACTTTGGCATCTTTGTTAAGGGCACAATAATCTCAATAGGATTGAGAGATTGGTGAAGAATGGACTTCTAAGTGAGTTAGAAGAAAATTCTTTACCAGTGTGCAAATTTTGCCTTGAGGGTAAGATGACTAAACGACCTTTTACTGGAAAAGGTTATTGAGCCAAGGAGCCTCTTAAGTTAGTACATTCTGACCTTTTTTGTCCTATGAATGTGCGAGCCCGAGGTGGCTATGAGTATTTTATCAGTTTTACTGATGATTACTCAAGGTACAAGTATATTTATCTTATGCAACGGAAGTCTGAATCCTTTGAGAGTTCAAGGCTGAAGTTGAAAACACATTAGATAGACATACTAAAACATTTCGATCAGATCGAGGTGGAGAGTTTTTGGATTTGACATTCCATGACTATTTGATAGAACATGGAATCGTTTCCCAACTCTCAACGTCGGGTACACCTCAGCAAAATGGTGTAGCGGAGAGGAGAAATAGGACCTTGTTAGACATGGTTCGCTCGATGATGAGTTATGCTTCCTTACCGGACTCATTTTCTGGTTTCGCAGTAGAGAATGCGGTATATATACTCAACTATGTTCCCTTCAAGAGTGTTGCGAGAACACCTCTCGAGTTGTGTAGCGGGCATAAAGCTAGTTTACTTCACTTCTGCATTTGGGGTTGCCCTGCACATGTGCTTGAGGCTAATCCTAAGAAGTTGGAACCACGGTCGAGGTTATGCCTCTTTGTAGGCTACCCCAAAGGTACACGAGGGGGTTATTTTTATGATCCAACGAAAAATAGGGTGTTTGTTTAAAAAAATGCTACTTTCCTAGAGGAGGATCATATAAGGGAGCACATTCCACGAAGCAAAGTCATGTTGCATGAGCTTTCCAATGAAACTACTAAAACTTCAACAAGATTTGTTGAAGAGCCTGCTACATCAGCAAGAGTTGTTGATGAGAGTTCATCTAGTAGATCGATTCCACCTCAAGAGTTGAGAGAACCTCGACATAGTGGGAGGGTTGCAAACCCACCCATTCGCTATTTGGGTTTCACAGAAATTCTTAATATAGTAGCAGATGGCGACGTTGAGGATCCGTTATCTTATAAGAAGGCAATGGAAGATGTTGACCGGGATGAATAGGTGAAGGCCATGGATCTCGAGATGGAGTTGATGTACTTCAACTCAGTATGGCATCTTATAGATCAGCCTGATGGGGTAAGACTTATAGGTTGTAAATGGATCTACAAGCGCAAATGGGGTGCTGATGGGAAGGTACAGACCTTCAAGGCTCGACCTCTGGCAAAGGGTTATACCCAGGTAGAGGGAGTTGACTATGAGGAGACTTTCTCGCTTATTGCCATGTTAAAGTCGATCTGCATCCTCCTATCCATTGCAGCTTATTATAATTATGAGAACTGGCAAATGGACATCAATACGGCCTTTCTGAATGGCAATCTTGAGAAGACCATTTACATGGTGCAACCCGAGGGATTCATAGCCTAAAGTTAAGAGCAAAAGGTTTGCAAATTGAATCGGTCCATTCATGAACTGAAACAGGCGTCTCGATCTTGGAACATACGTTTTGATACTGCGATCAAGTCGTATGGCTTTGACCAAAAAGTTAATGAACCTTGTGTTTACAAGAAGAACATCAACGCTTCAGTAGTTTTCTTACTGTTGTATGTAGACGATATTCTACTCATTAGGAATGATGTAGGTCTACTGACTACAGTTAAGAACTGGCTAACGCCCAAGCCCAAATGAAAGATTTGGGAGAGGCTCATTTTGTTCTAGGTATACAGATCTTTCGGGATCGTAAGAACAAAGTGCTAGCACTGTCTCAGCCACATTCTTAGAGGAAGACTACATAAGAAGTCATCAACCTCGCAGTAGACTAGTATTGAATGAAATTTCCAAAGACGCTACAGATAGAGCTAGTTCATCTACTAAAGTAGTAGATAAAACTAGTACATCTGGCAGTCACATCCTTTTCAAGAGTTGAGAATGCCTCGACGAAGTAGGAGGGCTATTCATCAACCTGACCGTTACTTGGGTTTTACAGAAACACAAGTCGTCATACCTGATGACGGCATAGAGGATCCATCGACCTATAAATAGGCGATAAAAGATGTGGACTGTGATCAGTGGGTCAAAGCCATAAACCTCGAAATGGAGTCTATGTACTTCAATTCTGTCTGAAAACTTGTAGATCAACCAAATGATGTAAAACCAATTGGTTGCAAGTGGATCTACAAGAGAAAACAAGACCAAGCCGGTAAAGTACAGATTTTTAAGGCTCGACTTGTGGAAAAGGATTATACCCAGAGAGAGGGAGTGGACTATGAAGAAACTTTCTCTCCCGTTGTCATGCTTAAGTCGATTAGAATACTCTTATCCATTGCCACCTTTTATGACTATAAAATTTGACAGATGGATGTCAAGACAGCCTTTCTAAACGGCGATCTTGAGGAGAGTATCTATATGGCTCAACCAGAGGGGTTTATTGCAGAAGGTCAAGAACAAAAGGTTTGTAAGCTTCAAAAATCTATTTATGGTTTGAAACAAGCTTCTGGATCTTGGAATATAAGATTTGATACTGCGATCAAATCGTATGGCTTTGAACAGAATATTGACGAGCCTAGTGTTTACAAGAAGATCGTCAATTCTACTATAGTGTTCTTAGTTTTATATGTTGACGACATTCTACTCATTGAGAATGAAGTAGGTTGCCTAACTGACATCAAGAAATGGCTAACAACGCAGTTCCAAATGAAAGATTTAGGAAATGCGCAGTATGTTCTCGGAATTCAGATTATTCGAAACCGCAAGAATAGAACATAGACAAAATGTTGTCTAGGTATAAGATGCAGAATTCCAAAAGAGGTCTATTACCTTATAGATATGGAATTCATTTGTCAAAGGATCAATGTCCTAAGACACCTCAAGAAGTTGAGGATATGAGACACATTCCTTATGCTTCCCAGTAGAGAGCCTGATGTATGCAATGTTATGTACTAGAACTAATATATGCTACGCAGTAGGGATAGTCAGTAGGTATCAGTCCAATCCTGGATATGATCATTGTACTGCCGTTAAAAATATCCTCAAGTATCTTAGGAGAACAAGGAACTACATGCCCGTGTATGGTACTAAGGATTTGATCCTTACTGGATACACTGACTCTGATTTTCAAACTGATAAAGATGCTAGAAAGTCTACATTTGGATCAGTGTCCACTCTTAATGGAGGAGCAGTAGTGTGGAAAAGTGTAAAGCAAAACTGTATTGCGGAATCCACAATGGAAGCTGAATACGTAACTGCTTGTGAAGCAGCAAAGGAAGCAGTATGGTTGAGGAAATTCTTGATAGATTTGGAAGTAGTTCCAAATATGCATCTGCCTATCACCCTATATTGTGATAATAGTGGTGCAGTTGCAAACTCAAGAGAACCAATAAGCCATAAGCGCGGCAAGCATATTGAGCACAAATACCACTAATCCGGGAGATTGTACATCGTGGAGACGTTGTAGTGACCCAGATATCTTCTAAGCAAAATATTGCTAATCCTTTTACAAATGCCCACACGGCTAAAGTGTTTGAAGGTCAACTACAGAGTCTAGGTCTACGAAGTTTGTAAACTAGGACAAGTGGGAGAACTTTTGGGTATATGCTCTAGTTTATTTTATTCATATGTTTATTGTACTCATATGTTTCTCACTTAAATTTAATATTGTGATACTCCACTAGGAGTTTTAGTCCAAGTGGGAGTTTGTTGGATTTTATGTCCTAAAACTGGTAGTTTGTAAGTTGTTATTGAAATTGTAATCTTGAATCCAATAAACTAAGGTCCTGAAGCTATTTAATGTAGTTTGATCGTGCTCGCAAACATTCGCCCAGGAAGAATCACCGCAACTTGGTCACGCAACATGGTGGGTGCATCCGGGTGAAAGGAAAATTAAGAGCAATGGGACAGAAAGCTGATGGCAGTCAGATCCAAATTAAGTTGACATTCGATAATGGTCATGAAGTACATTCAGTTTTATAGATGAAAATTATCCGACGCATCAGTCAGGAATTAAAGCTGTCCCATCTGTACAACCGAGAGAGAGAAACCGTCTTTCACCATGGAAACTCTATAAATACCAAGTACATTCTTCAGAGAAGGGGTTAAGCAGTCGATTACTTCATCACTTTACAAGTTCACGTCTCTGTCAGTAGTCTTCTTTCATTTTAAGGTGGACTCGAGGAAGAAAGTGTGTCGATAAATCGTTCTGGCAAGCTTGGGAAAGCACTGAAAGCTTCAAGACAGAGAGAGGGCCGACGCCTGTGGAAGTGGGAATATTTGTAGATCAAAATAAAGATCCAGTGTAAAAAACCTCGGTCAGCAAGGAATTGCTACCAGGCTCTCTACCTTTATTTTCCATTATCATTTTGTACTCAACTCAGTTATAAGAATGGAATGTATTTCTCTATATCTATTCACTCTCTGTAATTCACGCATGAGTAGCTAAATTAGTTGAATGGGTTGAGAAGCATTTAGCTAGCATAACTAGGGAATCTTCATTCTTTGCGATTATCTTGTTTATGTATGCTTCATACGTCTATTAGAGATACTCGAGAGGGTAGTCTAAGGACAGGATCTAGACTTGGGAAGGTCTTAGAATCTAGGTTTGGAAGAACTAGATTAGAATGCATAAACAAGAGATAGGCACATAAGAATGAGCACTATTTGTTATTAACGCATCGCATGCATCTTAGCGATAAGATACGATTGTATGCGGTCACCTTGCTTTCATGCATTTTGTATCAACGTATAGGACAAGAGTAGAGTCTTAGAAATAAGCTCTACGGACATTTTGCATTCAACACATACATCCTAGACTTAGGAGCATCGCATTTACATTGGGAAATGACTTGCTGTGCATGGTTGTAACATGATCGCAAAGTTTGACGCATTCCCGAGTAACGCTAGCTAAAGATCTTCTCAACTTGTTCATCGCATACTCATTGCATCTATCAACGCAACTATCTTTCTCAAATCTGCCGCCTTTATTTACTTCTTTTTCATCAACGCAACAACATACCCAACACTTGATTTATTTACTTGGTTACCACAAAGTTTTCATAAACATTACCAACGAAACTATTTTCACAAGTCCCTGTGTTCGACCCTGGACTTACCAGGAAACTCAGAGGAATTTGTACTTGAATTCCGCTGGGGAAACATGAGTGCACAACGCAATCCATCAACGCATATCATTCATATTTTCATTCATAAAAATAACGCATCACTCTCCCTCGTTTATTTTTGTTCAAAGCATGCCGTTAATTAAGATGTGTTTGCATAATTGTGCGTTTGAATGTATATTGTTGTATTTTGGTCACTGTGAAATTGGAGCGATCTGAACGCGCTCATGGAACTCTTCGGTAAGATATCCTTCATCCCTAATTATTTATTCGGTTTTATCCCTAAAATAGAAGCTTATTGAGCAGTTCTGTTGGACTACTCTCACCCATGCAGATCAAAGGACAATCATGAATAAACAGAAGTACATAGCTATCTCAGGATTAAGATCAAGTTATCTTAGGTTACTTTAGTATGAAATAGTCAGTTTTAACAGTAAATTGTCATTATAAAGAAAATTGACTATTTAGAGGTCCAGTCTTTATGCAAACTCATTGCATAGGATGCTTCCACTCACATGTCTTTACATGAATGATCTGTAGATCACATCATTTGTATTACCTATACAAAATGGGCCGCATCCAATAGTGTTACCAGAAGGAGATACCAAATTTTATCCATATACTTATAGACCATTTAGACTACATACTATTAACTTGATGTTGTTTATGTCACCACAAAGAGTTAAAATATTCATACTATAGCCATGGATATGTTTATTGGATTTTCATAATAGAATGCAATATCAACAACTTTATCGAATAAGATACTTAATAATATTTTATTGATAAATTGAATGTTTAACACGAAATTTACGAACTACGAGTTCTAGGACATTCCCAACATGCGTGTGTTCTCTAATCACCAATTGTTTAAAAATTGACAGGGCCATTAGACTTATGCTTGCCCCTAGATCGCATAGAGCATTCCCAATATAATTTCCTCCGATTGAACAAAGTATTGTAAAACTTTCAGGGTTTCTCATCTTTGGAGGAATTATCGTATTGCTAGCTTGTGTTAGAGCTACCGTCTCGTATTTCCCTATGCTTCTTTTCTTGGATATAATATCCTTTAAAAACGTAGCATATGTGGGCATTTGCTCTATTGCTCCCACAAAAGGGATGTTGATGTGTAGTTGTCTTAATATTCCTTAAAAGTGTTGATATTGATTTTCATTGCTTTTCTTCTTTTTTAGCCTTTGTGGAAATGGAGGTGACTGCTTATCCTGTGGTGTTAATGTTGTAGGAATTGTTGTAGTTATTTCTTATGGTTTTTGTTCTTCCTTATGAACACTCTCCTCAGATGCATGATCTTTGTCCTTTTAACTTTTAGATTCTTCGTGCGATTTTATTTTTACAGCCTCTGTTGTTATGTGTCCACTTCGTAATGTCACCACCTGACATTGTTCCTTGCCTTTGTCTCTCATATGGTGAGACTATGGTGTTAAGAAGTGCTCCTTGTTGCCTGTTTTTCAACTCGTCTACAATCTAGCCTATTTGTACTTCAAGATTATGAATAGATATTACTTGATTTTGAAGAATTGTTTCATTCTTTTGAATATATTCCTTCAGTAAATTTTCTAAGGAAGAGGATGTGGATGATTGAGATGAATTGATTGTCTGTTGAAATCCACTTGAACTTTGTTGAAACCCTGGTGGTCCATCTCTATGGGTATTATGAGGATTGACTTGTGCTTGTTGCTAATTACCACCACAAGAGAAATGTGGATGGTTTCTCCAATTAGGATTATACGTGTTGGAAAAAGGATTACTTTTAATGTAGACAGATTGAGGATTGCGCGGGCATTAATCAAAGGAATGAGGTTCCTTGCAAAGGACACAACTTCCGTTGTTCATTTGGGCAATCACATTCACTTGCTTACCCTTTGCACCAGTCTTGGTCATGCTCATCGCCTGTAACAAATTTGTCATTGCATTAACTTGTGTTTGCAGAGATGCGATAGCGTCATTATTTTAAGTTCTGTTCATTCTGAACCCATACTCATTTTCCTGCCAATCTTCATGATTTTCGAGATTCGTTTCAAAATATTCTTGGCCTCAATATATGTCTTGGCCAGTAGTCCTCCTGCCGCAGCAGCATTCACAGCAGTCTTTGATCCTGAGTTCAAACCATGATAAAAGATTTCCATCTGAAGACAATCAGGAAGTCCATTATGCGAATAATCCCTAACTAATCTTTTGAGTCTTGCCCACGTATCGCTGAGCATTTCTGATTCTCCCTACTGAAAGTTTGTAATCAACCTTCTTCTTTTTGCATTTTCTGTTGGTGGGAAGTACTTTTTCATAAACTTCTCTACTACTTGTTCCCATAAAGTTATCTTCCTTGGTTTAAGCGAGTATACCCATTTTCTAGCTTCATCGCATAGTGAAAATGGGAATAATGTGAGTCGTACTTCCTCTGGTGTGATGTATGGAAATACAAAGGTGTTGCATATTTCGATAAAACTCCTCAGGTGAGTGTGGGGATCTTCACCGCATCTTCCCCTGAATTGACCGACCGCTTGAATCATTTGAAGCATTACAGGCTTTATTTCAAATCTTGTTTCATCCAAGGCCGGTCGCATGATTCTTGGATAGAAATCATACAAGTCTGGTGATGCATAATCCCTTATAGGTCTATTGGGATCATTTTCCAACAAAATTAGGTTGGCAAGTGCTTCATTGTGATTTTTCTCCACTCGTAGTTCCTCCAGGTGGTTCTGCTATTCGGTCATCCTACGAGCTCTGTTTTGTCGGCTTCTTCTATTGGCTCTCTGTCTTTTGCAAAAAGTTATCTTTGTTTCTGGGTCGTATACGAGCTCGAGAATATTTCCTTTACTCATATAGTGCTTGCGACTTTCTCGTAGTCAAGGTACAATACTCCAGAAAGTCGAGGTCTGCAAAGATCAATAAGAATAGTTTTAGAACACTTAGTTACCACAATCCCCGACAACGACGCCAAAAACTTTATGTGTCAATAACATACGATGGACTAATAAGACTATTGTGGGTTAACACTTAGTCTTATCTGGTCGAACCCAAGTGCAAATTCAACTAGAGTCCTGGTGAGTCCAGGGTCAAATGTAAGGATTGCTTGCTAATGTGTGGTGAAACTAAAAATATGATCGTAGTGTAAATTTTCTAAGGAAGTGGATTATCTTGTTGAATGAATGAACTATTTTGAATTTAAGTACTATGCGATGAAAATTATGTCTAAATGAAACAGTGTGAATTTAATGACAGATATATGATGAAAGGGTTGAGAAGAATTATCACTAACACTTTCTAAACAACTAAGTGGATTATGCGATCAAACGATGCACTCAATGTTACGTCCAGCATTTCTCAATGTATCTAGACACATTATCTTATTTCTAAGATGCATGTGATGGATGCAATGTGCAGAGGATATGCTTATTTCTAAGAAATATCTTCTCTTGTTTTATGAGATCTAAATCTAAGGTCTTTCAAACTTAGATTAAATTTACTTAGAACAATCTCTCAATTGATTTGAGCAAGTCACATAAGCATGCATAAGACAAGTTGATCGCCTGATTCTCTTGTGAAGGAAATTTTTGAAAAAGATCCTTTGAGCGGAATCAAAGTTTGTCCAAATTTTCATTTTTATTGAATACAAAGTTTTACAGTGAAACAAAATGCCATATGCATTTACATGATTATAGCATGCTTTAAAAAAAACAACTTAAGGTTTCAGAAACCCTTATCTTTGAAGAACTCTTTCTTCAAAATCTACCTCGAATAGATCACGAACTAATCTACTTCTCCACACGGAACACCACTACTCAAGAACCTTATGTATTCTCTTCGGATAAAGGATTCAAGCAAGATTTGTGGGTTTTGCTTGAATCCTTGGAAGAGGGAAGGAGGAGAGGGAAAAGAAGCAATTTTCTTCTCTATAAACTTTTCTTAGAGAGAACTTTTCCCACAGAGCGAAATTGAGGAAAAAAAATGAAAAACCTCCAATTACCTTTTTGTCAACCCATGTAAAAAATTGAGAGAATAGGGGAGGGAGTTGTAACTCCTTCCCTTTAATTAATTTCAATTAAATTAATATTAATAAAGTGTATATATATAATAACTACTTCATATTATATATACATTATATGTTATATCAAATATAACATATAGCGTATAGTTTTATATTGCATCAAATACAACATAAACTATAGATTTTATTTTCTCCCAACCATACATGACATTTAATAAAAATCACATTTATATTCAATTCACTTATATGAATCTCATCCATATAAATGATATTTGGATCTTATCCAAGTATTTAATTCCTCTCAATATAAATCATATCTATATTAAATTTAATAACATGAATTTCATTCATATAATTAGAATTTGAATCATATTCAAATTCCTCTCATATTATAATGTATCAAATACATTATATTAATTATATCATATATAAGTAATTTTCTCAATTAATTTGAACACTTCAAATTAATCAAATCCCTGTTGAGCTACAAATGGGACCTTATGGACCATAGATTGAAGCTCCAACAGTACTTGAAAATTAATTGAACTTTTTAATTAGATTACCCAACACCCGTTAACTGCCGGTCACTCCATTAAATACTGACAACTACACACTTCGCACTACAAATAAATTTCTGTGTCTATTGGATATAACCAATCAACAGTGCGATGACCTTTCACAAATTACTCGTAAGTACGATGATAACGGACAAAAATGCACATTATTACATTGCTAAGTTATTAAACAATGAGGGTTTGCGTTGATGAAATATGTTAGATTGCGTCAAAAAAACATTAAGTTTATAACATTGCGGTCGCATGCGTTCATCGCATAGAAACAGTTGTTTTTTGTATTTTTATGCAGAATAAGCGTTGACGCAAAGCGAAAAGAGCGATCACAAGAAATCAATGGACGAGCGCAACATTATCGCAAGGCTTTGCGGTGATTTGTATTCGTCAACATCTACTCAAGAAAGATTGCCGCATAGAGCCGACGCAACTTGGTGGGCGCATCTGGGTGAAAGACATAATTAATCACGATGGGATAGAAAGCTAATGACGGTCGAATCTAAATTAAGTTGACAGCCGCTAACGATAACAAGTACACTTAGCTTTTCAGTGACAAATATTCGTCGCATCAGCCAGAGAATTAAAGCCATCCCATCTGTGCAATCATAAGAGAGAAGCCGCCTTTCACCCCAGAAGCTCTATAAATACCGAAGGCAGCCTTCAGAAAAGGAGTTCAGAGAGTTAGAGAATTTTTCCTTAGATAGTTTAGCCTTGTTCTTATATTTTCTTTTATTTTAAGGCAGAAGCGAGAGAAGGAAGTTGTGCCAATAGATTGTTCCGATGAGCTCGGGAGAGTGCTAGAAGCTTCAAGACCAGAGAGAGGGCCAACTCCTGCGGAAGTAGGAATATCTTTTGAACCGAATAGGGTTGCCAGTGTAAAAGCCTTGGGTAGCAAGGGATTGCTACTAGGCTCTCTACCTTTATCTTCCATTATTATTGTGTATCAAACTCTTTTATAGAAATGGAATTTACTTCTCTATATCTGTTCACTCTCTGTTTATCACCCATGAGTAACTAAATCTGTTGAATGGGTTGAGAATCATTTAGCTAGCATAATTGGGGATCTTCATTCTATGCGATTATCTTGTATTATATATGCTTCATTCGTCCGTTGGAGATACTCGGGAGGGTAGTCCTAGACAGGATCTAGGCTTGGAAAAGTCAGATTAGAATCTAGGCTCGGGAGAGTCAGATTAGAACGCATAATCAAGAGGTAGAAGCTTAGGAATAAGCACTGTTTGCTATTAATGCATCACATGCATCCTAGAGATAGGATATGATTGTGTGCGGTCACCTTGCCTTTGTGCATCTTACATCATCGCATAGGAAAAAAGTAGAGACTTAGAAATAAGCTCTATAGACACTTTTGTATTCAACACATGCGTCCTAGACTTATGAGCATCGCATTCGCATTGGAAAATGGCTTGCTATGCATGGGTGTAGCATGATCGCATAGTTCGATGCATTCCAAGTAATGCTAGCTAAAGACCCTTGCAACCCGTTCATCCGCATACTCAGTGTATTTATCACACAACTGATTTTTCTCAAATCTGCCGCATTTTTTTATTTTTCATCAATGCAATCAACAACAAACCAACATTTAATTGAGTTACCGGTCACCGTAAAGTTTTCATAAAAATTACCATCGTAATCTATTTTCCCAAGTCCCTGAGTTCGACCATGGACTTACCAGAAGACTCAGTGGAATTTACACTTGAATTCCACTGAGGAAACTTGAGTGCACAACACAATTTCACCATCGCATATCATCCATAATTCACTTCATAAAATCAAGCAATAAGTTTTTGACGCCGTTGCCAGGGACTTCGGCAAAAATGGTGTGCTAACGGTAATTTTTCTGATTTCTTTGCAGACTCTCAATCTCTGGCGAATTACGACCTGGAGATTGAGAGGACATTCAGACGCAGACTAAGAGACAGTTGCCAACAATAAGATAGAACACCAAGAATGGCGGAATAACTAGACGCAAGGGTCGCTAACGCGAATAATATAATGGCCAACCCCATCCTTCTGGCGAATGACCTCACCGGGACTATGCGTCACCTAACCTCTATGATTTCTCTCCAAGAATCATAAAGCCGACGTTAGATGGATTGAGGTTTGAAATGAAGCCGATAATGTTGCAGATGATCCAGGCCGCTGGGCAGTTTAGAGGAAGGCGTGGCGAAGACCCACACACCTACTTCCCGAGTTTCATAGAAATCTATAACTCTTTTGTGTTCTCGAATATCTCCACCGAAGAAGTTCGACTAACTCTATTTCCATTTTCTTTATATGATCAGACGAGGAAATGGGCATATTCTCTCAAATCGGGAGAGATAACTTCGTGGGAACAAGTGGTGGAAAAGTTTATGAAGAAGTATTTCGCACCAATCTAGAATGCTAGAAGGAAATTAATAACAAATTTTGAATAGAAAGATGACGAATCGCTCAGCGATGCCTGGGCGAGGTTCAAGCGGTTGATAAGAGACTGTCCACATAATGGCTTACCAGACTGCCTACAAATGGAGATTTTCTACCAATGACTAAATTCCTCTTCGCAGACCGCTGCCAATGCGGTAGCCGTTGGTGGTCTGCTCGACAAGACATATGAGGAGGCAAAGAGTACACTTGATCGTATTTCCAAAAATCACGAGGATTGGAGGGAAAGCGATCAGAGATTAATAATTAAAGATAATGACGCAAACAATGAGGCCATTGCATCCCTGCAAAATCAAATGACTGCGATGATGAGTTTGATACAAGGCATCGCAATTAATAATATGGGAGCAAAGAAAGGGCAGGTCAGCGCAATTACTCAAACGACCGCAAGTTGTGTCATTTGCGGAGATGCTCACCTGATGGAAGAATGCCCAACAAACCTGCAGTCGATATGCTTTATGAGAAATAATCCCTATTCCGATACATATACCCCCGGGTGGCAAAACCACCCAAATTTTGCGTGGAAAAATCAACAACAAAGTTTCCAACCAGTGGCGCAAAAAGGAGAGCCACCCGGGTTTTTCCCGCAAAACAACGGTCCAGCGCATAGCCAAGCTAGCAGCTCACAAACACCACAATCTTCGTCCTTAGAGAGCTTGTTGAAGCAATACTTTGAGAAAAATGAATCAGTACTTCAGAATCAAGCTACATCCATTAGAAGTCTCGAAATTCAAATGGGACAAATTGCGGGTGAGCAAATACACTGCAAGGAGCGTTGCCGAGCTCAACTGAGCTTCTTCGCAATGCTAGGGGTAACGGGAAGGAACAATGCTTAGCAGTCTCCTTGCTAAGCGACAACATGATTGCGGAAGAAGGGGAGAAGCCCATTGTGACCAACTTGAATGCGATGACAACCAAGGACCCATTGACCCATAGTTTGGAGAAGCCCGAGAAAATAGACCCTGAAGTTGCGTCCACCCTTAAGCCTCTAGATCTTGAGACAAAAAAAGTTCAACCACCAGTAACTCTACAAAGATTGAAAGAGGAACAAAATGCGAAAGAAAAGATTGCAATAGTAGTTGCAACGCAAAATGCTATGATCCCACCTAAAATGGGCGACCCAGGAATCTTCACGATACCATGCTCTATTGGAGGGACCTACAGTGGCCAAGCACTATGCGATCTTGGGGCAAGTATAAACATAATGTCGCTATCAATCTTCAAACAATTAAATGTCGGCACACTTACGCCCACAAAGGAAACTCTCCTGCTTGCGGACAGATCTCGAATACATCCTGAGGAGAGTTGAAAGATGCCATAATTTCAATCGATAAATTCATCCTGTCGGCAGACTTCCTCATTTTGGATTATAAAACGGATGAAGATGCGTCCATCATATTGGGACAACCTTTCCTTTCAACCAGTCACGCTCAAATTTATGTGCGTAAGGGGGAAATTGTAATGAGCATTCATGGGGAAAAACTCCGGATTAAGGCAGCAAAGATCCCAAAGGACAAGTAAAAGAGAGAAAAGCCACCATGGACGTGAACAAACCAGCCTGGAATAAGTGGTCCCTGATTATCTGATTCAACCTCATCAGGGACGCAATCCTTTTGAATATCCTTTTTCTTACATCATTACTTAATGAACTTTTATCTTACTCGTTATTATCTATTATCGCAATTACTTTGTTATACTGACTATCTATCTACACTATTCTTATTTTTTTTTTTTAAAAAAAAGGATATATTTTGTTTTGTTTAAAATTATTTGACCCTCTCTCTGTTTATTTACAACGATTAAGGCACAGGGTTGCAGAGATGCTACTTGAAGTAGCAAATTATCTCACTCCGTCACTGCAATCCAAAGAAGATAGATCGCCGCAAAGATGGATGTGTCAATACACAATGTGGGCAACAGCGCAAATTTGGGGGTGTATTCTTCCTTATCTTTATTTCAAATTTTTCGTTATCGCATCGCATGTTAGTTTTAAAACTTATATCACCGCAATCATATGACATAGATAAATTTAGTAAATCGCCGCATGCTGTGTCTTTTTTAAGTATGATTTCAATGATGAAAAACATGCTTCTATTTCTTTCGTATATACTAGAGTCATCTTAACTTTAAGATAGTCACCTCATGAAATATTTCTAGAAGTTAGGGGTTTACTAGCTGTCTTTCAAACTCTCTTTACGAAGCTTTCTATGAACATCGCATGACTTATCTTAATCTTTTGGCAATGAGGACATTACCGCATTTAAAATTTGGGGGTGAGGTATTTATTTTCGACCTTGCTATTTTGAAAAAAAAAATTGAGAATATCAACTCCACTGTCAACGCAATGGGAAACCTATGTTGATAAGAGTTAAGTTGTGAAAGGCATTTACCCGTAGTTGGATGTCCGCATGACACACGTGTGGGCAAGCGAAAACAAAAGTAAGTCACTAGGATCAACGCTTAAATAAATGACCGCAACTCAGCTGCAAAAAGGTACGAGTTTAGTCTGAGAAAGAGCGCATTGCTCGTAGTTGGATGTCTGCATGACATACGTGGGGACAAACCAAAACGAAGGCAAGACACTTGGATCAGCGCAAGGTCAGAAAAAAATAATAATGTCAAGAAATATGCAAGGATAAAATCATTTGACACCTCGGTGAATTTTTTTTTCTTTGAAATAAATCATGCGATGTCCTAGAAGTTAGTAAAGTCTTTTTTAAGGATAAGCTAGTGGTCCCTAGGTCTTAGAAATATTTTAAGAGGAGACTTGAATAAGACTTAAGGAAACTTTGGTATATAGGATTTGAACGAAGTATCCTTGAGAAATCTAGGAAAAGGACATTGCGGTTGACTTGCTAAAAGAAGTCTTTAGCTTATGCTTGAGGACAAGCATTGTTTAAATTTGAGGGTGTGATAACGGGCAGAAATGCACGTTATCATAGTGCTAAGTTCTTAAACAATGCTGGCTTGTGTTGATAAAACATGTTAAATTGCGTCCATTAAGCATCAATTTCATAATATTGCGATCACATGCGTTCATCGCATTAGAACAGTTGATTTTTATAATTTATGTGCAGAATATGTGATAACGCAAGGCGGAAATTGCGATCATAGGAAATCATTGGTTGAACACAACATCACCGCAAGGATTTGTGGTGATGTGTTCACAAATATTCGCTCGAGAAGGATCACCGCAACTTGGTCAGCGCAACATGGTGGGCGCATCTGAGTGAAAGGCTAATTAATCGCAATGAGACAGAAAGCTGATGACAGTCGAATCCGAATTAAGTTGACAGCCGATAATGATCACAAGTACATCAGCTTTTCAGTGACAAATATTTGACGCATCAGTTAGGAGAATTAAAGCTGTCCCATCCGTGCAATCATGAGAGAGAATCCACCGCTCACCCTGGATGTTCTATAAATACCAAGGGCGACCTTCAGAAAAGGGGTTCAGCAGCTCAAAATTTCATACTTTAGTTCACACGTCTTTGTTCATAGTTTTCCTTTCGTTTAAAGCGGATGCGAGAGAGGAAGATGCTGCTGACAGATCGTTCCAGTAAGCTTGGAAGAGCCCCGGAAGCTTCAATGATAGAGAGAGGGCCGACACCTGCAGAAACGGGAACATCTTTGGAACCGAATAGAGATTTACAGTATAAAAGCCTCGGTCAGCAAGGAATTGTTACCAGGCTCTTTACCTTTAACTTCTATTGTTATTTTGTACTCCACTCATTTATCGAAATGGAATCTACTTCTCTATACCTGTTCATTCTCTATTATTTACGCATGAGTAGCTAAATCAGTTGAATGGGTTGAGAAACATTTAGCTAGCACAACTAGGGAATCTTCATTCTATGCGATTATCTTGTATTATGTATGCTTCATTCGTCCATTAGAGATACTCGGGAGGGTAGTCTAAGGACAGAACCTAGGCTTGGGAAGGTCAGGTTAGAATCTAGGCTCGGGAGAGTCAGATTATAATGCATAAGCAAGAGATAGGAGCTTAGGAATAAGCATTGTTTGTTACTAACGCATCACATGCATTCTAGAGATAGGATATGATTGTGTGCGGTCACCTTGCCTTTATACATCTTGCATCATCATATAGGACAAGAGTAGAGACTTAGGAATAAACTCTATGGACACTTTTGCATTCAACACATGCGTCCTAGACTTAGAAGCATCGCATTTGCATTAGAAAATGACTTGTTGTGCATGGTTGTAGCATGATCGCATAGTTCGACGCATTCCCAAGTAACACTAACTAAAGACCCTTTCAACCTGTTCATCCGCATACTCAGTGTATCTATCACACAACTGACTTTTCTCAAATCTGCCGCATTTGTTTATTTTTCATCAACGCAATCAACAACAAACCAACATTTAATTGAGTTACAGGTCACCATAAAGTTTTCATAAAAATTACCATCGCAATCTATTTTCACAAGTCCCTGAGTTCGACCCTGGACTTACCAGGAAACTCAGTGGAATTTACACTTGGATTCCGCTGAGAAAACTTAAGTGCACAACGTAATTTCACCATTGCATATCATCCATAATTCACTTAATAAAATCAAGCATCAACCCTCGTCCATATGTCTCCACATGAATGATAGATCAGATCATTTGTAGCAGTTTACAACACTTGTAACACCTACAAAGTGGGTCGTATCCGTATTGTCATCAGGATAAGGTATCCAAGCCTTATCCATCTACTACAGACCGTTTAGGTTATTATTTAAACAAGATCCACTTGTATGTCTCTACATACTTGTTTAAATTACATAAAATAACATCGGATCTTAGTTTATTAGATTGTGTATATGCTTATCAAATAACACTTATTTTATTAACAACAATATGTTTATACAAAGTTTACAAACTATGAGATTACAAAGAGATTTAGGATACCAATCCCAACATCTTGGTGTTTAGCAGTGTCAGTTGCACACTTCTCAACCCATTTAACAAATTATTTATGCAGATATTGATGGAAAAGATGGACAGAAGATAAGATGAACATGTATTCATATTGCATAGTCTAATTTGTCAAAAAAGAAAGTATAATGCAAATACACAAAGGAAAAGAAAATAGTATAGAATCAAGTCGTGGTCTGCAATGCCTTGCTCCCTACAACTCCTTTAACGGCTGCTTCACTTAGAACATTAAACAGTGGTATCCTTCTTCCTTTCTCACAGGAATCCTAAGCTCTCACTAGGAAATTTCTATAGAAATATAGGAAGGTTTTTTTAGCAAAGTTTCCTTTCAGAATTTTCTCATTTCCCACTATTGTATTCTTTGCATGAAAATTGCATGGGTATTTATAGGTGTTCGAGGATGATTTTCTTCTTCTTCTTCTTCTTCTTTTTTTAAATCTTATCTTTCTCATGATTGCATTGATGGGGCGCATTAAATTCCATATCCTGTCGCGCTGTCTGAAATGTGTCAGGGGTTCATTGAATCTTCACAAAGTTCTCTTGCCAACTACCAACATAATCTGTGATTTGACTCCCACCGCCCATGTCATGTCAAGCCTCATCGCTTATGGCAATGCGATCATCCGCTTTTCTGGCAGTTCTTGTTTGATCGTGTCAGTGGGTACTTGGCTTATGCGATCGTGTGTTCATCTGGTTGTGCTAAAGGGTATTCTGCACAAAGATAGCAATATCAATCTGAAATTTAGATATGTTAGATATTGAGAGTATGTGATCGCATACTCCATTTTTTTGTATACATTCTTTGGTAAAGAATGTTGAAACTTCATGCCTTTCTCTTATTTTTGTACATGGAAGAGATACAATAACTTGTATTAACCTGGCTTTAAACTTGTCTATTGTTCCATTAAGTCTAAGCTTCTTTCTTATGGTCCACTTGAATCCTATTGCCTTGCAACCCGGGGGTAGGTCTACTAAGTGCCTAGTCTTATTTGACTTAAGAAAGTCCATTTCACCATCTATATCTTCTTGCTATAAGTTGGCATCTACAAAGGACATGGTTTCTTTTAGGTATTTAGGATCTTCTTCTACGTTATAGATCTAGAAGTCATTCTTGAAGTCCTTGAAAGTTCTATTTCTTTTGCTTCTCCTAAGCTTTGGGTCAACTTCTTCATTTGGAGTAGGCATCTAATAGGTGGTAAACTGCTAGAACTCGAGCCCCCATTATTCCTAGATTTAAAATGAAATCTATCCTCAAAGAAATCGACATCATTTGACTCAAAGATCATTTGGTTTACTAGGTCATAGAACCTATAGACTTTACTATGTATGACATAACCTATAAAGACACATTCATAGACTCTACTAGTAAGCTTTCTTCTTTTGGGGTCAGGTATTCTTACAAAGGCTAGACACTTCCAAGTTCTAAAGTATGACAAGTTAGGTTTCTTATTCTTAAGGACTTCATAAAGTAAAGTTATGCTTTTAGATTTTGGTATTCTATTTAGGACTTAATAAGGACAATTTCAACCCACCAATAAGACGCAGCTCCTGAATTAAGCAAAATAGCAACTACTAATTCATATAGAGTTCTATTTTTTCTTTTTGCATTTCTGTTCATTTCAAGAGAATGAGGTATAGTCTTTTCGTGTGTTATTCCATGCAAGTAATAAAATTCATTAAAACTGTCAGAGTCGTACTCAGTTCCCCTATCACTACGAAGTCTTTTAACCTTTCAATTAAATTGGTTTTCTACTTTACTTTTATTTTTCAGCAAATATATGAACGTGAAATAAGAACAATCATCAATAAAAGTGATAAAGTATATTTTACTATTTCTAGTCAAGACACCATCGAATTCACATAAGTTAGAATGAATTAAATCTAAAGGCTCAGATTCCCTAAATACAAATTTATGCTAAGTGTTAGTTATTTTAACCTGACTACAATATTCACATTTATCGAAATCATCCATAGATAACTTAGGAATCATTTCCAACCTAATCATGTTACTAATTAATCTTTTATTAACATGACAAAGTCTAGTATGCCAAACGTTGAATGGACATGACATATAGATAGAAGAATACATTTTATTCAAGTCTAGATTTAATTTAAACATGCCATCAGTTGCATAACCTCTCCCTACGAAAATATTATTCTTAGTGAGGATATATAAATTTTCCTCTATCGTTTGAGTGAAGTCGGCCTTGTTGAGGAGATAGTCCAAGACTAGATTCTTTCTTATCTCTGGAGTGTGCAGGACTTCCTTCAAAGTGAGAGTCTTCCTAGAGGTAAACTTCAGATCAACTTCACCAATTTCAGCAACTTTCGTTGAGTGGTTATCCTCCAACAATATATTTTTATTCTTAGTTTTAGTATAAGATTTAAAGAGACTAAAGTCATGACAGACATGGCGCGTAGCGCCATTGTCTATCCACCACCTCTCAGAGCCATCAATCATATTTACTTCTGTGATCATGGTTACTAAAGACTCTTCCGTCAGGTTCGCCTGCTCAGCAGAACGATGCATGTTCATATAGTTTAGAGGCATATGCCCAGGTTTATTACAGTTAAAGTAGAGGAACTATACCTTTTCTCCAGAAGGGAGTTTCTATTTCTTATGATTGTTTTGGTTGCTGAATCTACGGTTCTGACCTTTCCTCCTGATTCCCTTTTGCTTTTGGTCAGGTTTCACAATAGTTGAGACGACTTTCTCGGTATAATGTTTACTTCCTTCTTTAGTCTTGCTTTCGGGCTTCCTCCTCAATCCTCAGACGGGTGATCAAACTCTCTAAGGAGAACTCTTGGTCTTATGTCTTAAGGTATTCTTAAAGTCCTTCCACAGTTGAGGCAATTTGTCAATAATGACAGCAATTTGAAATTGCTCATTCAGGGGCATCCTTTCGCTTATAATTTCGTGGGCTATCTTCTGCAATTCATGGGATTGGGTCTCCACAGATTTGTCATCCGTCATTTGGAACTTCAAGTAACGACTGATGACATATTTTTTGTACCAGCCTCCTCGATATCATAGTTTTTCTGCAAAGCATCCTATACTTCTTTTGATGTCTTCGTTGTGTTGTAATAGTTATATAAATCATCAGCCAAACCATTTAACATGATTTTTTTTGCATAAAAGATCATTTTCTTCCCAACCAACTGCATCTTTGATATGTTGTTCAGTTAGATCTTCCTTTGGGATAGTTGGCTTCTTCACAGTATAGACGTCGAGGAAGAACAACATCTTCTGCTTCCATCATTTGAAGTTCGCTCCTTCAAAATGGAATGAACGGTTGAGGTCAGAGGACATAATGTCGTTCTGAGTTGATAGGGCCATCACAGCAGTGACAGATGAATCTTGTCTTAAAATTGTTGGAATGGCTACCTCCGGTGGATAGAAGAGAGTAACGATTGAACGGTGCTGAACATCGTAAATTAACATGCAAAACAAAAAATATTACAAGCTGATTCGTATAGCTCGCTTTCTTTAAGACATTTCACTACTCTACCCCTTGTGCAAGTAGTTCAATAATGGCCTCGCCGTCTCCAGGATAAAACAACCCAAATAATACCGTCTCGAATGAAATTTCACTAGAACCGTTCGGAAAACTCATACTCTTTCTACTATTTTTTGCTGGGGAAACGAGAATAAATCAAATAACAGAAAGGAATGGTGCACTCGATAATGAAGAGAATAATTAAATTTTGATTTGCTTCTTTTGAAAGAAAATCAATTTATAAGCAACGAGCCCAACTATAAAAACGCATGGGCGGAGGACATGCACGAACCGAGGAGACAGGCGATCATGTAAAACGCGGATGACCACGCTAATATCGGATGGCTAAACAAACAGATGAAAATTGATTTTTGTAATAAGATAAATAAATAAAATAAATAAATATTTTTTTTAATAAAATTAAATCCACACACACGGGCCTCGCTTCATCTTGCCATGTCCAACGACACGCATGTGAGGATGACCAACGTACCCACATTTGCCTATTTCTCATCCCTCTAAAACATGGGTATCCCTAGACCCAAACCCATAACTTAAGGTGAGGTTTAAAAGTAGTTCCACTTGTTAATCTTAACAATATGGGATCCTCAAAAACTTATATTTCATTTATTAAAGTTTTTCACAAACAAAAGTTGATAGTATAAGATTAGTGATGATAAAAAATAGACACGTCATATTTTAAAAAGGAATGTACGAATGACTCAAATTGGAGTGAAAAAATGAGATCTGTCTCGTTTTTTTAAATGAGTTTTTTTATCCTTTGTTGACATCAAATCTAGGTGAAATTACCAAAATGAAACCCGTTGCACACGGAATGAGCTTTCTTGCTCTCTCGTTCTCTCGTTCACTTGCTCTTTTCCCTCAGCCACAGATTGCTCTCATCTTCCTTGTTCTCTCACACTATTATTCTCTCTCTGCAACACAAACTGGTGCACCAGAGCTGCTCGTGTAACTCGTTGGAACTGGTGCTTATTTTTGCCAAAGTTGTTCGTGTGGGAGAAAAAGAAGAAAAAAGAAACACCAGAGAAGAAGAGTGGTTGGCCGAGAGAAGAAGGAAAAAAAAATTAAGGAACAAGGGTAATTTTTTAAAATTGCTCAATGATGATATGCCAACAAAAGGTCAAAATCATTTTGGGCCAATTTTTCAATCCATTATCGCTTTTAAAAATTCGAATCCAACTTAAGGATTGAGTTAAAAAGATTAAAATTTTTCAAATTAGAATAATGGTTATTTTTAAATATAAAAAATAAATCAAAATATAGTAAAATTTTAGAACTATCGATGATAGATGCTGATAAACTTCTATAATATAAATATTTATCAAATATTGATAGACACTAATAGAATTCTATCACTGTCTATCCTTAATAGTTCTAAACTTTTATTATTTTCAATAATTTTACCTTTTTGAAATAATTTCTCTTCCAATAATATCAATTCAACCTATACTCCCACTTTTGGTAAGGTTATCCCGTCATATCCAGTGAACATCTTCCATTTGCAATGTCCAGCAGCTGCATTTCAATTCGAAGTTCAAACCGTGGCACTGCTATGGCGGATCGAGGTTGATTGATTCCATAAAAGTATTCTTCATTCATTCATTCATTCACATGCCGCCACAGATTTTGGCTGACGCCGAGTTTTGAGATTGCTGAAGAGTCTCTGAAGCTCGAAACAATGGCGTTTTCTTCTTGGTTTTCTCGCTTCCGTTCCTCCTCCAAATCCCTATACCACTCCTTTTTCCGTGGCGCTACGTTTCAGAATCTCGGGGCTCAAACATCTTTCATTGCCAAAATTTCTTCCTCTCAGAACGGTGGCCGCCGATTCTTGTTGTGGTCGAGCTCCGTGGTTCCTTTCGCTTTTGCAACTGGTTCGCTTGCGTTTCAGTTTCAGCTCCGGTCCAATCCATCGTTCTGTGACGATTCCGATATCCACGATCGGTGCGTACTGTGTAAGCTTTTTGTTTCTCTATTTAGTTTTGTTTCTGTATCGGTCTTGCACTTGGCTGAAGACATCAGCAGTGGAGCTGAGCTGCATTAGAACGCGACTTTCAAGTTCTGTTTATGAAATTTTATTGTTGTTTGGTGTGGCTTGTAGTGAAAGATTTATGTCACTTAGTCTCAATATTAGTTCATTTGTATTATCTAGCTTTGAGAAAACAAACTTTAGGACCGAAACGTGTTTTCTCCTAATTGTTGCTTGGAATGGCAGAAAGCTGTTTCTTTTAAAAACATCAATCAATCAGCCCTTAATATTCGGTAGCTGAAATGAATGATTTGTCTTGATCAGATGAACATCCCATAGTATAGCTTGAGCTGCTCTTGATCATATAGTTCCCTCAGAAAGTCTATACATGTGTGATTTGAACACTTTTTACTTAAAACGTTTTAAATGTTACTTTCTTAATGTTGGTCTGATGACTTGGTCATCTACATTTGTGCTATTCATCGGATGTGAACTTCGTCTAGTTCCTGATAAAAAGATTGAAAAGTTAATGGTAGTAGTCTTGTTACTCTTAGTCTTCATATCTAAAACACTGAAACTTATGGTTTAAGCTCCTTCATATTCCTATGGGGTCAAACCGAATTGACAATTATAAGGCTAATTTAAAATTATTATTGTTTTTGAAAGCTTTTACATTGTTTGGGCTCTATAAAGATTTGCCTGGATATTGAAATTGATTATGATCCGCAATTCTGGATTGAGAAATATCAGCTTCGGGGGCAAAGATAGTACCGAGTATGTTGTCAAAGGCTCGCACAATGATATTTCACAAGTGTTCATTAATGAATTGGGAAGAATTTGTAAGGTAAGTTTTTATGTTTCTGATTTATTTGGATTAGTTGAGTTTCAAAATATGCACTTCTCCATCTACTTAACATGATTCATGGCGATTGGTTTCTCAGGATAACATGACATTAGATTATGATGAGAGGTACTTCCATGGGAAACCACAAAATAGCTTTCATGTAGCAGTTAATATCCCTGACGTGGTTGTTTTTCCCAGGTTAGATGAAATATTGTCCTTCCATTTCTTGTTATTTTTGTCACTTATTCTTTTAAGTCTTGCACCACGAGCCGTTTGGTCTTCATTTTCTTTTGCATACGGTGCAATTTTTTTTTTTTTTCTGTTTCCTCGATCAATCCTAATGCCTCCGTAATTCATGAAGTTGACAATCATATGCCATGCTCACCACAACAAGAAAAGAAAAGATAAAGCCTCATTGAACCATTTCGTTTTTTGTTTTTGGTTTTTGAAAATTAATTCTATTTCCTTCTCATTTTTTACCATGATTTGCATTTTTCTTAAGTACAGTGGTTGAATTCTTAGCCGAATTCGAACAACAAAAGCAAGTTTTGAAAAGCTATTTTTTTTTTTTTTTTAGTTTTCAAATTTTGGCTTGGTTTTTTAAACCATTGGTAAAAAGTAGATGACAAAGGAAGAAATGTGGAGGTGGAAAAAGTAGATGACAAAGAAGAAATGTGGAGGTGGAAGTAGTGTCTATAGGCTTAGTTTTCAAAAACAAAAACCAAAAACCAAATGGATACCAAACAGGATCTATGGTATCAATTGCGGGATTCTTTAATTTTAAAAGCCTTATATGCAATTGCAACTTGCAAGTATTAGCATTCAATAAACAGGAAATATGTAATACTGCTATATCAGCCTTTTGTCGTATTTACTACATGGTCTTACGGTGGTAATTGGAAGTATGTGATAATTAACTCAAGGTGACACTGGTGGATGAGGGGCTAGCAAATTGTGCTACAGTTAGATGGCCATGTTGTCACTTGTCAAACCTAAGTGAGTCAAGACCATCTTTAGGGGCCACTCATTTTGAAGTAATTATAGTGTCAGGTTATCTCAAAATATATATATATAGTGTCTGGTAACTGAAGATATTTAAGAATATAGACGCTTGGGTATCTGGATCTCTACATACAGGATAACTATGATACATTGTACGATTTGTTTATGGGAATCATATGTGGATGTTTGAGATTGCTAGATAAATATGTTCATTTTGTAGAATTTGTCAAAGACTTGATGTTAAGAGCATTGCAAATTTATGCCTTTGAAAACCTTCAGTCAAAAGAACTACTGTACCGACTTTGGGCAATATCCAATTCTGAAATTTTCTCTTAAAAGAATTACCCATCTGAGTAACCAAATGTAGAAAATATTATTTCAGTACAGTTGAACATCGAGAAAAAGAAAAAGTAGATGAAGAAAGGGAGAACAGAATTAGAAGAAAAGGTCCGAGAGGGGGGAGAAAGTTCACACTCACTCTTTGCAAATAAATATAAGTGAAAAAAAGAGAGAAGGAAATTTGAGCCATACCTCTGCAAGGTAAGAAAATGACGACTCTGACTCATCTAGTGAAGAAGAAGAAAAGAACATTGTTTTTAACCCAAGAAAGGTCGAAGGAGAGTGTGAGCAACATGATTACAGGTTCAAACTAGACTTACCTCACTTTGATGACAAATGGTGGAAGAATTGGTTGAAGCAAATTGGGACTTCTTTGAAATATATGGAGGTACCTGTAGGAAAAGTTAGTAAACTTCTTTGACAACCAAATGTAATAGGGGCACGCGATTGTCTCATGTGATTAGTTGAAGACTTGAGATTCATCCAAGCTGCTCCAAACGCTCATATAAATTGAAAAAGAAAAACATTGTATGATAAATGGAAAATATTATTAATGAATAAATTCAAGTATTTTATTTCAAACCGGACAGTTATTTTATAATATTAATAGAGAAATTAAATTTTATGTCTTATATGCTTGTTGGGTCCAGTTCTTTGTCATGACCTTGATTCATGGCAAAACGCATTTCACTTCAGGTATTTGATTTTAACCAAATTATGTTTTATAGTTTTCAACTCTGATATAATAGGATCTTCTCTGTGTTATAGACTAACACAATCTTTTTGATCAATAATTTGTGTAAGTTAATGCATCCTGATTTGTAAATTTCAGGTCTGAAGAGGAAGTTTCTGAAATAGTAAAATTGTGTGACCAATATAAGGTTTGTGGTTCGGGTTCCCTTATACCATCACAGCGCCTGTCCTTTATATTTTCTGTTTGGCAGTTATCACTTATCAACTTACCAAACTTTGGCTTAAAGTAGCTGGATGTTTGACATATATTTCTTCTTGTTCCATATGGCTTAAGTTTGTCAAACTGGTTCTCTTAATTTTCTACAGGTACCGATTGTGCCTTATGGGGGAGCTACATCTATAGAAGGTCACACATTGGCACCTAATGGAGGCCTTTGCATAGATATGTCTCTAATGAATGTATGTTTATGCAACTTTATTACTAATGTGCTGCATTTCATTATATCTAGTAGATGGATGAACTGAGATAATCACATGTTATGAAGCTGATCTGGACTTTTTGTTTGTTTCTATTTAATAGGAAACTATCCCTATAATTAATTTTCCTTTGGGTTGTTTGCACTATCAGTGTGAATCACTGAAACATCTGAGTTTAATGCATTTATGTTGCTCATATATTCTGCCAATAGTTGCTGCCTATAACAGTTGAATGCATCTTAAATTTGCAGAAAGTTAAAGCATTACATGTTGAAGATATGGATGTAATTGTTGAGCCTGGAATTGGATGGATGGAGCTTAATGAATACCTAGAGCCTTATGGTCTATTTTTTCCTCTTGATCCAGGTTACTAGTTACATATGGCTAATAATGTTTAATAATTTATCATATAAACGCACAGTTGTTTGTTTGTTTTTGTTTAATAATTTATCATATAAACGCACAGTTGTTTGTTTGTTTTTGTTTTTGTTTTTATAAATATCAATATTCTACATTAGTGGGGAAGGCACTGGGTTTCTTCTCTCCTGCTTTCTAATAATTGCTTAATTGTTTCTGTTCTTATGGTCATATTTGCAATCAGATGAAGCAAGCATGGTAAGAGAGTGAAATAGATCAAAAACACTTTTCTATGTTCTATCAATTGTTGCAGCGTTAAAACATTCAAAGAAGTAAGGATTAAAGAGAAGAACAACTCACTTCCCTTCCTAGACTTCAGTTCATTGGATTGTTGATACGTTTCAAAGAAATTAGAGTTTCTTCAGGAAACTCAGAAATGGAGTACTATGGGTACAAAAGATCCCCTAATAAGAGAGGTTCGCTTGCAGACATTACCATGCTTGGAAATAATGGAAGGAAAAATAATATGATAATCCTTCAGGAGTGGTCTTGGGGGATTGTTCTCTTTTCTTAATCTTTTAAAAGAGTTCAACTAGGAAGAGTGTGACAGACAATTAAAGGATGTCAAGGATTTAAGGATCTTCAGCAGGGAAAGGTATCCAGAAGGGAGATTACTTCAAAAGCAAAGAGAAAAAGAGTTTTAAAGAGGCTTACTTGCCGATAGCCAATAAAAGTCTAGAGAAGAAGAGTTATAAGGAGATGGTGCATGTAGACTGTGGGATAACTTTGGTGGAAATTAGGAAATGCTTCCTTGCTGATTGGGATAAAATTTTGAAAACAACTCTTATCAATTTTTATTTTTTTTTTTAGAAAAAAAAAAATAGAATCAGAACCTGGCAAACGATGTGTATTGGACCCTATCCTGGATAAAGCTTTGTTTGAGTATTATAGAGATGCAACACTAGTAAGATTCATAAGTGTAAACAACTCTTCTCAATGAGCTTTATCTAAAATCTCAGAGTGAAGACTCCCAAGGGAAAATGGACGTTGTTCAATCTTATCGAGACAGCTTAAAACTTGAATCTACGTATAATTTATGGAGAAGAGAGGTTTTCTTAAGGATCGGAAATACATATGACAGCTTTATTGAATGTTCCAAAATCCTTTAACTCTGGTAGTGGGATAGGAATGTTCCCCACGTTTACAGACTTGTATCCCTAATCAAATTTCGAAATCTTCTGACCTTCAGTATTTCTTTTATACTCATTGACTCATTGTTTGTCCCTGCCTGCTTCGGTGACCCAGATGTTTAATAATCTCTGATAGTGGTCAACAGAAATATTTACATCATTTTTCTATTTTGGCCTTCTTTTATAAGTTTATAATCACTCATGTTATTTGAACCTGTTGATAAATCAGGCCCTGGGGCAACAATTGGGGGTATGTGTGCCACACGATGCTCTGGTTCATTAGCTGTGAGGTATTGCTCTTACTTCTGTTTCTCAAGGTTTGATTGCATGTCCTTTCTGTTAATAAATGGAGATTTGCTGCATAATGGTCATCCGTTTCCACTTATCAAGGTATTTGCATATCTTTGTAAGTTTCTTCTTTTGCTTCAGGTACTAAACATAATATTTTTTCCCATTGCTTGACGTATGAATTTTGCAATTATTTTGAATAAGATCAATTCTAACTTATATTAGGGCATTTAATATTTTGTGGGTTTAACTACTTAAGTCATGATTTGAAAAGCCATTTATAATAATAATAATAATAATAATAATGAAAAGTTAGCCATTTTGTTTCCTTGTTCTTGGAGCATTAGTCTCTTTTCATTTATTCAATGAAAAGTTGTGTTTCCTTTCAAAAAACAAGAAATTTCTTCTTATTATTATTAGTTAAATTAACTTGCATTTTATACCATTTTAAAATTTGAAATAACATTTGGTTATCATTTTTGTTAATCCATTTTCTTTAGAGAGAGACAATATATTTCATCGATAAATGAAATCAAGGAGATAAAATTCTCATCCACCAATGATGGATTACATATTGTTAATTCATTTTCAACATTTAAGAATCTTAAAAATATATATATTCTTTGAAAATTTCTACTTAGCTTTTATTTTATTATTTTAGTCTAAATTACAAAAAATACTCCATTTTTCCATTTGTATAAAGAATACCCCTATTATTTTGAAGATTGCAAAAGTGTTACCCTTGAACTTTCATTTTAAAACTACCTTTAGAGTAGTAATCCAGTAGAATGTTGTACAAAATTTGGGACATGGAACAGTTTGACAATGACCTGGAACGAAAAATAGGATCCAAACACTGCACACCATTCCAAGTTACCGTCACACTTGTTCCAAGTCCCAAATTTCTTCTAAGGTTCTAATAGATTTTTACCCCAAGGATAGTTATAAACATTCATGGAAGGTCAAGTAGAGTATTGTAGCTTTTGAAAGAAATCTTCTTTTTACCAAATTGTAAAATATTTCAGTCCTTCAAAATCATATTTAAAAAAGTGTTTGCATAAATTTTTACTTGTTCTTGCTAAATGGGCATTCTTTGTGTTCATTGTCTTTAATAGCAGATAAATATTTATGGTTCATGAGTCCATGACACTGTCATACTCACCTCCATTTTATTTAGTCAAGATTCAAACATAAAATTGTCATTTCTACTGAAATTAATGATTTTATTATTAGGTAGGTATGGTACCATGCGCGACAATGTCATCAACCTTAAGGTTTGATTATTTATTGATTAGAGTCTAGCTTAGATTCAAAAAAAAAAAAAAAAAAAAAAAAAAAGAAGAAGAAGAAGAAGAAGAAAGAAAGAGAAAGAGAAAAGAAAGCCACCTTGCTTATGTTGGATATATTGCAGGCAGTCCTTGCCAATGGTGATGTTGTCAAGACAGCATCTCGTGCTCGAAAGAGTGCTGCAGGGTTTGTGTTTCTTTCTTTACCGTCTATTTATTTATTTTTTCTGAACTCTTGTTATTAATCCAATCATGCATACCTTTTACCTTTAGATTGAAAACAACATCTGGCAATTCAGGTTTTTTTTTTTTTAGATTGAAAATGAAGTAGTGTGATATCTATTTACTTATAGATGAAAACAAAACTTTTATGATGGAAGAATACTAAGATTTGAGCAAATGAACTAATGGCAATTTTCTACAACCATCGTTTTCAAGAAGGCATTGCCCTGAACTTGCAATGTTCAACACTCCAAGAACAGTATGGATAATCAATATCTCAAGATGGTATACCCTTGGGATTTTGATTCCACGTTACTATCCTTGGCTTTAAACTAATGAGTTTACAATTACACCATCATTTCTTTGAGTGGTGCTCAATGCTTATTCTGATATTTTGTTTACAATTCCAAAATGTCAGACTTACATAGTTCGTATCATAGGTATGATTTGACCCGTCTGATGATTGGAAGTGAAGGAACTCTTGGTGTAATAACTGAGATCACTCTTAGACTTCAGAAACTTCCAGAGCATTCGGTGGTACCACCTCTCTCTGACACGTGTGCAAACACACATACACCTCATACTCGTCTCTTAAGACATGCACACACGCACACTTGAGGTCTTTTCCCAGTTCTTATTTCTGAGTTGCTTTGTTTATATCGTTCTATTTTTCGACCAGATCCGTGTATTTTAAATGGTTTTGGTATGGCATGTAGCTAGATTTTTGGTCATCATTCTGAAGAAATTCCTATTTAATTGTTGAACTTTATATCAAAAAAAGCTAAAGCATGTTGAAACTGCATCAAGGTTGTGAACTATTGAAAAATTCAACGAACTAATTTAACATGAAGCATCAATTCCATGTTTTGGAACGGTTTCTGCTAACATCTTTCTTGGTCAGTTTTGTTGGAAATTGAAATAAAACTTTTCATTACAAATCTACTTTTTGAAAATAACAAGAAACAAACTTCATAGATATTGGATGCAAAATTACATATTTTTAAATGCTAAATCCTTTTTTTTTTTTTTTCACACTATTGGGGGTGTGTCTTCTGCTCATTTACAAAATATCCAAAAAAAATTATTAATTTGCGTTTAATGTTTAATATGATTAGGGTTTGGGGTAAAAGGAAAGTTCTGGTGGCAAGTGTGGGTGTGCATAATTTTGTGGGGTCTATTGGGTGAGAGGAACAATAGAACCTTTAGAGAGCATGAGTAAACTCCTTATGATGTTTAGATCTTCACCGGGTTCTATGTTTCCTTGTGGGCTTCAGTTATGAAGTTTTTTTAACTATCCGCTTAATTTATCTTGCTTGACTAGAGACCTTTCTTTTAGTTAGCCTCTGTTTTTTGTTTGCATCTGTATTATTCCATGTTTTCTCGATAAAAGTTTGGTTATTTATCAAAAAGAAAAAAAGGTTTAATATAATTACTAATTGGGGATGAAGAATCATGATCAAGTTCACTTGTCCAGGTTGCAATGTGTAATTTCCCTTCTATTAAAGATGCAGCAGATGTTGCTATTGCAACAATGTTGTCTGGTATACAGGTAGAGCTTTAGTGTTGCATATGTTTGTTTTTCTTCTCTCTCCTTTGTTTACCGCACTCTTATTGAACTCTGAGTATCCTCCATGCCCGCTAGGTATCAAGAATGGAGTTGTTGGACGAGGTTCAAGTGAGGGCTATCAATAATGCTAATGGAAAGAATTTGCCTGAAACTCCCACACTAATGTTTGAATTCATAGGCACAGGTGAATATGACAATTCCTCGTGTTTACATGCTGCTTTCCTTTGTTTTTCCTAAGGCAATTGATTGCTGTTCATAGCAGACTACCTAGTGCTACCCTATTCCTGCAGATTCATTAGTATTTGCATTTATTATTCTTTTTTTCCCCCCCTGATTTCCAGAAGCATATTCACGTGAACAAACACAAAGTGTTCAGAAGATAGTTTCTGAACACAATGGCTCAGATTTTGTCTTTGCTGAAGATCCAGAAGCCAAAAAAGAACTTTGGAAGGTACAGATTACAGTGTGTATTGATCTCCTTATTCTTGTTTAGGATGCATGTTTTTTGCCCGAAAACCACTCCAATCTTTTAGTTATTTGTCCTTTGGATCCCCAAAGTGGCTTTTCAAATTCTTGATTTCTGACCTTTGAAATATTGGGGCCAGAATTAGCTTAGATGGATCTGATTGAACGATGACTCAAGGGTTTTTCATTTCAATTGGATATGATTTATATGTTTATTTGAGGAGTTGTTACCCTTGTTAAAAACTCAAGCCGCCCACCATCGAATAAAATTCCAATATTTTCCCCTCCTGCACCTCTCACCATGTAATAGAAGTTTTTTGGACGCTTGTTTGATCCACCCTATGGTATTTTAAGTGGGATTCCGTTAAGAAATTTTATCCAATTACTTTTACTGCCGACCACTATTTGGCTCTTATTATTATCATTTACATGCAGATAAGGAAGGAGGCGCTATGGGCATGCTTTGCATTAGTACCCCATTTTGAGGCAATGATCACGGTCTGTACATATCACTGTATTTACACAAGTTTTGAAAGTCTTATGCTCCTTTAAATGGACTTTTGCTTTAGAATCTATGCTAGTTTTTTTATCCCAAAATCACTTATTTCGCTTATAAATAGTTTGTTATAGCTATACTTCCATTTATCTCAACTCTGAGGGATATGGAGTTAGATAGATATATAAATATGCAATGAAATTCCGTAGATGAGAAGGGAACTATACCTCAACCATGGTGTTTAGGTGCTTCCTTATTTCTGAGATATGGCCATTACGCACTATGTGATGACTAATTTATTTTTTTTTCACTATAATGCAACTGTTTTACCCTTTATTTATCTATCCAGGACGTATGTGTTCCTCTATCACACCTTGCAGAATTGATATCAAGTTCTAAAAGAGAGCTTGATGCGTCGTCACTTATTTGGTATGTATTCTCTCAGTTACGTCAACAGGCTTTTCTCTCCTTTCTTCTCCTTCTTCTTCTTCTTCTTTTTATTTATTTATTATTATTGAGGAATGCTTCCAACTTTCTCAGGACAACTAATATCTTACTGTACTGCATGCAAGTACAGGAGTATTAATTTCATAAAATTTCTAATGGCTAAGACGGTCTAAACGAAATTGCGTCAAGCTTTAACATAGTTTGAATGTTTACAGAAGAAGTTCACTAAATAATTAAATTGGAGTTCTTGTTAAAATAATATATATCTCAAAACTCCAAATTAGAAGAAATGGAACACGGTTTTGAATCAAATACTAAATAATGATCAATCTAATAAATGCAGTGTAAAGTTTAATGAAACGTAGGCAAACAATCAATCAAATGAAGGACCACATTTGAAATTTTTTTCACTTGGAAGGACAAAAATGGCTGAAAATAACATTTCTACTAATTTATATGGCTGAAAATATATTACCAACAACAGCACGGTCATTGCCCATGCTGGTGACGGGAACTTTCACACCGTGATTCTCTTTGATCCAAAGGAAGAAGGACAACGAAAAGAAGCTGAGAGACTCAACCATCTAATGGTTTCTAAAGCATTGTCAATGGAAGGTACTGTCTTCTTCCTTCTTTTTTTCTTTCCACCCTAGTTGGATTAACAAGTTTTGTTTGCGCTCCAATATTTGTAGTTAACTTGCTTCTGTAACTAGGTGGCTTCGTTTTTGTTTTTAAGTTCCTAGTTAAAACATCTGAAGGTGTCAACATTATGTCCAAACCTCTCCTAAAACCTTCAAAGTCGGGAAAGGTGCATTGTATAATTTTTCTTGCAGTATACCGTGAGGCACTTTTATTGTTGACGCTAATATGAAAATGGAGGCAGTTGTTGAAGTTAATATGAAAATGTATGCCCCCGTAACCGTAGTTACATTCATCTATTTAGTTCTGAGTGGTGGTCATATAGGGTATAGGGATGCAAGCGGAAACCTGAACCTTAAAACCTGAAGACACCAACCAAACTGAGCCGCTTTGAATTTGTTGGTAAATTCAGTTTTATAAATTCGAAATAAAAACATTAGTTGATTGGTTTGGATTTGGTTGGATAGCCTGGTTGGTCTTCTAGAAAGTTGGTTTCCTTATGATTTTTTTTCTTTTTTTTTTTACGTGGAAATCAAATTTCTGTCCATAAAGTCGATAGTATAAGTTTACGTCTCTTGAGCTTTGCTCACGTTAGTTTGTGATTTTCAATCTTCCGTACTTTTTTTTTTGCGTCATTTTTAGCTATGAAAAAGAAAAACCCAATGCATGTTTGTATGTATATATATATATTAGACTTGTCCTGGTCATCTCAATAGCATTCTGAACGTTCCTTTGTTTCAAAATTCAAAACAAACGTCACCGTGTCTAAAGCATGTTTTCTTTGACCATTAATGGGCAGGAACATGCACTGGCGAGCATGGGGTTGGTACAGGAAAAATGAAGGTATTTCTTTAACCCGTAAGCCTTTTTAACGTTAAACATGTAGAGGTGTGGATCAGAACTTTAGACCTGTTGGTCGAGCTATATGCCTAAACTAGTAGAGCTAGCAATTTACTAATTTAAACCTGACTTTTACAAAGTTAAATAATGCTATGACCAAATGAACTATACTCATGTTAGCCGAAAGAAACTACACATGTTGATAACTTGATAAAGTTACGAGAATTCACAAAGAATGAGTTTATGTTTTTTGTGAATCTGCAGTACCTGGAAAAGGAACTCGGGTTGGAGGCATTGAGGACAATGAAACGAATAAAGGCAGCGTTGGATCCAAACAATATTATGAATCCAGGAAAGCTCATACCTCCCCATATTTGTTTCTGAAGAAGTCCATTGTATGTAATTTATATGTCAACATCTCTTAAATAAAAGCATTTCAGTATATATATATTTCTTTTTATGATTGAAAGGATGCATGGAGATTGGTGGCTATTACTCTTTAAGATTATAAAGCCCTATAGAGAAAATAGGCACTTTTGTTGATTTCTTATTGGCGTATGATTTAGACATAAATCATAATGGATTGGTATATGCTCAATTCATATGTAAATCTCATACTTCTACACGAGTTTACCTTTTTGGAAAAAAGAAAAAAAAAATCTGTGCCTATTTTGAACTTAAAATTTTGGATCTGCTACTATATACTACTACAATAATTAGGGTAAGTTTGGCTACCAATTTAAAAATAAAAATTTAATAAAAACAGAGTTGTGTTTAATGTGCTAGAGTTTTGAGATTGGCTATATATTTATTTAAGGCAGGGTGTTATGGTTCTAGCCGTTTGCATGTTGTCATAGAAGTTGTCTCAGCTATTGATGTATCAAACGTCATTCCTGCTGTTCAGACTTTCCTTATTTGGAAACCTCGAGATATTTTATGGCCTATCGAATTCTTTTTTGGAGATGTTTTCCTTTTCAGATGAATTATTTATTGAAGGTTTTGTGTCCTTGCTAGGGTTGTCCGTGATTATCGTATATTTTGAAGAATTAGTTTTTTTGGTGTACGACGATATTTAATTATGGTGAGAAAGTGTCTTTATTCTTGTTGGCCAATTTGTGCAACATCGTGTTATGATCTTTATTCACTATATTCTGTCTTGCAAATACATTGATTGATAAGTATAAAATATTGAAGATAATTTCAATCTTAGGGGGAGCCTGAGACTTCATCATAGATAAAGGATTCTCGGTCTTAAGGGGGGCTTGAGACTTTAATTTAGAGAATGGATTCTTGGTCTTAAGGGGGGGCTTGAGACTTTAATTTAGAGAATGGATTCTCGGTCTTAAGGGGAGCTTGAGACTTTAATTTAGAGAAGGGATTCTCGATCTTAAGGGGAGCTTGAGACTTTAATTCAGAGAAGGGATTCTTGATTTTAGGGGAGCCTAAATCCATCGCTTAAGGAGTTCTCCATCTTGGAAAGATAATGAGGTAGTCTCTTATATTATGGAGTGTCAAAGTGTCAACCGCTAATATTCGATAATTTAAGGGGAGCCTAAGTTCATTTAGAGAGGGAGTCTCGCATCTAAGGAGAGCTTAGGTGTTCATCAAGTTAGGCTTTACATGAGTCATTGTAAAAATCGTTACTTTACAGATAAGTACGATGTTGTAAACGCTTGTCTTATTAGTATTAGTGGATCATCTTTCCTTGGCACACTACTCCCCAGACGTAAGTTGAAAATGGAGAAGCCAGACGAAAGTACCTTCCATAATTTGCCTTCATCTATATTTCTTGGATATTCCACAAATAGTCGAGCATACTGTGTGTACAATAAACTACCTCGTTTTGTGATGGAGTCTATTAATGTTCTGATTGATGATGTGGCAGACCCATCTAGCTTCACTTCTGTAGAAGAAGATTTCAGTGCGCTTCTACTTGTCAATACAAATATCCCTAACATGTCATCTGACATGATTTTGAAATCCTTATGGAGGACAAGAAGTCAGCTTTTGAAGAGGCCGAAACAAGTAACAAGCATCCATCTAGCAGAATTTTTAAGAATCATCCCCCTAGTAACATCATACGCTATGTAAGAAGAGGTTGGGCAATTTGTGAGAAATAATATCTGGACTATTGTCCCTCAGCCAGAATCTGTTAAAGTAATTGGCACACAGTGGATATTCAAGAACAAGTCTGATGAGAATGACAATGTCACTAGAAATAAAGCCAAATTAGTTGTTCAAGGGTATACCTAGGGTTGGCAAAATAACCCACGGGGAATCCTCGATTTGACCAGGGATGGGATCAAATCGGGGATATTTTTCGGGGCCCCATCCGAGGACGGGGATGGTATCCCCGCCCCGCCCCCAATTCTGATTTGATATATTTATATTTTTAATATTTTATTAATATATATTTATAATATATAAAATAACTTATTTATATGTATGTTTATAATGTATAGACTTATAGTATTGTGAAACCCAATATTAAATATCTAGATTCTAAATCTAATCCCAAAAGCCAAGCCCAAATTTTAATCAAATTTTAAATAAAGTTTTAATTAAGAAAATGGGGAATCCCCACAGGAAATTAGTAGGGGACCCCGTTTCCCCGACGGGGATGGGGGAGAATTTCTCCCACGGGGTCGGGGATGGGGGACGCCCGCCCCGCCTCGCCCTGCTCTGGCTCTGTTGCCAACCCTAGGTATACCCAAATAGAAGGTATGGATTTTGATGAAATTTTTGCTCCAGTCGCAAGACTAAAGGCTATCACACTTTTGCTTTGAATAACTCGTCTTATGAAATTCAAATTGTATCAAATGGGTGTAAATAGTGCATTCCTAAATGGATATCTAAATTAGGAAGTTTATGTTGAGCAGTTCGAAGGATTTGTGGATCCTTCACATCCTAATTATGTGTACAAACTCAACAAGGCTCTTTAAGGACTCAAACAGGTGTGTAGAGCCTGGTATGAACAATTCCTTGTGAATAATAGTTACAGTAGAGGGGGCATTGTCAAGACCTTGTTTGTGAAAAAATCTCAAGAGAAGTTTGTGGTTGTCCAGATTTATGTTGACAACATTGTGTTTGGAGGGATGTAACAAGACATGGTAGAACTTTTTGTGAAATAAATGTAGAATGAATTCGAAATAAGTATGGTTGGAGATCTGTCCTATTTTTTGGGGTTTCGGATCAAACAACTAAATGAGAGGATTTTTATCTCTTAGAGTAAATATGCCAATAATATTATCAAGAAGAAATATGCCAAGAATATTGTCAAGAAGTTTGGGCTTGAAAAGGCTAGTATCAAACGAACTCCTGCCCCCACACATGCTAAAATCTCAAAAGACTCGGGTGGAACTTAATTTGATGAGAGTCTGTATACAAGTATCATTAGAAGTTTGCTCTATCTAACAACCAGCAGACTTAACATTACATTTGCTGTTAGTATTTGTGCTAGATATCTGTCTTGTCCCAAGACTAGTCACTTTCTTAGTGCTAAAAGAATAGTCAAATATATCAATGACACGAGTGATTATGATTTATTATACATTTTTTTATACAAAGAGCTCTCTGGTTTACTACTGTGATGCAGATTGGGTTAGAGGTTTCTTTTTTCTAGGCAACAACTTGATTTCATAGTTTAGCAAGAAACAAAATTGTGTTTCTTTTTCAACAGCAAAAGTTGAATACATTATTGTGTGGAATAACTGCACTCAACGGATATTGTTGAAATAGATGTTATAAAAGCATGATATCCCACAAGATGTCATGACTCTTTACTGTGACAACATGAGTGCGATCAATATATCTAAAAATCTTGTTCAACACAGTCGTACTAAGCATATTGACATATGACACCACTTTATTTGTGACCTTGTTGAGAGTAAACAGATTGTGTTGGAACACATCAGTACAAAAAATCAAATTACAGACATTTTTACCGAGGCTTTGGGCTCGACTCGTTTTGAGGCCCTGAGAGCAATTTTGGACCTACGTGTTTTAAAAACCTAGAAGTTAATCTTCTGGGCCACGATTGTGATGAAGTTTACCCATCGAGTGTGCAAGCTCAAGTGGATAAACAAATTAATAACCGCTTTAATTGCAGTTGTTGAGAGCATAAGGAGGGATCATTGTGTTTTTATTTCAACTTTCTTTTTTATTTTGAAGTATTGACAGTTGCTTTATGACAGGTTCTCTTGCAAAATCGTGGGTTTTTAGGATTGTCATCCGTTTCGGCTCCTTCTCTTGTTTGCATCCTCTGTGTTTTTCCTCCAACTGGAAAGTACTAAACAGGGTATTCAGACCTCGAAAGTAAGGATGGTGAAGTATAAGGAGAAATCTAAATGGAAACCCATTGTCAAGAAAGATGCTCATTCATCTTCCACCAACAAGTATGGTGTGCGCATGCGTGGTCTTCCTGTCAAGCATGAAGGGGTTGATGTGCCTCCTTTCTCTGCAAAGGAAATGCTTCGGAGTCGGGGTTTCTGTGAATGTGAAAGGAAAAGAACAAGTAAGTATTACTCCCCTTACTTTGTCTGATTTGATTGGGCCCTGTAGAGAAGTTGTTATTGAAAAAGATAAATCTACCTCGAGACTATGCATGAGTTTTTGTGGTGAGTCGAAAATCTGATAATGTTAATGAAAATGTCGATCTCCCTTCAGATCATCAGAAGTTGGCTAGGGTTTCTGTCTGTAATAATCCAAATGTTGATTTGCATGTGCCTTCTGTCATTAAGAATGTTTATGGAGAGAATGTTGAAAATAGTGCAGTTTTTGAAAATGATGATTACCGTATGCATTTGAAAGATGGTGTGGAGAGCATTATCTCAAAGGAAGTTGAGATGGAAGGAAATTCTGTAAATGTGGAACCCCAGAATGTGGTTGTTCTTCTGTCAGTCAGAGGTAGTTTACCTAGGAATGTTAGTGAGCCTATTAAAGAAGTTGCTCGGGCTACTTCTGAGACAACTGCAAGTCCAATTATGGAGAATGAGTCTAGTAAAGAGGTTCAAATATTTAAACATAATTATGTTAATGCTGTTGTTGAAAAGTCTATATCTGAGAATAGTGAGTCTATTGAATCTAGTGATCAGACTGTGTGGGAAGAATATTGTCCTCATGATGACACTCCCTTGTTCAAAATGATGTTTAAACGAAGAAAAGTTGTAAAAGAAGATATTTTTGCTTCCTTTGAAACATCAGAGGACTTTATTGAAAAATCTAAATCTAAATCTAAAGAAGCTTCTGTGTCTTCTAGAGAATGAGGCTTAAAAAGTAGTAGTTTCGATGATGATGATGTGGCTACTTGTCCTCCAGTACTCGAGTTTATGCCAAGTCTAAAGGAAAGAAGTATGTTCCCAATGTGCTTGTTATCCCTTTGGATGGTGTGTCATTTCACACAGAGGAAGGTGCCATCTAATAGAAATTTGTTGTTAAATGAAACATTGTGGATGAGAAAGAACTTTTTGAGAGAGCTCAATAGTGCATAGAAATCATGGAGCTTGTTCTTAAAGTTGAGTTAGAAAGAACGATATTGAGTTTGGGACTATTTTACTCTCAAATTGTCAGAGAATTTATTGTCATTCTGTCATTTGACTTCGACAGCTCATCTAGTCCCGAGTATAAAAGAGTTCATGTTAGGAGACATTTTTCTAATTTCGTTATTATTCAATTTCTAAATCTTGATGATTTTGCTAATGTTTCTGAACTACGCCCATATATGAGAGATCTTGTTTTTGAGTTGACAGGGGAATCAAGGACAATGTGGCCAAGAAAGGGTCAGTTGTCTATATTTGTTCCCAATGTGAAATATGTCATTCTCCACAAGATTGGCATCCCCAACTGGTGTCCCTCTTCTCACAAGTCTGAGATCTCTATTTCTCTTGCCACTCTGCTATACTAAATTAAAACCTTTGCTAAGTTCAACCGTGGGGGTACTCGACTCATTTGCAGAAGTCGCTTCCTGCTCTACTGAGTCTCTAACTCTTTTCCCCTACGGATCTGGGTCCCGTCTAGTTTCAGGACCTCCGCTAGTAGGGTCAACATTCCTCTCCTCATTCTGCTTGCTCAGCCTACCACTTCTTCTCAGCATCTTTGCCTAATTATTAAGTACACATGTTAGGGACTTACTTATGGGACTTAATCTAATGCATGAACTCTCTCTTTCACCCAAAATGCTATGCTTTAATACTAAGCTAGTATAAACTAATTCCTCAATTGTCCTAGAAACTTATGCTCTGATACTAAGTTGTCACACCCCGCCCCAGACCACCCTCTTAGCCTAGGAAAGGGCGTGACTGACAGCAGTTATCAACCTTTTTGTTGACACTTACTGTCTACTAACTGTTGCGGAATAACTCTGATACCAATATATAACTCATACACAGCGGCATGTCTATAGACCAAAAATTTATTAATTCAGAAACATAACATGTTTAGAGTCATTACAACATTAGATCCATAAGTCCCAAAGCCCAAAACCTTAGTCCCTATATGAACAACTATAACATGTGTACAATATTTACAGTAACCACCTAACAGACGGGTTACAATATCCTTATCCTTTAGTGGCAAAGCAGATGCAGAGCTTATCTTCTGAGGGTTTGACCACTACCTGGGGGAAAGGAAAACATTTGAAAACGGGGTGAGCTTGCTAGCCCAGTGAGTGACTTAAGAAAGATAACTAATTCTCATGCAAAATTCTCAATAAAGAGTTTAAACTGAAATGTAAACTTCCACAGTACTTTGGACTGCAGTATAAACATTTTCCAAGCATAAAGCATATAAAACTGTTTTAATCATGAAACATTAAAACTATTTTTCAGTTGAGAATAACCCCACTGTGGGTAAAAATAATCCCAACACCAACAGCTAGTCAAGAGATAACCCTTTTGCTCAATCTCTGACTCTATCTACCTACGTGCACGTGGCCATACTAAGTACCGTCATACCTTAGGTACTTCTACTCAGATACCTTCTCAAATGTCCTTCAGTATCAAGCTGCTAGGATACCTTCTCAAATGTCCTTCAGTATCCGGTTGGTTTGGTACCTTCTCAAACGTCCTTTACTACCAATAGATACCTTCTCAAACGTCCTTCGGTATTTAGTTGGGTGGATACCTTCTCAAATATCCTTCGATATCGTGTTTTAAGTAAAACTAGTCATAAATGACTTTTTCTTTAAAGCATGTAAAGTATAACACATATAAAAACATGGCTTTAAAGATACTAACGCATGCTAGGTATATTTAACACATATAAATAGCTTTTCAACAAACTTCCCACACATGCATGCGTTTAAAACATCACTCATGGTTTGCTTGGAAATCACTTTGTAAAACTAGCTGGCATGAGAATAATCTTCTTTAAAATATGCTTTATTTAAAACATTGTAAATCAAACATTTTAGTCAAATGTTTTAGTCACTCACCTCGATCGCTTAGGAACTTTTCACTCTAGTAGTTCCTTTTCTACCTCGGGTTCCCTTTTCACCCCTAGAATCCAGATTCAACTTACAGCTCAGATTACTCATAGTTCTAAACCTTATTTTGAGATATTTTCTTCTACAAAAATATTCTAAAATGTCTCAGGAAGCTTACCCTAAAATTTTAGCTCAGAAATCCTCGTGGTTTGGCCGGAATCTCAAAATCTTCAAGACTGACCCAAGCTTATCCGACAGCCTGACCCTTCTGTCTTCTTCTCAGTTTTAAGCCTGATCCCTTCGAGCTTTTTCTCCGGCAGCCCTACCCTGAAAACTAGACTTCCAGAGCTTTCAGGTGGCTTTGGAATCACTCCAAACGCGTGAGTAAATTGAGAGAACTCCTCGTCCCAAGTTGATGTTGTTTTCTAGATTTCACTGTCCAATGCGTCCTCTTTGAAATTCTATGATCAACGCATGAATTTTGCTCTCAACGCATGGATTTTGCTCAACTTTCCCACTCTTTTTAAACGTATTTTGAGTTGTGATCTGAAAAATGAAGTCTTTGGCCCTATTTATAGGCGTCCAAACCTTTTCCAAATTCGGCACCTCCTACTTGGCTGCATGTCCAAGTGTTTCTTCCTCATACTACCAACACATCTTTTTTATCAACGCAATCTAAGTGTCCTTCTCCTATGTAGCCAACGCATGAGCTTCAAATTGCATGTCCTCTGATGCAACCACCTCAAATGCTTAAGGCCTAAGGTTTCCTCTCAAGAAGACACATGGTTTGATGACGTTTTCTAAGTGATCTCATCCTTTATATGCGTCCAACTCTTGGATGTTCAACGCATAGTCCACTACTCAACGCCTAGCAACCCAACTTAGCCATCGCAAGAGCCAGCCATCACCAACGCATAGGATGGCCGCTCATCCTCGACGCATGGCTCACTAGGTGTCACCGCATGGCTTGCTTGACATGGCACATGGTGCTTGGCATAAGCGCTGGTGACCAACGCATGGGCGTGCTGCATAGGCTGGCCACTCAACGTATGGGCGTGCTCGGCGTATTGATGTTCGGCAGGGTGCTTCGACGCATGGGCATGGTCGTTCGACAAAGCGTTCGCTGCATAGACATGGCCGCTCGACGCATGGCAGGGGCGCTTGGCTGGCCATTCGACACATTGGGCAAGGGCGCTTGGCTGGCCACTCGACGCATTGGGCAAAGGCGCTTGGCTTCGACTGCTCGACGCATGGGCTGCCTTCCAACACATGCCTTGCCTATCTTTGTGCCTTCCAATGCGTCACCTCCGTCTTTCCTCCTTCAGCCGCATGCCATCACCAGCAACCCTTCCAACGCATCAATACAACCCTTCCAACGCATCAACACACAATTTTCTATACTTAGCCAAATTTTTCAAATTTTTTCCCAAAAGTCAAACTTCCAAATTTCCTCTTTTCTTCTAATTTTTCACCCTTTTCTCTACCATTCCACTCTAGTTTCCACATTAACCTACTCACCTCACTGGTCTCAGTAGGGAACATACTTAAGTAGAGAAATTAGGATTCGGGGTTCACATTGTTAATTGTTATGAGATTATCACATAATCTCATCAATTTCCACTATGGCCAATAGTTCTAAACAATCATAAACTCTTCCTTTTAGAGACCATTACATGCAAAACATGCAACTTTGAGTTTGATGAGAATTTGACACTAAAAAATATACTAACTCAAAGTGGGATTTAATGGGGCAAGTGTCTTCAAATAAAGACAACACTTAGCAATGTAAAAGTTGGAATTTCCCACTCACAATTTGTTAGATCTTTCCACTAACTTGGTCAATGGTCAAAGTTTGACCCTCAAAGTCAAAAGTCAACACATTTGAATTTTTTACTTTCAAAGTCAAAAGTCAACAATTTGACTTTCATTGCATTTTTACCTAGTCAACAATTTGACTTTTAATGTAATTTTGACCAATTCCATTTAATTTCAAAATTAATTCTAACAATCAATTCTAAAATTAAATTAATATTAAATCCAACAATAATCCCAATGAATATGAATCCCTATTCATAATCTTGATATTTAAATAAGATTTAAATATCTCCTATTTTCTCTCTCTTTATGTTTAAATCACAATTAAACATTAGGTTAAATATATCGTATATATTTACCGCTTTTCTCCAAAAACCGAATTTGAACACTTCAAATTCGTTCATCACACTGTTCTAAGGTTTAGTCCGATATGAGCTAGTAGGGGGACCTCATGGACCTACAGATCATGGGTTCCAACGATCCGTGATTAACTAGCTAAACTTTTTAATATAATTAATCACCACTCGTTAACTACTGGGTCACTTTACTAAAGTCCAGTAATTGCATTTCCTTCACTGTAGATATATTATGTCCACTCGGTATAACCATGATTAGTAAGTTAACCCTTCACAGGTTGTTCGTAATAACGACTAGGTCAAAAGTTGTTTTACCCCCGATATTACATCTTGCTCCTTAAGTCCCATTGATCCTCTAATGAATAATTGGTTTGTGATCCAATCACTAAACTGAGTCCCTCTCATGCCAATGATAGGGTGTGGCCCCTTGTTTAAGATCCGAAGTCAGCACTTTAGGGAACAACCTCTTTACTATCCCTAAAAGCAGGTAGGAGTGAATTTCATCTTGCACTATAAGTCCTTAACTATCTACCTGGTCTTACCTCTGAAATGGGAGGTTTATTGAGTCGGCACTGTTGAGCCAACCCTCGCTCATGCAAATCTAAGGATAATCCCGAATAAATAGAAGTTCATAGTTAGCTCAGGATTAAGGTCAAGTTACCTAAGTCATCGCATTGAAATAGTCAGTCTTAAACAGTAAACAGCATTATAGAGTAAGAGTGACTTATTTGTTGGCCTGATCTTATGCAAACTCATTGCATAGGACGCCCCCACTTCTCATGTCAATACAGGAACGAATCAGGATCACTTCGTTTGTAGTACTTTACAACAAATTGTAACAACTACAGAGTGAGTTGCATCCAATAGTGTTACCAGAATAAGGTACCCAGCCTTATTCATATACTATAGACTATTTTGGCTATTTACTGAACTTGTTCCACCCTTATGTGTCCACATAAAGTTCATGTATTCATATAATAGTCATGGATCTTTAGTTTATTGGATTTAGACTTTACAAGTGCAATTCACATATTCAATAACAGTTTTATTGAATAAACTTCAATAACATCTTTATTGATAATAGAGTATGTATAACATTACAAACTACAAGTTTTAGGACATACAACCTAACACTATCTAGGTTTTTACTAGTCCGGGAAGGTTTTATTCGGTCATCAACTTGTTTTCCCCCTACTCTGGCTCGAAGGATAAGTATTAAGCTTCCTAGACCAAGGTGGCAATGTAAAACTTAATGGAACCAATTTTATTCTACTTTTTTTTTCTTTTTCTTTTTCTTTTCCTTTTTTTCTCTACCTTTTTCTTACTTTACGCAAAAGAGGAAGCCTTATCCAGACTATGCCACACACCTTTGTTTTGGCTTGCCCATACAGGTTACGTGAAAGACATCCAACTACGAGCAACGTATCCTTTAAAGGTGTAGAAGTTTACTCATTCCTCAAGGGAATTTTAGCTCAGAGGGAAACTATAGGTGTCATAGTCGCTTCGAGTTAATCACACCCCTAAGGAAGAGGAGTAATCCCCTTCAAAAATATCATACAACATACTTTTACTATACTACAACATGCTTGCCTTTTATTCATCATACAACAGGCTTTTACTTTATAGAACAAGAGTTTGGAAAAAAACCTAAGCATACATTACTAAGTTGAGCTTCAGCTATTTAACAACTATCACCTGGACCTTTCAAGAGGTGACAACAAACATATGGACCAAATAACCTAATCCTAAGCATTCAAAACTACAAATAAGACGACTATGTGCTCAAATATGCAAGGGAATCAAGAAAAATGTTTAAATTTGGCCTAAAATCATGCATGCATTTTGTGAATCCTAAACAAAGTGAATAGAGAGTTATCTAAAACCTATCACAGAAGGTCATCATCACAATACATGCATCACAAAAATCATATCAGTAACTTAATCATAAAGTTCGAGCTCAGATGCTCAAGGACTTGCTAGACATGCATATATAACCACCATCTCCAACCTAAAATGATATCTTGTCTCCAATGTATCTCTAATCTAAGCCCAGAGAAAATAAAGACAAGGAAACAAAAAAACTCCCTTATAGACATTTTCATGCAGTTCTTTGAGGCGTGGTAGTAAGGCTCGCCTCTCAAAAGATGCTCTTCTCTTCTAGGGGGTCCCTACAAAAGAAAAACAAGAAGTTAATCTAGAAAGAAAATAAGGAAGATAGTAAATTTTATCATCTGACTCCCTCCATGAAGGAAAATTTTTTAGCGTTGGTTGCTCAATATGACCCGTCCCCCTTTCAAGGTATGAAGAAATTCTCGTAGTTCTTCGGCCCCTTCTTACTTGAGTTGATGTAGAACTCAACGCACTGAAGAAACTCATCTTCTGAAGGACGTCGAACAGGTCAAATTTGGGTTTTTTGATATATTTGGGAAAAAAAAAGAATCAAAAGACTCAAAGGAGTCCAAAGTAGAAAAAGACACAACAAAATCTTGAGAATAAGAAGAAGAAAACTAAAAATATACGAAATACCAGATGACAGAACAAGGCGAGGTCTTTCATCCTCTAACTCTATCACCTGAGATTCATCGGGTTTAAGCTCAGATTCTTCTTCTACCTCGACGACTGGGGTTGACCATGGTGAGAGATCCACGTCATCGTCTTCATCATCAAAGTGAATTACCTCATAGAGGACCGCCTCGGTAGCCTGAAGGTGATACAGCTGTAGTGGAAACTCCTCCAATCTCCTAACTGAGACAGCAATTTGAGCGAGCAAGTCACTCAAATGTTGTACCTCATCTCTAACCTCCATCTCGAACTGAAAGCTCTTTTGCTAGATATAAAGAAAATCATGTTGCATAGAGAACTGATAGTTAAGTAATTCTCTAACTATACCTTCTAAATACATACCTCGATCGGCCTTTTGAGTAAATTTTGACGGCTTGGGGCTGGCAGGAATGTAGTAGTACAGTTGTTGCACGTAGAAATTACCATATCCACAGGAGCGAGCGGTCCATCTAAATGGGTGCAAAGCTTAGGTTCCCAGTGACTAGGGTGACTTCTGAAGACAGAGCTCGTTGGCATCGGGCTACTTTGCAATTGCCCTTCAACCAACAACCGAGCAAACGAGATAAAATCACCAAGCAAATTTCTGAACTCAGAAATCTGATTGGCTCCTTGTTCTCTCTCTTCAACAACTTGCCTTGCACGCAACACAAAGTACATACTAACCACTCTGTTCTCCATGGCAAATCTGCACAAAAAAAAAAAAAAGCAAAAGCAAAAAAAATGTCTTAACTAGAAACTTAACCAAACGAACATAAATGGCATCCCGACAATGGAACCATTTTGATCAAATAAAAGAGGTCTCACAAAGCTACATAGGTTCCTTGCTCCTAATTAGAAAAACTTATGTACCTTAACAATCCATAGAGATGAAGAAGAGAGGTAGCACATTGAAAGTTACGGCCAAAATACCAAAGAGCAGTTTTTATAATCGCGTGAGGCACTACAGGCCGTAACGCGCGGCGTTGTGCCCTATTTTTTTAGCTTCTGTTTAGAGCGCCGTTGCACTCTCACCTGGGGGCTGTTTTGACATTTTCTCTTTCGTTTGAAGCCTCGGAAGTCCCAATCACTTCTAATAGCTCCAAATTAAACTCGAATGGCCCGTAACGCTTCAAAATGCATTATTTGCTCAAGAATCTACAATTATAATCATTTAAGCACATTAAACATAAGAATCAAGATAGATTAAAGGCATAAAAGTAGCTTTTTTGGAGAGCTATCAAGGTGCTTTGTGTTATGAGGGAGATTGTCTCCAAATCGGGTAGTGCTTCTTCATCTCGAGGATGGGCTACTTAATTTTTGTTGGCAGAAAGGGGGGAGAGCAGACTTGGTTTGGTTAGTGTTTTGTTGACTGTCTGCCCTTTTTTGGTTGGTGGTGCAATTGAAATTTTTTTTTTTTGTTGGTTCATTCGGTCTGTACTTATAATTTCTCTGGACATCTGTAGTCTGGTTTGTTTTTTACTGTATGTTCTTCTGGATTTTTTGTTATTTGAAATTGGGCTTCTGTTAATTGCGTTGTTATACTCTTGTATTCTGCCTTCAAAAATATATTAGCCAAAGAGGGAGTTTGTTAGAGTTTTGACATTGATTATATATTTATTTAAGGCAAGGTGTTATGGTTCTAACTATTTGCATGTTGTCACAGAAATTGTCTCAGTTATTGATGTAACAAGCGTCATTCCTATTGTCTGGACTTTCCTTATTTGAAAATTTTGGTAGATTTTATTTTCTGGATTCTTTCCATCTTTATAGCCTGTTGAATTCTTTTCGGGGATGTTTTTCTTTTCCAAAAAAATTATTTATTGAAGGTTTTGTGTCCTTGCTAGGATTGGCCGTAATTATTAAATATTTTGTAAATTTGGGTTTTATAGTGTGCGAGGACATTTGATTATCAAGAGAAAGTATCTTTGTTCTTGGTGGCCGATCTGTGCAACATCGTGTTATGATCTTTACTCACTGTATTCTGTTGTGCAAATTCATCAATTGATAAGTGTAAACAATTGAAGATAATTTCGGTGTTAGGGGGAGTCTAAGACATTATAAAGAAGGGATTCTTGGTCTTAAGGGGAGCTTGAAACTTTAATTTAGAGGATTATCTTTCCTAGGTACACTACCCCTCAGACGTAGGTGGTTTATCGTCGAACTGGATTAACAAACTCTGTGTGCCTTTACTTGTTTTTCTTATTGTTAGTTTATTGTTGTAACAGTACTCATTAGTGCTTATCGTTTAACGTCTATATTTTGAGTGAGGGGTCATCCTATCACTTTTTCATAATGTTTTCGAATGTTTGGTAGCAGATTTAGAAATTATTTTAATTTATATAAATGTTTTAAATGTGTTTTAATACTACATTCATAAACCATAAAATTAATCTGAGTTATCTACTTAATATTGTGTTGAATATAAATAATTGTTAATTAATTTATAAACATGTGACATATTAATCGTTAGCAAATTATTTTAAATGTCAAAACTGCTAGCAAAATGTCACAGTCTACGATAGACAATGATATTTTTCTATATTTGAAAATATTTTGGTTCATTTTACTATATTTGAATGCGCTCTTAATTTTTTTGTCTAATTATTATTTTATAATATTATATAATTTATAATATATTATATAAGACATAGTTTGCTTTCTAAAAAAAATATAACATGGAAGACTATTTTTAGATATTTTTCTTATTTATTTAAATATAATCCTTATTATAAAAGTTAAAATTAAAAATACAATGAAAATAAAAAATGCCGTTTTCAAAATTTGCACAATCACACTATTCCAGAAATAGTTTTCAAAAATAAATTTCAAAATTACCCGATGAACACATTTGCTAAAATTTTAGTAAATCTGAAAATACAAAACAGAGAATTAAACGTATCTTTGTTGTTATTTTTTAAAATAATATTAGAGTAAATTCTCATACTTTATATGTAAAGTATCTACTCTTAAGATGTATATACTTCTGTTATACATTAATTGAAGCCTTGTTTTTTCTTTCTTGATCAAGTAATGACCTTGAATCGAATAAATATCTCAAGCTAAATAGTAAAATTTAAAATTTATGAATATTTTATATTAAAGATGATACGTAAATTTAAATATAACAAACTTTAAAATATTGCATGAGACTGGCAAGAGTTCAAGTACCATATAATGGTTATATCATCGAAATCTTTTCGAAAAAAAAATATCTTTCAGTCCCTGAATTTTTAAGAATATACACGTTTGGTCCTCAAAGTTTCAATTTGATAAATTTAGTCCCTAAGTTTAAAATTAAGTTTAAAAGGTCCTAATTACGTTAATTAATTATTTTTATATTATTTTAAAACATTTTTTATTTTAAAAATAAATAAATAACACTAAGGGACTGTTTGGGGTCCAACATGAGATGATTCATTCTCACATCCTATATCATTTCAGTGTTTGGAGGCTCATTATCCTATCTCGATTTTAATTGTTTGTGGGCCTATTTTCGAAACATGTTTCGTATCTCACTATCATTTTCCTTCCGTGTATCGTATATTATCTTAGTACTACATATTCGATCGTTCAATTAAAACTCCTCAAATATCAGAATAACACATTCTATATCATCTTAGCACCCCAAACAGCCTCTAAATCTTCTCTTATCTCCTCCTCTACAGGCATCCCCACTTGTATTTCCATCTTAACTTCCCAAGCCATCAGAAATTTTCTTTTCTTTGGATGTTTTTTCAAATGACTTGAATTGCAATGCAACATTATTTTAGTGAGTTTAGTACAATGAGTCTCTGAGTATTGGTTGATTAGGGGGAACAAGCCTCGTTAATATCTCAAATTCTTCTTTCACTCTCTTCACCCTCACAGTCTCATCTTCCCACCCTAATCAGCGTAGATTTTTTGTGCCTTTTCTCCTTCAACACCAACCCAAAACAAAAACCCACTTTTGGTTTTACATTAATTTCTTCTTTCTCCATTGTTTGCATCAACAAAATCTCTACATGGGGAAGAAGATAAAAAGTCAACTAAAATGATAAATTAATTTTGTAAAGAAGAAGAAGAAGAAGGTTTCTAAAGAGGAAAATAACCAGTTGAGAGTTGAAGATGGAGAAGGTGAAGAAGAGATGGAATGGCGTGGAGGTAGAGTTGGAGAGAGAAAATATTTATTTTTTAATTATAAATACGTTAAAATAATATAAGATTACTTTAGTAGTATCATAAGGATATTTTAAACCTATTAGTCAAAATTAGAGATCAAATACACACATCCTTAAAAACTCAAGATCTAAAAAGTTATTCTTTTTCAATTTTCTTTTTAGTACTACGAAAATACTATAATTCTTTTGTTCATATTGTGTTCATAAATACTAGTGGATCACACCCTATTTATAACACATTGACGTAGTAAACAATAAAGTGAGGTAGTAACAATAAAGTGTTGGTGTAAATGATTTATCTATATCAATTGTAAAATGAAATGAAACAAGTAAAGAAAAGAAAAGTTAGAAGATCAATTCTTTTCTCTTGAATGTGTAAGGTGGTGCTTTCCCTTATGTACTTCTCTTAAAGTCAAAGATTCAATCTCCAAACACACCGAAAAAGGTGTAAGAAAATTAAAAATAAAGGCTAACGATAACATAATAAAATAATAATATTACTTCCTCTGTTGAATTCTTGAATACATAAACTCTAATCTAATATGACAAAATTCCTCCTTGAAAGAAAGAACTTCAAATGGTAACCCATTTTACGCAAATTCTATGTTTTAAGTGATGGAAAGTCCAAAAAAATACACATCTTTCCATCTTATTTCCATTGCCAATCAACTCAAATTCTAATCTTCTTTCCAGGTTGTATATCATCATCATCTCCATTCATTTCCTTCTCCATTTTCTTTTTTGCTAGTATCTTGTTGATCTTATGCAGTTCATTGTTGAGTTTCTGGTCCTTGTTTTGCTTTCGCGTCTTCCGACCATCTTGCATCTTCACACCGAACTGGAATGCAGCTTTTGGCATGGCTTCCTTCTGCTCATTGTACTTCGCCCACTCTTCCTCTGTCTCAAAGTCCCACCGGTGAAGTCGGCCCTTTGCCTACAAATATGAATTTCATAGACAATATTCAAATCCCAGTACGCTAACTGATAAGATTGAGCTTGCACTAAAGACTAACACAAAATAGTTTAAAAATTAAGGGTAATTGCAATTGGTACAACTTTTAGGGACTCTGTCGTGGATAGACTCCTATTAGCAAATATGATATGTAATTAATAGAATCTGAAAGTTGATCTAAATTTTGCTATATTTGCAAATTCTTTAGCATTGTGCTATATCTGCAAATACTTTGGACTTGATTGCTATATTTGCAACTGTCCATTTAATTAATTAAGACTGCTACTGAAGCACATTGTTAGAAATTACCCGGCCTCCCATGTCCATTTTCGATAAGTCATCTTCATCGTCACTGTCCACGACTTCACGGTTATACTCTTGATATCCTGGGTAACATTCAGAATAACTCTCTGATATGAAGTTGGGATCCTTCTCTCGTGCATCTCTCTCTCTCAGTTGCTGTAATCTCTGATCATCTCTCTTGAACACCGAGCCTAAACCCCTATCTTTCTCTTCTTGAGTCATGAGTCGGGGGTCCTGTTGAATGTTCGCTCCTGCTTGCATATCATACGCCTGCATGTTGAGCTGAAGGTACTGTTCAGAATAAGCCAGTTGATCAGAATATTGGTAGTCCTGCCAATCTCCTTGGTAGCCCGCAGGAAACGCTTGAGGTTGCATCACCCCATATCCATTCTGTAACATCATTGAACTCAGATAAGAACATAGAGGATTAAGAAAATTGGTCATAGCAACACGCTAATGACCGTGTATTTGCTTGCAATTCCAAATGCTGTTACGAATCTTGACGATGAGTAAGTAAAAAGGTCAACATACTGCTTCTTGCCATTCCTGAGGTGGTCCAGAGGGTGGGACAGGCCCATAAGCAGGTTCAGAGAAATAACTAGGTTTCTCCTTATTTCGGGGAGATTCTTCCATGTCTTCGGAAAGAGGACTCTGGCTAAGATCCTTACCAGGAACAGTGTAATCAACACCGTCACCGACAAAAATATCATCCTCTTCTACTCTTGTGACAACTGGCCCTTGCTTCTCTTTTAAAACTACCTGATTTTTCTTGAGAGGAGGTGGAGGGGGCAACATTTCTCTTTCCGTTTGCTTCTTTGGCACGCCAGTATCAAGTGTTGATGGCTTATTGTTTCCAACATATTCATTAACAATAGCTGAAATCTTCCCTGCAAAGAAAATACGAAAAGAATGGTGAATTAAAAAGTACAAATAAAAAAGGGATATGAACAGGATCCCATTTGCTTGATGAAAACTTAAATCATCATATCAAATAAATGTAAAATGGAGAAAGAGAATACGGAAGTGTAATACTTGAATTAAAAGGGCAAGCTGATCCATACATAAATAATGGTAGAATATTCTCAGACATAACATTGTAGTTCAGGCATTCAAAGAAGAAAAACAGGCTTCTGTTAAACCCCCAATCTTATTCAAATATAAAACAAGGGATAAGTTGGGAATTACACAGGAAACAAACAATGCAAAGGATGTGGGAGGGGATGAAAACCGTTGAGGGGCCACCAAAAGCTGCTATAAAAGGACAGCCTAGGGATCTGTGATGGCAGGTGATATTTTGGGTAAAAGCTGAGGGAAGCTTTTAAGGGAGAGACTGTCCAGCACTCTCAAATTTGCTGGTTTATCTTTTCTTTTATGTTTTCTCGGTTCTCTTTCCGAATTCGTACTAGAGAGGAGTTAGGGTTATTTGTTTTCTTTCCTTGTATTGTCATCTGAGGACTTCTGGTTTTATTGCTCTTTTCGAATATAAATAAATCCATATCAGAGTGCTGTGCTCTGTTTCTTGGTTTGCTTGTTAGGTTTTTGATTGCAGGTGAAGGGGAACCTAACAGTTTCCTAAATTCATTAAATGCTTGCACTTTTTATAACCACGTACACGTATATGTCAGAGTAACTGAGACTCCCAATAAACTCTACGAGTGCGAAATCTTTTCTTCAAACACAGTTCCATGAATTACAAACCTACATTGGCATGAGAGAAACTGAAGTACAATAATCATGCTTCCTATAACAGTTATAGAAAGAAGTGCAGTGACACATTGGAGAAGCAACTTTTCTTTCCTATCCTTTCATGTTACTCTAGCAGCATTTAAATAATGAAAAGAGGTGCAAGTGCCAACTACCTTTCACATCTTTATCCTTCTTTTTCTTCTTTAAAACCTTCCCGGAGGATCCAAGACGAAGATATGACATAATTTTAGCAATTCGATCTAACACAGAACCATCAACATTGACGGTTACCATTTCCTGCACCAGTAAATCAATGATGAAAATCAGAACATTGTACAAAACTTAAGAGGTAATGACGTGAGGAAAGAAAGATTTGACCAAGAGATCAAGAAGAAATGAACCTCTGGCACTGGACAGTCAGCTTTACTTCTATGCAAGGTAGTTGGAATATCGTGAGAATATCCACCCTCCTGCGAAAAAAGATATCAGGTCAGGTATGTAATATAGTAAAATTCAGTAAGGACGTCACAAGCAAGTGAGAGAATAAATTTAACTGGATTAAATGAATGACCCATGCCACTTTTACCAAACAAGGAGAAGGATACAGGATACAGGATACTCTCTGATGATTTAGCATCAACTATCTTCTTAATTGCTGATGAAGTGTGTGGTTGAAATCCGAAAATATAAAACAGCCCAATATTTAGGTCCATTGATGTTCAAACTGTTTAGAGCTAAACATCCTACTCAATGGTTGAAAACAGAAATAAAGAGAACTCTTGAAGAAGACTTTTGCACAACCATCCAGAAACTCAATGTTGAGTTCGGAAGTTTGAATCCTTCTTGAAACATCACCATGCAGATATCAAGGATTTTCATTCATTGATTCAACAAACCAGCCACCTTTATGTACTCTTCCAGACTATCATGATGAATACAGAATATTTCTAACTTCTAGTATTTCATTTCACATCCACATTACATGGTTGCGCATGAAACAAAAACAAAGTCTTCTTTATTCTCTCCCTTTTACTGATGAGATTATTTTTAAAAATCAATGTAAATGCAATTTACACTCTTTGTTTGTGCAATCTGAGGGTCCTCGAATTGGTTTTAAATATTTGGGGTTTACTTTGTCCAATTCTACTTATGTGCACCAATTCCATCCACATGGTCACACACGGTACAGATCATGAATGTAAAAATTGCAGAAAGCCATTTGAGCACATTTTAAGTTCAGATCAACAAGCAATAATGTGGGTAATATTCCAAAGAAAACACTGTTATGTTTGAATGATACCCCAGCTGAATGGAGGAACGAGGGAGGACCATGATATGTCCATCAGACAGCTTAATTTAAAAGATAAAAGGTAAACATTAATTACCATGTTATAAATAAATGATGTTCTACCAGGAAGGAACGTCTCATTTGACTTAATCCCCATCTGGGGCTTGATGATCCATTTGTATACAGACTGAAATACAGAAGAATGGCCAAAAAGAGTTAGCACAAACAGCCCAAATCTTCAAAGAAATAGAAACACTATTTAACAGAATTTTAATAGTTAGAAAAATAAAATACACCTTTGCTGTTGCAGTGCGAAACAACACTTGTTGATCTTCCTTGGGTGTACTGCAATATGCATTCAGAAAATCATTATCATTGATCATTACAATAAAAGAAAAGAGAACGCTGGAAAAAGAAAATCTCGGACACTATTATCCATACAGAATAGATAATACGAACAACGCCACAATTTGTTTCTCACTTAACTATAATGATAATTTTTAACATAAATCAATAAGTTATCAACTCCTAATCTTTTAAATATTTAATGCGTGTATGAGATGAAATAGGGAACTAATCACAAAAAAACGTAAGATTCGAAGACAAATATTATCCTGCTCTATAACTATATTGGCAAAATGAACATCAAGATAAATGGACGGCAATCAATTACCTAGCCTTCCCTTCAGCATCACCCCCAGCATCTGGCTTCTTGTCAATCTCACTTCTTACTTTATTGAGCAAGGCATAATCCAAACCTTTCACCAAGTGGGTATGCTCAACGTCCCCTGCATAAAGCAGTTCAAAACATTTATATAAAATAAAAATAATAACAACAAAAATGACTTGGGAATGTCTCCTGATTGACTTCAGCCATAACAGCTATAAAAATCAAAATTCCGAACAACTCCAGACACATAACTTTATGGTTAAGAACTTATCTGAAAGGCCACATCTCCATTACTTATAGACTAGCAAGGAGGAAAACGGGTGAGTTGTACTTGTAAAACACACTAACTATATCTACCGTCTTTGAATTAAATGCAAATGAAAAATAGTTCCTAATTTTACAGAGACAAATAACAAAAACTAAAAAATCTCATTCTACTGGAACGAACCTCCAAGGTACTTGCTCTTCTCAATGGATAACTTATGTGCATCAGCCGCCCTGGAAAAAATAAAGACTAAAAAAACGAACATAGGAAAGCAAGAAGCAAATACTTAACAAACAAATTACAGAAGAAAATTGCATTGAGCAGGTCTAACCGAATGTCGACAGTCCCAGGAGGTGCAACAGCATGAAAACCCAGCTCAGTGGGTTCATAATCAGGATTTTGATCTTCTCTACGTTCTTTAGCTCGGTCTCTGTATTTTGGCGTTTCTGGTTCTTCAGTTTTCTCCTCCCTGTTACAGAATGCATTGAAATACGGCGTATAAATAACATTGCCCTAAAATTTCTAACAAAATTTATTGCGGGAAGAAACTACAGCATGGAAGAATCAAATAAAACAATAGAAATCACAGATATTGGAGCTAAACTTACTTGTGACGAGCAAATTTATCCTTGTAATGCTTTTTTGCGGAACTCATTTACAGAAATTTTGAGATTGGAGGCTCCAACTGGATGAAGGGTAGGTTGAAACTCCGATGGACCAAGCTAGGGTTTTGCAAATTCCCAAAATTTGAAGGTACTGTGTTAGAAATTTCTTCCGATCAGTGAAATTGGGAGTTTTCACGGATGATGGAAACCCGCGAGAAAGAAGGGTAGAAAATGAAAATATGCACCTTTAGCTTTGCCCAATTTTGTCAATTTAATATATATACACACAAATGTGCATATATATATATACATTAAATATAAAAATATAAATAATTTTTTTACAGATAAAGAAAGTGTCAAAATATTTATAGAAAAAAAACACTGATAGACTTCTATAAGTTTCTATTGTTGATGTTGATAGACATTATTGGACTTTTTTCGATCTCTATAAAAAAAAAAAAAATTTTATTATTTTATGTAAATAATTTCTTTTATTTTTCTATTTTTGAAAATCCACCTATATAAAAAAAAATTGCAGAGAGTGAAAGATAATCGAACCTTTAAAATGGTAATTGTTATTTTTTCTATGATGTTATGCTTGAATTTAACATATCTAAATGTTATTAGAATATGCATTTAGTTTCGATTTGATTTTCTATTTATCTACAATTTGACATTAATTCCACAAGAAGTTTATTTTGTTGTAAAAATAAGGAGAACAACGGAAATACGGATATGAAAAAAAATATAATATAATAATAAATAAATAAATAACTAAAATTATAAATTTGGATAATATGTAAATTGAAGTGGAATTTTCACCAATGTATATCTAATTTTAATGTTCACCAGATGCCACTATTTATAGGCAAAATGGCAAGTAGAATGTGGACTTGCATGGATACAAGCATGAATAATTACAAGGCACATGGACAACATGAAGGGTGACATATGGCTCTGGGACATTAAGCAATGAGCATCTATTTATTATTATAATATTCATAATACTCAACTTTAGATGTTCATATATATATATATATATATATATATATATATGAAATATGCCTCGTTAAAATCTTATTAGGAAAAACCCAATAGAAAAAATCATAGTGAAGAAAAAAAAAGTGCATATTTCATTTAATACATACTCCTAAAATAATACAACATATTTACTCCAATCACGAGAATATTACTTAAAATCTTTGAGTCGCCGCATTCCAATGTTCTGCACCAATTTTTCAAAAGTTGCAGTTGGTAATGATTTTGTAAATAAGTCTGTCAGGTTATCCTCGAAAAAATTTATTGTACAGTGATGTCGTCATTTTCTTTAAGGAGTATAGAAAAGCTTCAATGAAATATGTTTTGTTCTATCTCCTTTAATATATCCTCCTTTAATTTGGGCTATGCAAGTCATGATATCTTCGTATAATATTGTTTGAAGATTTTTATTAGAAGACAAGCGCCACATGTTTCACGAATGTGCAGAGTCATTGACCATAGCCATAGACATTCTCGACTAGCTTCGTGAATTGCAAGAATTTCAGCATGATTTGAGGAAGTGATCATTATAGTCTGTTTCACATATCGCCATGATATAGCAGTTCCTCCACATGTGAACAGATAACCTATTTGAGATCTAGCTTTGTGTGGATCAGATAAATATCCAGAATCTGCATAACCAACTAAATCAAAATTTGATTTATTTGAATAAAACAAACCCATATCGATTGTTCCTCGGAGATAACGAAGTATACACTTAATTCTGTTCCAATGTCTTTTTGTAGGAGAAGAACTATATCTAGCTAATAAATTTACTGAAAATGCAATATCTGAACTTGTAGTATTAGCAAGATACATAAATGCACCAATTACACTAAGATACAACACTTCAGGACCAAAAAGTTCTTCATTATCTTCTCGAGGTCAAAATATATCTTTCTTTATATCCAATGAACGGACTTCGATTGGAATATTTAATTGGATGTGTTTTGTCCATATAAAATATTTTTAAATTTTTTCCTGTATAATTTGACTGATGAATAAATATTTCATCTGATAAATGCTCAATTTGCAAACCATGGCAAAATTTTGTTTTTCCGAGATCTTTCATCTCAAATTCTTTCTTAAGATATTCTATTGCCTTTGAAAGTTCTTCATGAGTTCCAATTATATTCAAGTCATCAACATATACAGTTATAATAACAAATCTTGATTGTGATTTCTTTATAAAAACATATGGACATAATATTAGATTATTTTAATATCATTCTTTCATAAATAACCACTCAGACGATTGTACCACATCCATCTTAATTGCTTCAATCCATATAGTGATCTCTGTAATTTTATTGAATACCATTCCCACGAATTTGATTTATATGTTTCAGGCACCTTAAATCCTTATGAGATTCTCATATAAATATAATTATCAAGAGATCCATATAAATATATTGTGACTACATCCATAAGATGCATATCGATACTTTTATACATAGTCAAGCCAATTAAATATCTTAGTGTAATTACATCCACCATTGGAGAATATGTCTCCTCATAATCAATACCAGATATTTGTAAAAAAAAAAAAAACCTTGTGCAACTAATCTTGATTTATATCTTGTGACCTCATTCTTTTCATTTCTTTTCCTCACAAATACCCGTTTGTATCCCATAGGTTTAACACCTTCTGGTGTTCAGACTACTGGTCCAAAAACCTGACGTTTTAAAAGTGAGTTTAATTTTGCCTCGATTGCTTCTTTCCATTGAAGCCAAACTTTTCTATGTGGCATTCTTCAACAGATTTTGGTTCAAGATCCTCATTTTCATATATAATATCAAGAGCAATATTATACGCAAAAATATTGTCAATAATTACATTAGTTCGATTCCATCTTTTTCCTAACAGACATAGTTTATTGAAATCTCATTATTATCTTTAGGTATTTCACCTTCCTTATTAGTCATGTCGAGGATTTCTTTATGTGCACCTCACGTTCATGATATCTACATTCAACTGTGCCCTGGAGACATGGTCGAAGCACATCCTTAACCAAGTCTTTCTCACTATTAATTATTTTTCGTTTTCGAGGATTTTTATCTTTGGAATCCACTGGTCTACCACGTTTTTGACGTGTTCTAGACTCATTAGTGACAACTTTATGTGTTGAAATATCTATTTTCAATGGAACATTTGTAGCTGGTATATGTGACCTAGTTGCTTTTTTTGCATCTACAAATGCATCTGATAGGAAATATTTGGCTCATGACCACAAGCTAATTATAATGGCAAGTACTAATGATAAGCTACTGGTCTGATGCGTATAAGTGACGCTACATGCAAAATAGCATGTCCCCATACAGATGAAGGAAGCTTAACTCTCATAACTAATGGTCTTGCAATTAATTGCAAACATTTTATAAATGATTCTGCTAAACCATTTTGTGTAAGAACATGAGCTACAGGATGTTCAACACTTATCCCAATTGACATACAATAATTATCAAAAGCTTGGGATGTAAATTCACCAGCATTATCAAGACGATAGATCTTAATTTTATAATTAGGAAATTGTGCTCTTAACTTAATTGTTTGAGTAAGTAATCTTGCAAATGCAAGATTTCAACTTAATAATAAGCACACGTGTGACCATCTACTGGATGTATCTATTAATACATAAAATATCTAAATGGTCCACTTGGTGGGTTAATAGGTCCACATATATTACCATGAATGTTGGGGTTTGTGCCCTAAAGTCTCGTGTCCAGTAGTTTGTAAACAACTTTGTACGAATACTTGTGATGTATAATATAAATGATATTTACTTCACTACTTGACTTTACACATTTAGATGTTTTTTATTTTAACACAAACCAATAAACTTAATATCTCTGGTTATCTGTATGTAACTTAAGCATGTATGTGGTGACATACAAGTGGATCATGTCTTGAGTGATAACCAAAATGGTCTGTAGTATATGGATATAGGAGGGAAACATTATCCTTGTAACGCTACGGATGCGGCTCGCTTTGTGGAATGGTCACAAATGTTGTGACTTGTCACAGATGATCTGATCCTGATCATTCGTGTAGGGGACATGCGAGTGGGGGCGTTCTATACAAAGAGTTTGTATAAGACCTGATCTCGAAGTGTTAATGTCTTGTCATATAACACCGTTCATGACTGAGACTTCACTTCATTAGGATGACCATAGGTAACACGACCTCAATCCTAAGTGAGTTGGAAACTCCTGTCATTGAGGGCGGTCCTTTGATTTGCATGGGTGCGAGTGGCCAGAACGCCGACTCAAACCTATCATTTTGGGGATTCGTATGATTTAGGAGCTGAGAACTCAACTACATAAGATGGAATTCACTCTTTCCCCGAGGCAAGGGTAAGTAGATAGATAGCTCCCTTAAGGGCTGATTCCAGGGTTGAACGATGTGGCCCCACGCACCTTCTCATGGCCTGAGAGGTGTTCACACATAGTAGGACTATGTTGTAAAGGGATCAGTGGTACTTAAGGAGGAAGATGTAATTACAGGGGCAAAAAGGTAAATTGGATTGCTGTAATTACGAGCATCTGTGAAGGGTCATTGTACTGATGATTGGTTATATCCAATGGACATAGAAATATATCTATGGCAAGAAGAGTTCAACTGTCGGTCTTTAGTGGATTGCCTGGCAGTTAACAGATGGTGGATATCGTGATTAAAGAGTTTAGTCAACTATTCACATACCGTTGGAGCTTCGAGCCATAGGTCCATAAGGTCCCCTTGATAGCTTGGATATGAGTAGAGAGTTAGTTTTTGGATCAATTCGAAATGTTCAAATTGACAAGAGGGAGTTCGATTATATATGATATAATTGAACGAGTTAATTAAATATGATGTAATTAACTTTATGTATGAGATACATTAATTTGGAGGAAATTGGATATAAATATGATTTATATCTAGTAGAGGAAAATATTATAATTAATATATGATATTAATTTATATGTTATGAATATGATAAGATCACATTCATTGGACGGTTATAAAGGAAATGAGAAGGCGCCTCTTCTATTCTAAATAACGGATGAGTGCATTATAAATAGCTGACGGTGTGTTAAGAACAAAGTGTGTGGATATTGTGAAAAAGAAAGTGTCATCGTTTAGAAAATCAGTGCCTATACGATAGTGACTGCACGATCGCTTACACATACGACATTGCTAAGCGATCGCATACCGATTACACCGTCACGCGCTATTATCTAAACGATCGTTTACCTTTTTCCTAAGCGATCGTTTAGCTCCCGGTATTTACTAAACGATCATATAGACGATTGCTTAGTTTTTCCTACACGATTGTTCGGACGATCGCTCACCCTTTTCCTACACGATCGTTTATCTTTTCCTACATGATCTTTTAGACGATAGCTTACTTTTTCTACATAATCGTATACTTCACCTAAACGATCATGCATCTTGTCTATGCGATAGACGACCGCATCTTCCACTTGCTTGATCGTTGTGTACGGTCTCTCTTCCTTCTTCCCTCTACCAAATCTGAACAAAGCCCACACTTTGGATTCTCACTCCAAAAATACTGAGGGCTCTGAGTGATTTTGTCTTCTCCGTTTCTTTCTGTCTGAGTGGTGATTGTTCGAGGTAGACGGTTGGGCTTCAGACTCGCTGTGAAGAAGAAATCTCCATCTGGTATGATTTCTTGATCTTTTTAGCATTATGAAAGTATGTTTGAATGTATATGCGGTAATTCTATCACAATGAATTGGAAAGATCAGCTTTCGCTCATAGGTACTCTTGAATAAGAGTTCCTTCAATGAATTTGTTTTAAAAATGCAGATGATTCAATCATCACTTTAGCTGGTATTGGTCTAGTTATCAATTTTCCTTGAGAACAAGCATCACATGATAATTCATTAAATTAAAGAATCTTTTAGCTCTTCAATGGATGTCTATTTGAATTCTCAATAATTCTTCTCATCATTATAGAGCTTGGATGACCCAATCGTTCATACCAAATTGTAAATATGTTTGGATTCATGAACTTCAGGTTCATTGTTGCATATGTTTCAATTACTCGTATATGAGTATAATAAAATCGAGAAGATAAAACAAACAACTCTTCCAATATATGTTTTTCATTTGAGACAGTGGATATGATACATAGATATTTCACATTATTCTTACTATCAGTCTCAATATGATAACCATTGCAACATATATCTTTAAAATATGTTTGGATTCATGAACTTCAGGTTCATTGTTGCATATGTTTCAATTACTCGTATATGAGTATAATAAAATCGAGAAGATAAAACAAACAACTCTTCCAATATATGTTTTTCATTTGAGACAGTGGATATGATACATAGATATTTCACATTATTCTTACTATCAGTCTCAATATGATAACCATTGCAACATATATCTTTAAAACTTAGAAGATTTCTCTTTGATTGACTAGATAACAATGCATTGTCAATTGTAAATTTTATTTCTCTAGGAAAAATAATATTTGTTATTCCAAAACCTTCGATCAAGTTTGCAGAATCTGATATCGTATTTACTTTTACTTTCAGCATTGTCAATTTGAAAAAGTATTTTTTACTTATAAGTACTGTGTGTAGTTACACTGTCTGTCAGGCATAGATCTTCTTTACTCATTTTTTAAACACCCAATATAAAAATTATCCATGTTTCTTCATTAAAAGAAAATAATTACAATAAGAAAAACAATACTTAAAATATACAAAAGTTACTAAAAAAATATGAAGATAGGTAAAAGAAAACAATGACATTAAGTCTAAATATTCTCAAAATCATAAGAAACACTTGATGTTCCATCAACTGCACCAATCTTCTCTTCAGGAGATTTAAAGAAGTCCGCCACATCCAAATTTATCATATGGGATAGTCAAATATGTCATTATCCTAGTATGCAAAATTTGCTTCCACATTTTTCTCTTTTTTCCTTCAGGGAGGCTTGATAGAGATCAACTAAGTGTTTTGACGTACGACAGGTACGTGACCAATGCCCAGTCATTCCGCATCAGAAGCATTTATTTTCAACACTTTTTAAACTCTTATCTTGTGGAGTTTTTCCTTTGTGATCATCATTTTGTGTGGTTCTTTTGAAATTTGAATGATTAAAATGACCACCACGAAAATAATAATTCTTTCTTCCTCTGCCATGATCACGACCTCGACCAGGATTATTATTAAAATCCACAACATTCACTTTAGGGAATGGTATCGTTCCGGTTGGTCGAGATTCATGATTTTTCATCAATAACCCGTTATTTTGTTCGACCAGGAGAAGACATGAAATTAATTTAGAATACCATTTAAAATCTTTCTCTCGATATTGCTGCTGTAGGAATGTATTCGAGACATGAAATACAGAAAATGTCTTCTCTAACATATCAACATCAGTAATTTTCTCTTCGCATAATAACAATTTCGAACTGATTTTAAATAATGTGGAGTTGTAATCACTTACTGATTTGAAATCTTGTAGCCTCAAGTGCATCCACTCATAATGAACTTTAGGAAAAATAACTATTTTTTTATGATCATACCTCTCTTTCAAATTCTTCCACAAGATACGGAGATCTTTTATTATAAGATACTCTATTTTCAATCCTTCATGGATATGACGATGAAGAAAAATCATAGCTTTTGTTTTGTCTTGACTGGATGTCGTATTTCCTTTTTTAATAGTCTCTCCAAGATTCATAACATCCAGGTGGATTTCGGCATCAAGTACCCATGACAAATAACTATTGTTGTTAATATCAATGGTGGAAAATTCTAATTTTGTGACATTTGTCATGACAACACTATCATAAAATATTGTACTTAGGTTAGAAATTTAATAGATATTGAATATGCAAAATAATATTAAATTTACTAATTACAACGAATAGGAAAAAATCAACATACCTTTAGGACCTACCTTTAGTGGGAAAAACGACAGTAGCTCGTGCTGATAACGTGTTGTAAAATTGAGGAGTATAACGGGAACACGGATATGGAGAAGATATAATATAATAATATATTTATATAATGATAAATAAATAAAATAACTAAAAACATAAAATAACCAAAATTATAAATTTGGAAAATATGTAAATTGAAGTAGAATTCTCACCAACGTATATCTAATTGTAAGATCTAACAAATGTCACTATTTATAGACAAAGTAGCAAGAAGGATGTGGACTTACATAGACACCAAGCATAATTACAAGGTACATGGACAACATGAAGGACAACACATGACTTTGGGACACTAAGCAATGGACATCTATTTAATATTATAATATTCATAATAATTTCAACTTTGTATAGTCTCTTGTGTTTTTCTATGGTTTGATCAAATATCATAAATAATATGTCAGTTTCTTTTTTAATTTTCATGCAGTCATGCAGATAATTTTATTTATTTATTTATTATCTTTTATAATAGATATTTATCTCACTCGATCATTTTCACCTTTATTATTGATATACTATTTTTTATATTTATTATCTATCACTAATAGATAAATAAATATAAACTAATGAAATTTTTTAGCAGGCAAAGAGTTGCTAGCATAAATAAATAACTCACTGCCATTTTGATATGGCTTATTTTTTATTGACTTAGTATCAAATGAGTACGTAAACAATCACATGTAGAAAATGAAGTAAAATACCATGTGTTTTCTATTTTTATTTTTAGGGAGTTTCATGTCGTGTTTTTTCTTCTCTATTTACCTTCATGTCAACCCTCTAATATGATAGTGCAAAATACGATTTTTTTCATGGAAGATGCAAATAAATAAATATATCCTAATATTTTGATACATATATGAATCTTAATTATTGAATTTTAGATTTTAGAGGATGTTCTCGATCGCCAATCTCATCTAATTTTTCTGTTCAAAATCGAAACTCAAAGCTATCGAGAAGGATGATTTTCTCATATGAACTTTCTATTAGCATCAAGCCACATAAATATCTTGCGATCAAGGAGAAAAAATTATTATGACGCAAATAATTCAAATACATGTTAATTGTTGTGAAATTGAGGAGCACAACAAAAAAACAAATGTGGAGAAAATATAATATAATAAAAAATAAAATAATTTAAATTATGAAAATAGGATAATATGGAAATTCAAAGTGTGATTTTGAAGTGAATTTTCTTATCAACGAGTGTGTATTTTTAAGATTTACCAAAAGTCCACTATTTATAGGCAAAGTGACATGTAAGATGTGGTCCCATGGACACCAAACATGAATAACTACAAAGCACTTGGACTACATAGAGATTGACAAGTGGCTTTTACAACATTCAACATTTGGCATATATATTATAATATTTATAATATTCCCCTTTAAATGCCCATATATATATAGATGAAATATGCCTCGTTAAAACTTTAATAGGAAAAAATCCAATGGAAAAAAAATTATAGTGAAGGAAAAAGAATATATATTTCATATAATTTATACTCCTAAAAGTATACAATATGTTTGCTCCTCTCATAGAAACACCACTTAAGATCTTTGAGTCGCCGCATTCCAATGTTGTTATAGATAATGTCTTTGTAAATAAGTTGACCAGGTTATCCTTCGAACAAATTTATTGTACAGCGATATCACCATTTTCTTCAAGATCGTGAGTGTAGAAAAGTTTCGATAAAATATGTTTTGTTCTATCTCCTTTAATATATCCTCATTTGATTTGGGCTATGCATGTTGTGTTGTCTTTGTATAATATTGTTGCAAGAATTTTACTAGGAGACAAACCACATGTTCCACGAATATGTTGAGTCATTGATTTCAACCATACACATTCTCGACTTGCCTCGTGAATTGCAAGAATTTTAGCACGATTTGAGAAACTAGTCGATATGATCTGTTTCACTGATCGCCATGATATAGCAGTTCCTCCACATGTGAATACATAGTCTATTTGAGATCTAGCTTTGTCTGGATCAGATAAATTCCAGAATCTACATAACCAACTAGATTAAAATTTGATTTATTTGAATAAAACAAACTCATATCAATCATTCCTTGGAGATAACAGAGTATATGCTTAACTTCATTCTAATATCTTTTCGTTGGAGAAGGACTATATCTAACTAATAAATTTATTGAAAATGTAAAATCTGGTATTATATTGTTAACAAGATACATAAGTATACCAATTGCACTAAGATATGGTACATCAAGACCAAGAAGTTCTTTGTTATTATCTCAAGGTTGAAATATATCATTCTTCACATCTAGTGAACGAACTTTCATTGAAATGTTCAATGGAAGTGCTTTGTCCATATAAAATCTTTTTTTAAAAATTCATGTATAAGTTGATTGATGAATAAATATCCCACTGATAAATGCTCAATTTACAAACCAAGGCAAAATTTTATTTTTCCGAGATCTTTTATCTCAAATTCATTTTTAAGATATTCTATTGCCTCTGAAAGATCTTCAAGAGTTCCAATTATATTTAAGTTATCAACATATATAGTTATACTAGCAAATCCTAATTGTGATTTCATTAAAAAAAACATGGGGACATATTGAATTATTTTGATATCATTCTTTCAACAAATATCCACTCAGGTGATTGTACCACATTCGTCCTGGTTGTTTTAATCCATATAATGACCTTTATAACTTTATTGAATACAATTCTCCAAAATTTGATTTATATGTTTCAGGTACATTAAATTCTTCTAGGATTCTCATATAAATATCATTATCAAGATATCCATATAAATTTGTTGTAACTACATGCATACGATGCATATCCAAGCTTTCATACACAATTAGGCCAACTCAGTATAATTGCATCCACCACTAAGAAAAATATCTCCTCAAAATCAATATCAGGTCTTTGTGAAAAATCTTGTCCAACTAGTCTTGCTTGTAACCTCATTATTTTCATTTTTTTTCTCACGAATATTCATTTGTATCCCATGGGTTTGACAGTTTCTGGTGTTTGAACTACTGGTCCAAAAACCTGACGTTTTGAAAGTGAGTTTAATTCTATCTTGATTGTTTCCTTTAACTGAAGCCAATATTTTCTATATCAACATTCTTCAACATCTTTTGGTTCGTGATCCTCATTTCAGATATAACAACAATAACAACATCATACACAAAAATATTGTCAACAACTATATTAGTTCAGTTCCATCTTTTTTCTGTCATGACATAGACATAGTTTATTAAAATCTCATTATTATCTTTAAATATTTCACTTTTCTCAATAGTCATGTCAAGGATTTGTTCATGCATATTTAAATTCTCAACCAAGTCTTTTTTACTATTAATTATTTTTTGTTTTTGAGGATTTTTATCTTTGGAACCTATTGGTCTACCATGCTTCTGGCATGTTCCCGATTCATTAATGACAACTTCCTATGTTGGGATATCCAACTTCTTAATTCCTCTCCCTAGTGTTGGAAAATTTGTCTCATTAAAAATGACAGTCAGCAAATCGAGCAGTAAATATATCACCCGTCAAGGGTTCGAGATGTTTAATAATTGATGGAGAATCATATCAAACATATATTCCTATCTTTCTTTAAGAACACATCTTAGTGTGTGGTAGTGGAGCAATTGGAAAATATACTTCACATCCAAAAATTCTCAGATGAAAAATATTTGGCTCATGGCCAAAAGTTAATTGTAATGGCAGTACTTATGATAAACTATTGGCCTAATGTGTATAAGTGATACTGCATGCAAAATAGCATGTCCCCATATAGATGTAGAAAGTTTAACTCTCGTAAGTAATGGTCTTGCAATTAATTACAAAAATTTTATAAATGATTCTGCCAAATTATTCCGTGTATGAACATGAGCCACGGGATATTCATCATTTATCCCAATTATCCTAATTCTACCAAATCATTTTATGTATGAACATGAACATAAGCTTAGGAAGTAAATTCACCAGCATTATCAAGATGAATGATCTTAATTGTATAATCAGGAAATTGTGTTCTTAACTTAATTATTTGAGCAAGTAATCTTGCAAATGCAAGATTTCGACTTGATAATAAGCACACGTGTGACCATCTACTAGATGCATCTATTAATACTATAAATATCTAAATGGTCAAGTTGGTGGGTTAGTAAGTCCATATATATCACCACGAATTCTTTCTAATTCTCACTTTAGCTGGTGATGATCTAATTATTAATTTGCTTTGAGAGCAAGCATCACATAATAATTCATTAGGCTGAAAAATCTTCTGGCTCTTCAATAGATTTCCATTTGAAATTTTAATAATTCTTCTCATCATTATAAACTCTGAATGACCCAATCTATCATGTCAAGTGGTAAATATATCTGGATTCATCAACTTCAGGTTCATTATTATAAATGTTTCAATTACTCGTATATGAGTATAATATAATCCAGAAGATAAAGCAAACAACTTTTCCAATATACGTTTTTTTAGATGAAAGAGATAATATATTGATATTCGACATTATTTTTACTATGAGTCTCAATATGATAACTATTGCAACGTATATATTTAAATTTTAGAATATATTTTTTTATTAACTAGAAAACAATGTGTTATCAATTGTCAATTTTGTTCCTCTAGAAAGAATAATATTTACTTTTCCAAACGCTTCAGTTAAATTTTCAAAATCTGATATTGTATTGACTTTTGCTTCTAGCATTGTCGATTTTGAAAAATATTTTTTATTTGTAAGTATTGTGTGCGTAGTTGCACTGTCTCTAAACATATATTTTATTTGCTCATTGTTTAATCACCCAACATATGAAAAGATTCATGTTTTTTCATTAAAAAGAAAATAATTACCATAAGAAAAAAACACTTGGAATATACAAAAGTTAACATTTACTAAAAAAAATCTCGAAGATAGATAAAAGAAAACAACAACACTAAATCTAGATATTCTCAAAGTCAAAAAAAAAAAAAAATACTTAATGTTCCATCAACTATGCCAATATTCTTTTCAAGAGATGCAAATAAGTCCACCACATCCAAATTTGTGATATAGGATGGGTCAAATATGTCATTATCTTGGTATACAAAATTTGTTTCCACATTTCCCCCTTTTTTCCTATAGGAAGGCTTGATAGAGATCAACTTAGTGTCTTGGCGTACAACATGTATGTGACTAATACCCAATCATCTCACACCAGAAACATTTATTTTCAACACTTTTGAACTCTTATCTTGTGGAACTTTTCCTTTGTGATTATCATTTTGTGTGGTTCTTTTGTCATTTGAATGATAAGAATAATCACCACGAAAATAATAATAATTATTTCCTCTGCCACGATCACGACATTGACCACGACATCAACCACGATTATTAACATTTACAATATTAACTTCAGGGAATGGTGTTGTTCTAGCTGGTCGAGATTTGTGGTTCTTCATCAATAACTCGTTATTTTGTTCGGCCACGAGAAGACATGAAATTAGTTTAGCATATCGTTTAAAACCTCTCTCTTGATATTGTTGTTGCAGGAGCATATTCGAGACCTGAAATGCAGAAAATGTCTTCTCTAACATATCATCATCAGTAATTTTTCCTCCGCATAACAACAACTTTGAACTAGTTTTAAATAATGTGGAATTGTAATCACATATTGAATTAAAATCTTGTAGCCTCAAATACATCCACTCATAACGAGCTTTAGGAAGAATAACCGTTTTTTTATGATCATACATATCTTTCAAACATTTCCGCAAGATACAAGAATCTTTTATTATAAGATACTCTATTTTCAATCCCTCGTGAAGATGATGATGAAGAAAAATCATAGTTTTACTTTGTCCTGACCAGATATCGCATTTTCTTCTTTGATTGTTTCCACAAGGTTCATAGCATCTAGGTGGATTTCAACATCGAGTACCCATAACAAATGATTATTGTCATTAATATCAAGGGCTGCAAATTCTAATTTTGTGAGATTTGTCATGGCGACACTATCACAAAATATTGTATTTATATTAGAAATTTAATATGTATCAAATATGAAAAATAACATTTAATTTATTAATTATAATAAAGACGGAAAAAACCAACCTACCTTCTGCAAGGGAAGCGACAGGAGCTCGTGTTGATCACGTGTAGTGAAATTGAGGAGCACAACAGAACACAAATATGGAAAAAAAAATTATAATATGGTAATAAAATAATAGAATAAAATAACTAAAAACATAAAAATTCAAAGTGGGATTTTGAAGTGGATTTTCTCATCAATGTGTGTGTCTTTTTAAGATCTAGCAAATGCTACTATTTATAAGCAAAGTGAGAAGTACGATGTGGTCTTACATAAACATCAAACCTAAATAACTACAAGGTGCATGGACTATATAGAGATTGACACATGACTTTTAGGATACTAAGCACCGAATATTTATGTTATAATATTTATAATATTAAGAACATTTTCTAATAGAAAAAACTACCGATGATTGAAGGCCAGTTTTCACATTTGTGTATTTTAGTTTTCCAAATCTCTCTCTCCGTCTCTCTTTATTGTTTGATTATTTTATCTTATTTTTATTTCGAGTACCTTTATCTCTTCGTTATAAGTTCATGTTTTATATTCAATATATATTTTAAAAAAGTTTAGATCAGCATTTTTTACCTAAATATTTTGATTGAAATCATATTTTAGTCTTTTTAGTTGTGATTTGGTTATATGTTGAATTTTTTAAAGAAAAATTACATTTTTTGTCTTGTGTGTTTTGGTTCATTAAACTATTTATAAAAGTATGTAAACTTTTTATATGACCAAATTATGCCATCAAAAAATAATTTAGGTATTTTTCAAAATCACTATTTAAATTTAGTCCTATCTATTGCTAACCCAAAGTTTATTTGGGCCTTGTTATGCCTATGGGAGGCCCATAAGCCTACCCATTAGGCCATTAGCCAAGCCCATTGAGGCATTTTGGTCTACTTTGAAGGTCTTAGTCTATCCCTAGCCATTAGTTTGAATTCTTCTTTCTGACTTTCTGTTTTGGGAAGAAGACGAGGAGAGGGGTCGTGACTCGTAGGTTTGTTATCTAATTTTGGGATTATTTGTTTTACATTTTTTATTTTTTTTTTTAATTTAGCTCTAAGATTAGGCTCATTTAAAACTTAAGTTTTAAAAATGGGTCGTGGGCTGAAAAATTGAAATCTAACCCAAAAAATGTCTTTAGCGTGTCCCCTTCATGTGTCTGGGAGGGGACACATGTGTTCGAAAAAAAAAATCAGATATTTTATTTCACGTATCTAACACGTATTTGAACGTGTACGTATCTGATATCGATTTTCTCTTACATTTTGAGATATGTGTGGTTTATACATTTTATGATTCAATTTTTTTATTTGAAAGTTGATATGAATAAAGCAATTAGTATGATGGAAAGTAGGGTTTGGTTCTGTCTAAAAAATAACATCTTTGAAAGATATGCAAAATATTGAATCCATGAGGACAATTTTGGAAACTTTTCCTTATTCAAAATTTCAAAGGTGGATTTTATAAATTGCATTTAAAATTTTTTTTTTTCTTTATATATATATAAAAAAATCCAAACAAGAAAAATGAAACAAATATTCCCAGCCAAATATCAGCTGGTGGTTGTGCTGTCAAAGACTACAGAAAGAACATCTCTCCCCCACCACAATTTGCTTTATCCATATCTTTTATTTTTAAAATCATTTAGAGACGTTTGAGGGCAAAAACTATCATAAGACTATAATAACTACCTCTCTTAAGTACTATTTTAAAACTTTCAATTAAGTACAGACAACACTATTTCAAATCCCTCATTCGCCATAATATTTACTATTTGCTATAAATTTTACTATTTTACATTCATCTTTTTTTAATTATTTGTGATAGTGTTTACTATTTTCTTTTCAAATTAAAATAGTTTACACATTAACCACATGTTATTATAACTTAAACTAAAATAATCTATCCTTCAAATACAAACTATTATAACCCAATTATAATAATCTAGGACTATAATAACCAATTTCTTGTTCAAACGCTCCTTTATATGTAAAAAGAAAAAGAAGGTATTTAAAAGAATAAAATAATATATTATTCTAATTGAGTTTTCAAATGATTAAAAATACTAAAGTTTGTGGGACATTAAAAAAAAACATAATTGTACTTTTACATTTGAAATTTCAATTATTTGTGGGCCATTCATAATATTCCATCCACGATATTGAAAAAAAAAAGGACAAAACTCAAATAAGAACTTAAAAGAAAGTCATTTCATCATAATTTCTCTATAGTTTACTAATTAGTAAGATTATCAAGGCAAAGTTCAATATATTTAATCACAAAGGCAATGTTGCAATGTTATAAGCTTGTCAGTATTTGAGGAGTATTTGAGGAAGGTTTATAAGTGATTTTAAAATAGTTAAAATTGCTTTTATCATGTTCAAAATCACTCTGTAACACATATTTAATCATTCAAAATCAATTCAATATATAATTTTACAATTTTATATACAGTTTTTGTACGATTAAAATTAATTTTAAGTGGTTACATTCAATTTTTTGAGCGATTTTAAAAAATGATAAAAAATATCCTAACAATTTCATAATTTTAGAGTCACTCCAAACATACAATTAGAGTACGTGAAAATTCAATTGATAAATCGATCCTAAGGATTTTAAGTGGCCACGTACATTTTTTTGAGTGATTTTGAAAAATTACAAAAATTATTTTAACAATTTCGGAATTTTGGAGTTACTTCTAAACATACAATTACAACACGTGAAAATTCAATCGATAAATCGGTCCTATGGATTAAGTGGTTCCATACATTTTTTTTAAGTGATGACAACAAAATTTCTAACAATTTCGGAATTCTAGAGTCTATTCCAAACGTACAATTAGAATACGTGAAAATTCAATTGATAAATCGATCCTAGGGTGTCTATTAGTATTTGCTGGTTTTGTCACACTTCTAATTTAGAATCTATTAACTGAAAATTTTCGATACATCTATGTGTCGATTAGGTACTTTTATATCTTCTCATCTACCTTTATAATTAATTGATTTGATTATGTTTAAATTACCATTTTATTCCTATACTAGAAAATGGGAAATTTTTCTATACTATGTTAGTATGACAACTTTCAATACTTCATCTACTTACTACGTGTCATGTCAACACACTTTTAAAAATAAAGCGAGACCCACTGACATTAATGTAAGATTCACAAATATCTATGAAGGCAAATTTATAGTGTGAACGAGGATAGTATGGTACTCGTGTATCACTAGAGAAATTCCCTAAAAACTAGTTCAATTTTAGTTCCAATCCATCAATTTTAATCTATTACTTTCAATCAATCTTAAATTTAATCCTACTATTAGTTTATTGTTGTGTTGTCTTAAAAAAATATTGACATTTCACTATAAATTTTAGAAACATATTCGTATATTTTATTTTCTTATATGATAATAATAATTATTATTGAATCGATTTTTGACAAAAATGAACTTTAAGAGAATAAATTTAATATTTATTAACAATATAGTGACTAAAATTTGACATTCGAAAGTACATAAATTAAGATGGAACCAAATTTATAATATACGAATTAAAATAATGTTTTTAATATTAAATGTAAAATACACGGACTAAAATAATATTAATAAGGTTAAATTTCTTATTGTATAGTTTCGTCTTTGATTTTACATGGTCAAAGTCAAGCTGGAAAATGATGAGGGTAATGGCAAACACGCCATATTTGATTTGGTTCATAACTATATGAATTTGAAAAGTTCCAAAGATTTGATTATTTCAAAAAATATATATTCTTTTAAATAGATTTATATTTTCTTAAAAGCTCACAAATAGTAATAAACATGGCGGCCATATAGAAGGGTACTAATTATAAAAAGTTTGGGGAAGATTCATAAATCATGTGATGATTACTTTATATTTTATATGAAAAAGAAATATCTGATTTTTTAAATTGAATTAAAAAATAATTGTTGTTTGCATTTAGTTTTGAGATATTATGGATTACTATTAAAAAGTTTTAACCAATTTGAATTTTAGTTTAAATCCTATTTTGATTCTTAAATTTTGAATGTTTTATTTTGATATTTAAACTTTTAAATACGTCTATTTTAGTTTTTAAACTTTTATAAAGTGTTTATTTTGATCTTTATTATTAAAATTTTTATTAACTCTCTGATGAAATTGTGTCTAACATGTGTTGTGCAAAATGAATGTGAAGTAAAATGCCAACAACCATCGCGTCAAAATACTGAACGATCCAAATCTTGACCGCAAGATGACTTGCGAGTTCGATAGAGAATTGCTTTATCACCTAATTTAATATTGAAACCCTATACTTTTTAGTGTGACTAACTTATTTGGTAGTCTAGTCATCTTATCATTTTGTTTAAAAATTAACAAAATTTTAATAACAAAGACCAAGATAAGCATTTTTTATAAGTTCAGAGACTAAAATTGATGTTTTAAAAAGTTTTGGGACCAAAATATAATAGACTTCAAAGTTCAGGTACCAAAATAGGATTTAAATCTTGAATTTTTTTTATTATTTTTTTTCTTTTATATATTTGTATTTTTTCGATATTATATTTAATGGATATGACTTGTAAAAGTTAATATTATTGGCAAGAGTTTATAAGACATGATGTATATTATAACATGTGAAAGAAGAAAAATATAGAATCGGAGAACAAATGTTGAAACATGTTTTTGCGAAACTACGGTTAAAATAAGGATAATGTGTCAGAAATGGCCAAGAATAGCTCAAGTTAGTAAAGCGGAGGACTGAAAATCCTCGTGTCACTAGTTCAAATCTGGTTCTTGGCACATCATGAACTTGTATGAGTATCTATTCTACAGATTCATTAATAATATAGATCATGAAAAATATCGATATGTCATGATGTCTGGAAATCTACCTTTAACTAAACTATATACATTTTTTTACTCTATTTATAGATGAGTAAAATAGACAAGTAAAGATAAATAGGATATTTATATAAATATATAAAGGATGTATATAGATATGTAAAAGAAAAGAATTTTATTTTGTTTCCTCTTCTTTTTTATTTGTTCATACATGATACTTTATACATATTTGGAAGGTTCAACTAGTTCATTATAAGACCCAAAAATCTAGACTAGAGGAGTTGAAAGGCGGAATGACCAAGATTCATCTCAGATACAGTACAAATAGAATCTGATTCTCTTTTCATATTATATTTCTTTATTTCTCCTTGTGTGACTACACTTTTTAGAATAAATCTAAGTCATATATGTGATACATAGTTCATAATGCACAACTCATTTAATTCATCCTATTAGCTCATCTCATCCAAAAATTTGATAATCTCACCAAATCTTTAATTGTATTTTTTTTTTATATATTCCAAATCAACACATTTGAATCTTGATCTAAAATAACAGAGTCTCTATCAACTATCGTTGAATTATCAACAATTTTGTTTTAAAAGAAGGGTGAAAAATGTTATTGATGAATTTTGGCCAAACAAAATAAAGCCAAAAAACAAAGATAAGATAAAATAGAATCAAGATTAAGATAAAATCAAGATTTTTAAAAAAAGATAAAATAAGATTTAATCCAGGTGGTTTTGGATGATGAAAAACCATATTCCTAATCCTATATTGGTTAAATCTCATATCTGAAGTAGGATTAAGATAAATCCTAGGTCAAATCTCTAACTTAAAACGTCACTTCTTCTATATATCTTCAATTCTCTTACTAACTTTATCAAAGTTATTTTTCTTTTTGCAAGTCATCTCTTCCTTAAGTTGCAAACTTACAATTGTTGTCACGTGGAGGTCAGATGTATTTTTTCTTGGCTAAAATTTAACATCAACAGTGAATGTGTGTGAATAGATAATTAATTGATAAAATTATGTTTGCAAAAAAAAGATTTTGTTTAAAGGACGTAACGGTTTGTAGCTGCAAGTTAGATTAATAATTAAAAAATTGACATGACGATACAAAATAGTCGAAGTAATTATGATATTAATAATCTTTTAGGGTGTATGTTCAAATTTCTACTCTTACTTTTGAAATGCAAGTAGACTAATATTCTAAAGAAAGTTAGACTTTCTCCTTTTATATCTATGGAGAAAATGAGTAATGAATAAGTTTCAACATTTTCAAGGTGTTCGGATTTTTTAAATTTGAAGACATAATTTCAATTAATTAGGTGGGTCTTTACGCCCATAAGTAGTTAATGAGTGCATTACTAGACGTGTCTAGGTGAACTCTTGAGTTATCTGTTGTTGATGTCAAATCTTGATGTCATCGACTATCAATTAATTAAGTCTCATTTTTCCTCTGATAATTATTAAAGATTAAAAAAAATCTACTCATGCTAATAATGGCGTCGAAGACCCTTTTCACATTTTAGGTTGGTTCTCATAGAGAGAGTCTAGCCTTTGCTTCTACAAGCTTCATGATTTCATGAATCTACGACTTTTAATGGAGTTTACTAATACATTAATCAAATGAGATATACTTAGGTCAAAATGTTGATCTTACTTGTACAGATATAACATTACAAAGGTAAGATGAGAAGTCAAATTTAAAATATCACTATAATTCTAACCAATTGAATTAGCTGACGTCACACATATCTAACGAAAAAGATTAAAAGGATCATTATTTAATTAGAGTTTAAAATCGTTATTAGACCTTAAAAAAGATAAAATTAGTTGATTTTAGAAATCAATGATTTTTGTGATTATCTTTTTTTTTAAAAAAAAAAAAAAGAAAAGAAAAAAGAAAAAAGAAAAGAAGAAGATAGATAGTCATAATCAACAGGAGGGAAATCGAGACACCAAGTCAAAAACTTCCATGATTAACCAAGTAATTATCTTTACAATTACCTAAAAATAAAATATTTCATTAAAAAAAATCCATAGAAATAAAAAGAGAAATTGCAAAAATGCCTATGAATTATGGAGAATGTTAATGATCACTCCCACATTTTTATTGATTCAAACAGTTGTCTTCCAAAATTTACAAAATTTTATGACTGGGCCCTTAATAATATTCCAAAGTACAAAAGTAAGATTATTACAATAAATCTGTTATAATTGATTTATTTTTAATTATATAAATTTTGAAAGCTATTATAATTATTAAAAAAATCCTAATTATGAAATCAAAAGAGGTTTAAATGTAATAGTCTCATAGTTCGAGAGTTATATTAGAATAATTCTGGTAATTTGTGAAAGTTTATGTATTTTACAATATCCAAGAGTTTAATTGCAACGATTATTTACCTTTTAAATACTATCGCATTTGAAAACTATAGTTGAAGCGAGCATACTTCAACTAATATTTGGTTTGAATTTTCTTATCATTTATTATACTAAAAGATATAAAAAGAAAAATTACAAAATTAATTATTTTAAGGTGAAAAAAAGAAGAAGAAAATTGATACATAAGGTTATGGTTTGATGGTAACAATTTCACAGTTCAGTGGTTTGTGTTATGGATGGTCTTGGACAAAAAAAATTTTAGTTCGCGAAAAAACGATCGTCATGTGAGAATCGGAGAAGTACATGAAACGGACTAACGAACCAAGAGAGGAAAAGACTGAGAGATAGAAGGAAGTTGGGCTGAATGGTCCAACTCGCCTGCCTTGGCCTCTGAGGCCAAGATGAGCATCCCTCGACTATTGAGGCCCACTTACCGTGGATCGTAATCTTTGCCCTTGTAGCATAACCAAATCGACTTTTTCTAATCCTCCTTATTTTTTCTAATCCTTTTTAGGTTTAGGATCCAAAATCCACCAATAGTTAATATAGGGGGACATAGACACCTTTAGATAAGTTTTTCTCCCCTATCTCTAGCTTGCTCTGACTTTTTGCTAAATACTAACTTAAGCATTAGAGGTTATGTGGCCGACACCATACTAGTGTTTTCTTTTCTTGTCTTCTAGGTCATCTTCCTTCTCTGAAATTATAAATTCACGGTCGAATGCACGTAAAAGTCAAGTGAGTTTTCCTGATTGAATTTTGCTATTAATCGTTTGAAAATAACAGTAATTATAATTCAAAGAGGATTCAAGTGTTGAAAGGTGTGTTTGCATGTTTGGTTTAACTTTTCAAGTATTTTTGAAAATAAATTACTTTTGTAAAAAATTGAAATGTTTGATAATTATTCAAAATAATTTTGAAGTATTTTTAAAGTGTATTTTTAACGGTGTGTATCAACCCAGTTTAATTAAAAATGATTTAAAAGAAAATAATTTTTTTTTCTTTAGTAAATCTAAACCGACCTAAATTCAACAACTTGATAAGTTTAGATGGATAATAAATGGAAGTAAAAATTCAAGAATGAGATTGTAATAATGGGATAGTTAAGGGATGATTTTGCAATTTTGTAGAAGATAAAATTTTAAAAAAGGAAAATCATAATGGAAATGACGAGATAATTAGTTGGTAAAAAAGCTCCGACAAACTAACCTCCAACGGATCGGCGATTCACTCCGAAATCTAGCCGTCCATCTCCTTCCTATCTCTCTCTCGTTCGTGTCCATTTCTCTCTGCTCAAACTTTTTTCTTCTCTCTCTCATCAAGAATATCGCAGAAATCGAGAAACCAAATGAAAGAGACCTGATACGACAAAGAATTTCATTTAATTTAGGGTTTCCAAATCGTTCTTCTTCTCTTCCCCTCCAAATTCTGTTTCCCTCTGAGAAAGCTTTCCCCGCTTTGGTATTCCCCTGTGTTTTTTCTCTTTTCGGGTTATAAGCTTGATTTTGTGATTCGAAGAAGTAGGGGAAGGTTTTCTGTAATCTGGGTCGTTTTTTGGCTTCTGGGTTTCTTTAATTTCACGTTTTCGAATCAGATTTTGTTCGAGGGAAATGGAATTTTCGCGGGAAAATACGAACGGGTTGTGATTCTCAGCTCTTTCATCGCCTTCTCCGGTCATTTTAGGCTCTTTTAAGGTATGGCGGTTTCTTACTTTTGCTCGTTTCATATTATGGTTTTGTTCTATTTGGTTTCGCGGAAATGATTTTTGAAATTGGAGGAGAAAAGGGTTCGCTAATGATGTTTTTGTGAACGTTCGTTGTTTTCTCTGTTTGTTGATCTAGGTGGTTGTAGTGGTATGAAGATTTCATATTATTAAGTTCTGACTTCGTTTCATCTTCTCTATCAGGTAGTTCTGTTCCCTTTGTTTCTGATCTTGGAGGAAGAAGAGCTGCTTTTCTGGAGGGGAGAGAATTATATTCAGAATTCCACATTTATCTTTAGTTGTAGAATCGAATTGTGTTGGAATTTCTATTCTAATTGATTAGAGTTTGAATGCACATTGGTTTATGGATTCGGAGGCACTTCCATCTTCATTGGATTTGGTGAAATGCTGTAATTGTCCGTGTAGTTGTTCGTTGTCTACTACTGGGCCGTCGACTACTTGGATTCGATCTGTAAAACGAAAGTATGATGAGTTGGATTCAAATAGCCCATTCGCTATTGTTGGGTTGGATAACTTTTCTGTTATACGGGTAGAAGTTGAGAATGAATGCAACGCATTGCGGGAGATGGTTAGCAGTCAAAAAGAAGCAATTCAGGACTTGTATACTGAACTCGAAGAGGAGAGGAATGCTTCTTCATCAGCTGCTAATGAGGCAATGTCAATGATATTGAGATTGCAAAGGGAGAAGGCAGAGATCCAAATGGAGGCTCGGCAATTCAAACGCTTTGCAGAAGAGAAGATGGCACATGATCAACAGGAGCTTGTAGCATATGAGGATTTGTTATATAAGAGAGAGCAAGCTATTCAGTCTCTCACTTGCGAGATACAAGCATATAAACATAGGATGTTGAGTTATGGGCTAACGGAAGCCGAAGCCGATGGTGAGAGGGGTCAGCAAAGTTGTAGCCAGAATACAGTGGAATATGAGGCCCAGTGTGAATCTCCCATGTATGATTACCCTCCTCTAAGATGCAACTTAAATGAGGCTCAAGGTCCTTTGGACCAAGATAACGATATTGCTGATATTGAGAAATATCCCTTTGGTGAAACCCCACGCAATCGAGATCATGTAGTGAATTTGGGAAATAGGATCAGCCAATTGGAGAGAAGTTCTAGCTACAATCAGCTGGATGGGGACTTCTTCGGTACAAAGAACGTTTTAGAGAAGGTGATTGTGGGGCAATCTCCTAGGAGGCCAAGACATTCCAGGAAGTTTTCCAACGATTCAAGTTTCTTCATGGGTATGCCCCAAGTGAATGAATCTCCAAGATACACATCAAGCTTCAAGAAGGAACACGTCTCTCAGAGTGACGACTACTCTAATTTGAGAAAAATGGATAATGCATCAGAAGTTGGAGATGACATGAGTGATAGAGTTTATACCATCGACTCTATTCACAATGGAGCAACATATAATGGTTTTCATGAGTCCAAACCAGCGGTTGGTATTTATGAAGACTATCTAACAACACCCAGAGGATCACTGAATCAAGTTGATGTGGGAGATCCCGAAGTCAAAAAACTTTATTTGAGGCTTCAGGCACTTGAAGCTGACAGAGAATCAATGAGGCAAGCGATTATTACAATGCGAACAGATAAAGCCCAACTGGTGTTACTGAAAGAAATAGCTCAACATCTATATAAGGGGATGGCACCAGAAAGGCAAGTAGTGGTGAAGAAGCCATCTGTTATGGGAAGCTTTTCTTTCATGGCAGTTTTTAAGGTGATTTAGCTGTGTTTATGTTGTTTCCATGAAAATACTTTATACTTCTTCCAATTGGTTTGTGTTGTCACATTCTATATTTGTACTTCGTTAGTCATTTGAACCATGGTATGCTTGTCGAATGCTGGCTTGATTGTGGATTATGAACGTATGCATCTGACATTGCCTTTATCTGATGTTTCTTTTGCTCATACTTCCATCTAATTCTCGTCCACCTTTTATGAATGCAGTGGATTGTATCCTTTGTTTTCTGGAAAAGAAAAGCCCGTCGTAGCAAGTAAGTAGCTTCTTGCCATACTACATGACAGCTAATTAAGGATCTATCTTGATTTTCTTCCTTTTATCCTTTAGCTGTTCGCTTGAATAGTTGAATTCTGTTAGACATGTTCCAATTATTTATTCATGTGTGCTATCACTGCCATGGAGGTGGACTGGGGACTGGGGAGATAAAGTTCGCTGTTTGCATTGTTGTTTTAACTAGATTACTACCAAACCAATGTTTAATCTGTAGATTTGTAGAAGATAACAATGTTGTGGGAAGTCTCTAGCTTGTTAGACTTTCGTGTTGATTAAGTGATCCAAAACATTCTTACAAAGTATATCATTCTACTTTCGCATGAGTTTAATGAGAAAGTCTATGATGCCACTGTTTTTACCACCATTATTCATCTCTCTTATGGAACTGTAGGTACTTGTTTGGGTTGTCAAATGGTGTTGGCTTGCTAATGCTTCTTGAAAAGGGTCAACACGGGCGGCAGTGGAGATGTCTTTCGAGCACACAAGTTTGAAACAGCTTACCCGATGTTCATAGCCAATCGAACCCGACATCCCTAATATGTGTATGTCAAGTGAATATATTTTCGCTTTTGGTTTTTCTTTTTTGGATTCATTGTAGCAGCAGGAAAGGGTAGCATGCAAGTTGTTCGTTTATTTCATTGTTTGGGGATTTGATTGATTGTACGTTGCTGGTTGATCTGTAAAGCTCAGATATGATATATAGGAATGCTTTGGTCGTTTTGTTTTGACGAATTCTGCTCAAGGAACCTATCGTCTGATAGTCCTCACCTGTATATTTCAGATTGAAGAATGATTTAGCCAGTTGAATGCAATTGCTGCCTTCCTTTTCGACCACTTTGCTTTCGACTACTCACTTCCAAGATTTTAACTTGTGGTGGCTAGTTTGTTGCAATCTATACCTTCCGCTTGCCCTTTGCTTTAACATTAAATTTCTTGTCCGTTTTCCTTTTCTTGTTTGAATTGTACAGTGTCCTGTGGCCTCTAATTCTTGTTATTTCATGGCTGTGACAGTATCCTTGTCTACCAATTGAAAATTCTCTAGTTGAGAGGAGAGGATTAGGTCTGTTATGGGTGGCGAAAGTTTAGTACAAGAATAATATCCATACTTCTACCTCTACCACTTCAACTAACAATCTTTAGAATTTGGCTAAAAGCAAATCTCAACGTAGTTCAACTAGTTAATATGAATGAAAATAATATTTGGAGTCTGTTTTGTGGTCAATCTATGTTTGGTAAATATTTCTATCTACACATGTTAGAGTTTAAAAAAATAATATCCAAATAAGGGATTCAATTAAAATAAAGTTATACTTAATGTTTTAAGATGTGTTTGATAGTATATTAAAGAATTAGATTCTAATTAAAGCAATTATTGATTGGTTGGGATTGGTTGTAGTTACCGTCAAATTTTAGGTTGAATATATACTCTTAACTAATTTATTTATGAACATATTTTAGTTAATTTTCTTATTAATTATTATTTCAATAAATTATATAACAATGATTTTAAATTTTAAAAAATAATTGAGTTTATAATATGAATAATCATTCTTATATATATATATGTTTTAGCATAATGTTGCATTTTAAAATTTAGATATGTTAAAAATATAAAAAAAGTCGTTTTTAAGAAGTTGTACAGTTCGAATGAACACATCTTTACTAAATTCATTGAATCTAAAAACATCAAACAAATCCATATTGTCAACCAAAATGTTCTTTAGGAAAAAAACATGTGAAACTTTTGGCTAAACTTAGTCCGACAGCCTCTCCGAATTCACATTTAAGCAAATTGGAGGAAAACCTCTCTTCGCCAATTTCTGTAATTTGGGAAACAACTCCCAAATTTGCCATTCTGGCCAATGCGTCTGCGTTATCAAAGTTGTTTTTTTTTGGTGTGTGGAGATAAATGCGTTGCTAAATTTGGCCCATATTTATTGCTAAAGAAATCCAACAAACGCCTTTACTCTCACGGAAAACGTAATGAAAATAATAAAGGATGAAAAAAAGAGGATGTGGATCCCATATAATAATCAAAATTAATTACATCGATGATCCTTTCCTCTATAATAGGATTACGTATATTGAATACAGATTTTATAGCGAGGTCCACATTTCATTAAGATTACAAGAAGTGATTTCTACATAAAAGATTTTAAGAATAGACACATATTACGTTAATGTTTTGAACATTTCATTTTTTACAAAAAAAAAAAAAAAAATCTATTGGTCTCTCTATTTTCACTAATATCAGTGATTATTTATAATTTAGTCCTCACCTACGTTATATATATATATACTCTCTCATGTATATTCTCTCTCCCCCAATAATATATTTCATATATTCTCTCTCCCATAATTCACACTCATTTCTTTCTCTTTACTCTCTTTTCTCATTTCGGCGATGTGAGTTGTAGGTGGTAGATGACGACGTGGGGCGAATTGATGGCTCAACACGTGGTGGCACGAACGACTTTGGGACAAATCGATGGCGTGGACGGCGTGGGGCGAATCGACGGTGATAGGTTGAGTAGATTTGGTCGACGTTACGACGGGATGAGCAAATTTGATTGACGACGACGGGGAGAGAGATCTGTGGTAGCCATGGCTAAAGAAGAAGAAGAGATGAAGATGGAGGGTTATGTATTATAAAACCCTATATGAAGATGAACTTTATTTTTTCCTATCTTTTACATATACTGTGATTATGCTTGCTTTTTTTTAGTTTTTGTAGGAAATTTGATATATACTGTGGTATATGTATTCGTTTATTTGATATAAATGAGTTTTTTTTTTTTTTTTTTTTTTTTTTTTTTTTTTTAAATTTAGACTTATTGTATTAAGATATATATACTGTGGTGTAAATTATATATTGCAGTATATTTCATATATTGGTTTATACTGTGATTTATGTAAGCATTGAGTCAATCTCTAATTTATAAATCGTAGTATATTTCATACATTGGTTAGAATATTTTCAAATGCCTAACAAAATGTTCTAAGGTATATTTAAAATAATCATGAATCCGTCCAAATATTATAAAGTATATTTAAAATAATCATGAATCCGTCAAAATATTCTAAGGTATATTTAAAATAACGATTAATTCATAAAAAAAAATCAATAAATTGATATGTACAAATAAACAACGGAATATATTACATGTACAAGTGAACAAACAACCGCAGTTTGTTCCATCTTTGGTATAAACCATGTTTTGACCCATCTTCGGTATAAACCAGTTGTCGATTGAAAGGGGGTTTCAGTCTGAACCATGTTTTTTCCATCTTCTACTTCTGCAATCAATAGTCAACAAAGAGACGGAGCAATCAAGGACAAAAAAAAGGTGCATTTTGAAGGGATAGAATTCCCGAAGCCGCCAAAGGTATGAATGCATTCGTGCCTCTAATTTTGTTTTTACAGAACTTTAAAAGTAGAGTGATGGAAACAACTGGATAAACATAATCCCCTAAGCATGCTTTTACTGTGAAATTACAGAAAAGATAAGGGATATCACATACCCTTGAAGAACCATCTTCTCGTTTCCTCTCTACTGCACGAACACTAACATGATCTCCATTGCTTCTCTCGAACTCGACAACTCCAACACAACAGCAACAATGGGGACGTCACCGCAACGTCTTCCTCATTATTCTCAAGGTGAGAATCACACAGACTTTCGTGGGCTTACCTTTTAATTTTGATGTAGGGAGAATATGAGATCAGAATTTGTTTTGCAGAGGGAATAAGATAATAAGGAGAGAACTGCACAAAACACTTCTGTGTTTAAAATGAATATCAAGCTCAATTAAACCAACCACCCATCTCTTTAGCTGCCTCAATAACTCCCAAGGAGTTATAAACTTGAATCCAAAATTCAGACTAAATTCAATTATATTAAACTAATTTAATATAACTAAATCCATACTATATGTTAGATCCCATATAATATATAACCTATAGTTTATTATATCGTATATAATTTAACTTATAGATTTGTTGAGATTGGTGTCCTAAATCTCTTGTATTCTCGTAGTTTGTAAACACAGTATAAACAAATTGTTATTAATAAAATATTTATTATTTTATGAGTATACACTCAATCCAATAAACTAAGATTCCAGGTTATTTTATTTAATTTAAACAAGTATGTAGAGACATAGAGACAGATATTGTTTGAATAATAACCTAAATAGTCTGTAGTAGTGAATAAGATTGGGTTATTGGGGTTGATGCCCTAAATCTTGTAGGGTTCTGTAGTTTGTAAACACCTGTATGAACAAACTCTTTGTGATGTAATAATATAAGATATTTTATTCACTACAGTATGTGAAATATGAGATATTTTAGTTGCATTAACCACAAACCAATAAACTAAGATCCTTGGTTGTTGTTGTAACTGAAGCATGTATGTGGAGACATACAAGTGGATTGTGCTTTAAGTGATAACTTAAATGGTCTGTAGTATATGGATAAAGGAGGAAAACTTTATCCTTGTGACGCTACGAGTGTGGTCCGCTTTGTAGATATTACAAATGTTGTAAAGTGATACAAATGATCTGATACTGACCATTCATGTATTAGACATGCGAGCGGGGATGCTCTATAGAAAGAAGTTTGTATAAGACCGAACCATGAAATGTTTAGTCTTGTTATATAACACTGTTCATGACGACTTTTATTTCACTAGGATGACCATAGGTAACATGACCTTAATCTTGAGTGAGTTGTGAACTCTTGCCTATGAGGACGGTCCTTTGATTTGCATTAGTGTGAGTGGCCAGATCGCCGACTCAAACCTACCACTTTGGGGATTCGTCTATTTGAGGAGTTAGGAACTCAGCTACACAAGAGGGAATTCACTCTTCCTTGAAGCATGGGTAATTAGATAAATTGCTCCTTTGAGGGTTGATTTCGGAGCTTGAACAATATGACAACACACCTTCTCTTGGCTTGGGAAGAGTTTACTCATAGTAGGACTATGAGGTATTGTTCATTAGAGGAATTAGTGGCACTTAAGGAGTTAGATGTAACTATAGGGGCAAAATGGTAAATTAGCCCAGTTGTACTTATGAGCGATTTGTGAAGGGTCATCGTACTTTTGGTTGGTTATATCCGATGGACACAAAAATATATTTGTAGTGCGAAGAGTGCAGCTGTCAGTCTTTAGTGGAGTGTCCGACGTTAACGATATTGGACATCGTGGTTAAAGAGTTTAGTCAGCTATTCACGTACCGTTGGAGCTTCAAGCTACAGGTTCATAAGGTCCCCTTGGTAGCTCAATGGATTCATGTTGAGAATTAATTTTTGGGTTAGTTTGAAATGTTCAAATTAACAAGAGGAAATTTGATTATATATGCTATAATTAAATCGATTCAATTATATGTGATATAATTGGTTTGATGTATTAGATACATTATTTGGAGGAATTAATATAAATATGATTTATATTAAATGCAATGTAGGAGAAAAAGAACTATGGTTTATATATTGCATGAGATGTGATATTAAAACTATAGGTTATAAATATAATATTGATTTAAAATCAAATCAATTATGAGATAATGCCAAAGGGCGTTTGACAAAGTGAAGAAATATCTATTCAATCCTCCCATCCTGGTACCGCCAACGCCTAGTCGATCTTTCCCGATGCATCTGAAAGTAATGAAAGCATCCATGAGTTATGTCTGTCCTTGGTTAGCCGATGAAACTGGTAGGAAAGAAAGAGCAATATACGAGATTGACAAGAAGTTCATTGATTATAAGACAAGGTATACGGTTCTAAAAAAAAGTGGTTGTGTTTAACCATGAGCCTCGCAACGCTTACACCACTACATGTTGAACTATACAACCATGTTGATATTGGTTTTGGTTTTTTCACCTAATAATCAACTTAGTGGGAAGTTTTAATCAGTTATGATAACTGATGGATAAAATAAAAATCGTTTTCATTTTTTCATAAGTGAACGCTAAAAAGGAAAAAAGTTATACAATAGTTTGAGAGAGTAAATGATCGTGCATAGAGTTTTTCTATACGATAGTCGCTCGATACTAAACGATCAAGTACCTAAGTCTACATGATAAACTCCTGTCTTCTCCCACTTGCTCGATCGTCTACACGATCGTTTAATTCCTCATTCCTTCTACCAAATCCAAAAAGACTCTACAACTCCTGGATTCTCACACCGAGAATACCAAGGTAACCTCGTGGTAGTGTCTATTTGCTGTTCGAGGGTCAAGGGTCGAGTTCCACTCGATTGTGTTAGAGGATTCTACAGTTCGTGCTATTCACTGGTTTGCGTTCGTGCTGTTGGACGCTTAGTTGAGTTTGATTGAGGGATACTAGAAGAAAAGTTCTTCAAGGGTATGTTCACTCGATCTTTTGTATTTTCTTCTTAAAACATGTTGTAATTTAAAGTTTATGCATAACTGCTACTGTTTGATTGTAAATTTGTGTGTTCTTTCACAATGGGGTCTAGAACGATTTGCTTCCGCTCACTGGTTCTCTTTGATAAGAGTTCCTTCATGGGTATCTTATCCTTGTGACACTACGAATATAAGATATTTTGTAGATGTTACAAGTGTTGTAAAGTGCTATAAATGATCTAATTTTGATCATTCACGTGGAGAAATGTGAGCGGGGGTGTCTTATACAAAGAGTTTGTATAAGACCGGACCAGGAAATGATTAGTCTTATTATATAACACCGTTAATAGTAGAGACTTACATTTCACTCGGATGACCATAGGTGACATGACCTGAATCCTGAGTGAGTTGTGAACTCCTACTCCTGAAGGTGGTCCCTTGATTTGTATGGGTGAGAGTGACCAGATTGCCAATTCAATAAGCCTACCATTTTAGGATTCATCTTATTGGAGAGTTAGGAACACAGCTAAATAAGACAAAATTCACTCATTTCTTGATGTTGAGGTAAGTAGACAAATTGCTCCCTTAAGGGCTAATTTCGGAGCTTGGACAATGTGGCCACACCCTCTCTTACCCCGAGAGGGACTTGGTCATAGTTGGACTATTGTTCATTAAAGGAATCAGTGGTACTTAAGGAGTTAAATGTAACTACATGGGAAAAATGGTAATTTGGTCCGGTTGTACTTACGAGCAATTTGTGAAGATTCATCGCATTATTGATTGGTTGTATCCAATGAACATAGAAATATATCTGTAGTGGGAAGAGTGCAGCTGTCGGTCTTTAGTGGAGTGACCGATAGTTAATGGAAGTTGAATAATTTAACTAAAAAGTTTAATTAATTATCCAAGTACCATTAGAGCTTCAAATGTCTCATTTTAGTGAAGGGGCACTTGATCACCATACGGTGACTTTTGTCCTACCTCACTGAAACATCGTTGCAAAATAAATGTAACTTAGGGTACACTAGACTATTTTTCTAGAATTTGATTGGTTGTCTTAAGCGGTTTAATGTAAGTAGACTAAAATAGTTTGTTCTTTTTTAGCAAAATCTTTAAAATGGCTACTACTACTTTACGTTTACTCGCCGCGGATAGTTAACGGGAGAGATTTACGCTAGTTGGCAATCAACAAAATTCTGATCATCGATAATCTTCACTTTGTCCTGATGAAGGATCGTCCTCCCATTCCAATTGCCAATGCTCCTCAAAATGTTTGGGAAGCATATGATCGTTAGACACAAGCGAATAAAAAGGCCCGGGCGTATATCTTGGCAAGCCTTAATGAAGTCTTGGTCAAGAAGCATGAGCCCATGCTCACAGCTCGTGAGATCATGGAGTCTCTGAGGGGAATGTTCGGATAACTGTCTACACAGCTCAGGCATGATGCTCTAAAGCACATCTTTAATGCTCGTATGTAAGAAGGAGCATTTGTTCAAGAACACGTTCTCAACATGATGGTCCAATTCAATGTAGTAGAGATGAATGGGTCGAGCATCGATGAATCCAGTTAGGTTAGCATCATACTGGAATCTTTACCTGAAAGTTTCCTGCATTTTCATAGCAATGCTGTTTTGAACATGATTGACTACAACCTGACCACTCTACTTAATGAGCTACAGATCTTCCAATCCTTGTTGAAAATCAAGGAGTAGAAGGGTGAAGCAAATGTTGCTTCATCTTCTAAAAGGTTCCATAAAGGTTCGACCTCTAGAACTAAGTATGTATCTTCTTCTGGCACTAAAAAGTGGAAGAAGAAAAAGGGTGGAAAGAGGAAAGCTAACCCCATAGTTGCTGCTCATAGGGGTAGAAAACCCATCAGAGCTGCAAAAGGAATCTGTTTCCATTGCAACCAAAATGGTCATTGGAAGAGGAACTGTCCCAAATATTTGGTAGAAAAGAAGAAGGCCAAACAAGGTAAATATGATTTACTTGTATTGGAAATCTGTTTAGTGGATGATGATGATTCTACTTGGATTATTGACTTTGGGGCCACTAACCATGTTTGTTCTTCAATTATGATCTCAAATCCTTCATAAAATTCTTTGATCCAACGCACGCAAAAATCTCAATGTTACCACAATTGCTTACACTACCATCTTATTAACTACTAATTGTTGAAACTCAGTAAAGGACATTTGATGATGAAAATCTATTTCAGCTACTTTGTATTTAATATAATTATCTCTCTCATTTATAAGATTGAAACAATAAGAGTACTTATAAAATGTAGTATATAATAAATCATATATGCAGAAATATTTTCAAAATAACTCATATATTATATATACCTTAGTATACAAATAGATATAACAACAAAATCAATATATACTTTAGTATATAGAATTGGAACAGTAAGAGTTCCTATAAAATGCAATACATAAAAAAATCATATATGCAGAATGATTTTTAAAATAGCTCATATATCATATATATTTTAAAATACAAACATATTAACAACAAAATCAATATATACCTTAGTATACCTAAAATTAACAAAATACACAAACGGTATAAAATGTATATAAATAACTAGTTCTTTGTGTCAAAGATAAAATGATAAAAATGAAAAAAAAAAAAAAAAACTATATAAACAACTAGTTCTCTGTGTCACACACTATACAAAATAATATATTGCATCTAAAAATAATAATGTATATACAAAATTTAAGCACTTACAACTAATCCATTTCAATATTGAGGAAAAAAAACTTATTGAATATGCAAAAGAAACTGAAAAAAAATAAAAACCAAAGAAAACCAAAAAAGATGAAATGTATGAAGAAATATATAGGGTTTTGGGGGGGAAGAAGAGAATGCATGAGGAAAACAAAATTGAAAGCATGGGAAAATGGAGAAAAAAAAAAGAATTGTAGAAGAAGAATGATGTGAGTAACATGAAAAAATGAAGGAAAAAAAAAATAAAGATGGAGAAGAGGAGGGTGAATAGTGCATGAAGAAAGTAGAAGAAAAAGAAATAAGAAAATGCATGAAGAAATTAGATAATGGAGAGAAAAAAAAACACAAACCTTTTACGACCAAGAAGAGGGAGATGAAGAAGAGCAAGAAGTAGAATGATTAAAAAGAATTTTTACATAAAAAAAGATTAAAAATGTATTAGAAGATGAAATCTCAATCCATTATTAAGCCAATCTAAAGCACGTTAAATGACTCAAAAAGGTGACTAATTAATGAAAAATGATAATTACATACAAAATAATGATAAAAAATGACAATAAAAAAATAAATAAAAAAGGTAAATTTATAAAAAATAACACTAAAAATCTTTATCGGAAAAATATAAAATTAAAGATATTTTTGAAAAACACGACTCAAACATGATTTTTTAGGTAAAAATCTTAAAAAAAAAAAAAAAAACTATTATGAATTGATTTAAATACCCAAATGTAGTTTATATTTTGTGGATTGCTAGCTTTCATTTAAGGACGAAAATCCATATGTTTTTGGACCTCTTGTGCCAGCAAATGGCTTGAAGGAGTTGGTACGAGAATTGAGATCTATGTTGCCAAGTCCTAAGTAAAGGCTCTCAAAGCCCACTTCTATAACTTCTACTTCGATTAATTGATTGTCATAGTCGACGTTCTTTAATAATTATATGGGTAAAAAAAATTTCACTCTCATAATATGAGAAATTTTCACTAACTTTAATATGAGAATTACTTCTATTAATTAGTTGTTATGTCAACATTCTTTAATTAATATATGAGTCTAATAAGAGAATTTTCATGTTTTTATAAAACTGCAAATTTTTACTACCGGTAATATGAGTACTATTTCAATTAATTAATTGTCATATCAACATTTTTTTAATAATAATAATATGAGTCTAACAAGAAAAAATTTTCATACTCCCGTAACATGGAAAATTTTCTCTGACTGTAATATTAGTATTCCGTTAATTGATTGTCATGTTAACATTCTTGGATCTAATAAGATAATATTTTCACTCCTGTAGTACTAAAAATTTTCTTAACTAACAACATCAAATAATTTTCTATGAAAAGGCAAAATTTTAGTGTGAATAGAATGAGTATATATTAGAAAAATTTTTATAAATAGAAAAATCTCAAAAATATTTATATTTTATAAAAAAAAATTTAAAAAGTGCTTTGTACTTCATTTTTTCCTTTTTATATAAAGTGTAAATATTTTTAAATAATTATTTATATTAAAAAAGGCCGTAGGTAAAAGTATCAATTAATAGTCTAAGCTGACAGCATAGAGAGGATAAATTGATACGTTGGTGTTTAATTTAGACAACATATCAATTTAGGGTGTGAATTGGTATTTTTTTTTTTTTTTAAAAAAAAGGAAAAATCCTAAAGAGAGAGACAGCAAAACCAAAACAACCATTTTGGGCAGAAGTATCGGCAAATTCTTGTAACTTCGTCGCCAAAACCCCCAAACCCTGCGGCAGCGCCAGCAAACCTCGGCCAACAGAGATTTCAGCTTCTTCCATTTTCATCGGATCCACGAAGATCTCCACAAATGTTAAGCTCCAAAACTCTGCTCTCTCGCGCCATAAAGAGGAAGAAAAGCAAGAAAATTACTGACAGGAAAATCAAGAGCAAAGCTGTTTCTCGAGATCGAAATTCCGTTTCCAAAAAGTCCCAAATTCGGGAATGCAAAGAAGAGGACGGTGAATTTGGTTTCGGCCTCAAATCCTCTGCAACATCTTCCAATCATGGGGTCCAACCATTAGGAAATCTCTATCTCGCTTCAGGCACCATTAACACGAGAAATACAGGTCTGGGTAATATGCAGACTTTGACTGACGAACTTGTTCTTGATGTTTTAGGGTTCCTCGATGCTACCCATTTAGGGGTTTTGGCTAGTGTGAGCAAATCGTTGTATGTTTTTGCTAATCATGAGCCTCTTTGGAGGAATCTTGTGTTGGATAATATTAAAGGTGGTTTTCTTTATAATAAAACTTGGAAATCTACTTATTTAGCTGCTTTTCATCCTTCATTTGATGATTCTGTTATTGGCATATCGGGTTTGAGAGTGAGGGATTTCTATTCTGATCATCTTTTTCAGAGTTGGCTTTGTGCTAACCTTGAAATGAAACCTGAGTGGCTCGAAAGAGATAACATTGTTAGAAGAAAAGGGATTTCAGTTGAAGAATTTGTATTGAACTTTGAAGAACCAAATAAGCCTGTGTTGTTGGAGGGATGTTTGGATAATTGGGTGGCCAGGGAAAAGTGGAATAGAGATTATTTGATTCAATTGTGTGGTGATGTTAGATTTTCAGTTGGGCCTGTAGATATGAAGCTTGAGGAGTTCTTTTTGTACTCTGATCAGGCAAGAGAGGAGAGACCATTATACCTGTTTGACCCCAAATTTGCAGACAAGGTTCCGAGATTGGGATCGGAATATGATGTTCCAGAGTACTTCAAAGAAGATTTATTTGGTGTTTTGGGGAAGGAAAGGCCAGATCATCGATGGATTATAATTGGACCGTCAGGATCTGGCTCGTCGTTCCACATAGATCCTAATTCAACCTCAGCTTGGAATGCGGTGATTAAGGGGTCCAAGAAGTGGGTTTTGTTTCCACCTGATGTAGTTCCGCCTGGAGTACACCCCAGCCCAGACGGTGCTGAAGTCGCTTGCCCTGTTTCGATTATTGAATGGTTCATGAACTTTTATGCTGCAACCAAGACTTGGAAAAAGAAGCCTATAGAGTGCATCTGCAAGGCTGGGGAAGTGATCTTTGTGCCAAATGGATGGTGGCATTTGGTGATAAACTTGGAGGAGTCCATTGCCATCACACAGAATTATGTCAGCAGGTAAATAAGTTACTCTATGTTACATACCAAATAAATAAATCATTTGCTTTTGCTGTTCCTGTAATCGTTGATAAATCATGTGTGAGAAAAGCCAGGAGGAAGGGTATAATGCTTGGAAATGAAGAAACTTAGAAATGTAATATGAATGGTTAGGCAGTTCAGTCCTATAGTTTGTGATATATAGGAATATGATCCTCTGTTGTAAGTCTTGTAGTTATTGCCAGACTCGCCATTTCTTTTGAAGAGTAGCATTCATATGATATGATTAACTTCCGTCAGAAATCATTAGCTAATCTTGTCCATTGTGTCCCTCTATGGCATATTTCTATTTCTTTGTGATAAACCTGACGGCTGATGCTAAATTGTTTTTTAAATGGTAATACTATTAAAAAATGACAGTACTGAGGACGGCCTAGGACACAGGGGCACGGCCGATGCTTGTTCGAGTAAGTCTGCCAAGAGGTCGGGATGGGGAGTAAAAGTTGGTAGTTACTTTAGGCATTCTATAAGTTAGCCTTGAGGGAGAGTTTGGGTGACGCAAAGATCTCCCTAAGTTAATATGCACCTTCATATATTGAGTAAACTTTGGTGTACTTTAGCTTTCTCATTTCCATAGTTCCATTTGGTGTGAATGAGATGTCTATGTTGATTCTCAGTTTCTGATTTGCAGAAGAAATCTATTGAATGTCTTGGATTTCCTTAAAAGACCAAATGCAAGCATGTTGGTTTCTGGAACAAAAGATCGTGTGAATCTGTATGATAAATTTAAAAATGCTATCGATGCTTCTTTCCCCGGAACCGTTGATCAGTTGGCTCGGAAATCCGAAGAGAAGGCGACCAAACAGAAGAAACTTTCTTTTTGGGACTCTGTGGCAGATTCCAATGCTGGCGCTTTCAAGTTCTCTTTCTAGAGAAACAAAATTCAAGCAGAGAAGCAGCCTGTGGAAGCAAAGCTATCAGAACCCCCATTTGCTGGAACGTAATAGGTTGTTTTCCATTGTGTTTCACTTTCAATGAAAAATTTTGTCTATGTAGCTGCTGCTTCTCGTATTTGGAAACATTCTGCCATGAGCCTGTTGAACAGTTTTGACTTATAATGAATTTTTTTAGAATAAATTGCTAATTGCAATTACCCCTTCCCTTCAAATTTTCAATTGTAAAAATTGGATCCTCAAACGGTTAAAATCAGACCATTAAACTTATATTTGTTGTAGAAAATGGACCTTCAAATGGTAAAATTGAACATTTAAACTTATTCAATTGTTATATTTTTATAATTATGTAAGTTTGAGGTTACAATTTTAGACTTGTATAAGTTTAAGGGTGTAATAGTAATTGTCACCATACTTTAGGTTGGTTTTTGTAATGTCATTTTTTTAAGGTAATGGATAATACTAATAATTAAGTATATAATGACATTTTAAAAAATTTGCAAATATAGTATAATCTATTAATGGTAGATCCTATTGTTATATATACTAATATTTTGGTGATTCCTATATTTGCAACCGTTTTTTCTTTTTAAGAACATCACACATTTGGGGTGGGAGATAAAAGGGGACTAGAGGAAGTAGTTATACTTATAATATAATTAGTTAAATTAATATTAATTATAATCAATTATTTTAATTAACTGTTAATACAAATATTTTGATTAAACTTAATAATGTTAACTGATTCATTTATAAATTATAATTAATATATAAATAAATAAATTCATTTAGCCCATGGGCCTAGCCTTTGGGCCTAAGTAATTGGACTTAGACCTTGAATTTGGGCTATTCTAGTATTTTAGGCCCAAATTAAGCCCATGTTTGGGCATTTTGGACATACAAACGTCCAAATTATAACCTCAAATTGGGCGAAATTAATTTTACTCAACCTAACGTTCGTGACGAAAACACGTGACGTCATCAGAATTTGTCTTCAATTTCAATTTGAGACACAAAACTCTTAATTGGTCCTAAATTTGATGATTTTGGTATTTCGTCATTAATTTAATAAATGACGTGGCAATCCGTGATTGGTCCAAAAATTTCTCCTCAATGCCAATTTTCGAGATTTGTACAATGTGGGTGGATGAATCTCGAAAAAGATAAAACTGACATCGATATGCAAAGTAATTTGGTCTTGACTTTGATGCTCCCTATTTAGTTAAACTGTGAATTTAGTGCATAAGTTTAACTAAAGTTTATAATAGAAGACGACCAAACTTTTAATTTAAGAAAAATCTAACCTTTATGTTAGACTTAATTTGATTTGGATAGATAAAAGGCAGAAATTCTCAAATTTTAAAAAGAAAAATTCAGGTTTCATCCAAATTAATTTGATTTAGAGAGAAAACTTAAATTTTTGAATTTAAAATGAAAAATCAAGTTTCATCCCTAATTTAATTTGATTTGAAGATTAAACTTAAAAAGATGGTTCTAAGAAAGAAATTTGGGATATGGCCAAATTTACCAAAAAAAAATTTTGAGCTTTGTCCCCAATTTAATTTGATTTTAGGGATAAAATTAAAAAATTTTGGATTCAAAATGAAAATTCAAGTTCCATCCCCAATTTATTTTAATATGGAGTTAAAACTCAAAAATTTGGAATTAAAAATGAAAATTCAAGTTTCACCCACAATTTAATTTGATTTGTAGATGAAAACTTAAAAGTTTTGAATTTAAAATGAAAATTCAAGTTTCATCCTTACTTTAATTTGATTTGGAGATAAAACTTAATTAATGAAAAAAAGGTTTAGTACGTGTCCAACGATTTTAGAAAAGGATGAGAAGAAAAATAATAAAAAAATAAAATTTGGGGCTTGAAATAAAATTTTTAACCAAATAAAATCTAGATTTAACCAAATTTTGGATTTCCTGATTTGATTCTGGATTCAATGAACTCCCTGCTCAAAGCCTTCTGCAATCCTATCTCACGGAAAGGAAACCCTCTCTTGTCGAACCGATCCACGAGTCGAGCTCCTTTTCCAGTCGTCGAGCCGTTGCTCCTCGTTTTTGTCGCGAAGCCACCAACCGTCGTTGCATTGTCCGCGACCCGAGCGCCGCCGCGAGGCTTCCACGACTGTTCTGCAGTCGACCGCTGTACATTGTCGCTGCAGAACAGCCGTTTGCCAACTGTTTTTGTCAGATTTTGAGAGTTGGAATTTTGACCCTCCACCACGTTCACTCAAGCATGACTATGATTAAGATCCTTAAAAAAAATGAAAAGTATAGGATGGAATAATTTAATCACTTGAGGTCAATAGGATAAGAATAATATGTACACAATATATTTTGATTATATTTGTTCAAAATTGTTAGCTTTCAGAGTATATTGTTTATTAATTTAATTAACCAATTATTGTAATTCTAAGTAGACACTTTCAGTTTTGAGAATGATTTTTTTTCTTAAAAAGATAATTTTAATAATATTGAACAATTGACGATATTACTTACGCCATATATCACTAGATAATCTAATTTTGTAATTTGGAAAAACATAAGGATGTTTTTAGAAAAACTATATGTTGTGTCTTTTGTATTTTCAAAATTGAAATAAGATTCAAAATATTATTTTCATTTTTTAAGGAAGTTTTAAAATATTAGATAAACATGAAAAATTGTTGAATTCATTTTTTTTACCGAATCTACAAACACATCAATTAATAAAAACCTATTACATCTTTATTTGGAAAGGATAATTATAAAACCAACTAAAATATTTCATGTTAAAACAAAACCTATATTATTTTTGTACTTTATTTTTTTCTGATTGGGAAGATAAAAATCCTAATTAAATTCTAATGAATAAAAAATTAGATCTAATTCGTTTATATATATTATAGGAATTTGAATATGATAAATAATAATAGAGAACTTCTTATAAATAAAAAAATCCTAAAAATATTTACACTTTATAGCAAAAACTTCCAAAAATGTTTTGTAGGTTTCCCGAGAAACGTATTTTATGGAGTTGGACTTGTTTTGCTTGTTGATGATTTCTCTCTAGACTAGGCTCTCTGGAAGTAGAATTGCTGACCCACTTGGAATGAAAAGAGCTCCTCTATTTATAGAGATCTTCGAAGAGCTTCATGGACTTGGACCTCGTTGGCCATGGGTCTAGGCTTGGTTAGCCCATGGGCCTGGACTTTGGGCGTAATTAATTGGACTTAGGCCTGGTCTTTGGCCCAATTAATCTGATTTGGGCCTATTCTGGCATTTTTAGGCCCAAATTAAGCCCATATTTGGGGACAAATACCCAAATTGTAACGTCAAATTAGGCGAAATTAATTTTACTCAACCCAACGTTCGTGACGAAACACGTGACGTCATCAGAATTCGTCTCACTTTCAATTTGGGACACAAGTCAACTCTAAATTAGTCCTAAATTTGATGATTTTAGCATTTCGTCATTAATTTAATAAATGACGTGGCAATCTGTGATTGGTCTAAAATTTCTCCTTCTCTTTCCGAGATTTGTGCACAGATGTGGGTGATGAATCTCGAAAAAATAAAACCGACATCGATATGCAAATTAGTTTAACTAAAATATGTAATAGAAGACAACCAAACTTTTAATTTAAGAAAAATCTCAACCTTTATCTCAGATTTAATTTGATTTGGAGAGATAAACGTAGAAATTCTCAAACTTTAAAAAGAAAAATTCAAGTTTCATCCCAAATTAATTTGATTAGGGACAAAATTTAAAATTTTTGAATTTAAAATGAAAATTAGAGTTTCATCCCTAATTTAATTTGATTTGGAGATTAAAACTTACAAACTTGATTCTAAGAAAGAAATTTGGGATATGGCTAAATTTACGAAAAAATTTAAGCTCTGTCCTCAATTTAATTTTATTTTAGAGATAAAATTCAAAATGTTTGGATTTAATGAAAATATAAGTTCCATCCCTAATTTAATTTGATATAGAGGTAAAACTAAAAAATCTAGAATTAAAAATGAAAATTCAAGTTTCATCGCAATTTAATTTGATTTAGAGATGAAAACATAAAACTTTTGAATTTAAAATGAAAATTCAATTTCATCTCCACCTTAATTTGATTTGGAGATAAAATTTAATTAATGAAAAAGATTTGGTACATGGCTAACAATTTTAGAAAAGGAGGGGAAGAAAAATAATCAAAAATCAAATTTGGGCTTGAAATAAAATTTTTAACCAAATAAAATCTAGATTTAACCAAATCTTAGATTTCCTGATTTGATTATGGATTCAGTGAAGTCCCTCTTGAACCCTTCTGCAATCAAATTTTGTCTACGTAAGCTTCTTCTGGTACTTGGAAACATCCACGAGCCTATTGAACCATTTTGACTTTAATAAATTCTTTTTAGGATAAATTGCCAAAACCACTTGCCGTAATTGTAATTACCCCATCAAACTTTCAATCGTAAAAATTGGATCCTCAAATTGTTAAAATCAGACCATCAAACTTATATTTGTTGTAGAAAATGGACATTCAGATGATAATATTGAACTTTTAAACTACTCAATTGTTATAACTTTTATAATTATGTAAGTTTGAGGTTTCAATTTTAAATTTGTATAAGTTTAAGGATATAATAGTAATTGCAACCATACTTTAGGTTGGTTTTTGCAATGTAATTTTTTTAAGGTAATTGTAATGGATAACACTTTTAAGACTAATAATTAAGTAATTAACAACATTTTAAGACTAATAATAAAAACGGTAAATCCACACGTGGAACGTGACATGTCGTCTAGAGTGATTAAAGGCAAAATTAGGGCTTCAGAGTGCGCAAAATCACAAAATCGAATCACTGGATTTCATATTTATTCGATTATCTGGAATTTAATTTCAAGTTTGGAAAAAGAAAACAAAATATTATTATTATTATTATCCTCCTTTTCAGGAAACTGGAATGATTTGTTTCTCTGTTTCCTAATTTGATTTTGTAAACCTTTTCTTTTAAGGAAATTTATGGAAGACACAACCCTTATATAAATCCCATCATTCCATCGTTCTCACTTCAATACTCACATCTTCAATCCTTTCTTCATAATTCGTAACTCAAAAGATAATAAATGGATCTTCCCAACGACGTCGTATTGGAGATTTTGAGTCGATTTCCCCTCGATCAAGCTCGTAAAATTCAAGTTCTCTCAAAATTCTATAACAAAGCTAATTATCACTCTTATTATAAAACTTTACTATCCCAAAATCAACATGGACTCATCTTAGACGGCTTCCTCCTCCAAACTTTCAAATCCAATGCCCACGTCTTGTCCTTTGTTTCTCCACAACCCAACAACAATTCCCCACCCTTAGATTTATCTTTGAGTTTCCTTCCCGGTCGCAATCCTCAAGTCCTGGCCGTTGCTCCTAATGGTCTTCTCTTATGCGAAACTCAACACCCGATCCACTATAGAAAATGTTTCTACACAATTACTAAACTTTCCACAAAGCAATGTAAAGGACTTCCTATTCCCAAAACTAGATTCTTTACCAAAAATATTGCCTTGTACATCCTTCGTTCAAATCCTCTCCACTTCAAAATCCTACGTTTATCTCAAGATCAAATTCCGTCCAAACGCCCTTTGCCATTTTGCTATACCATTTGCGAGGTCTTTGATTCAGAATCTTGGAGGTGGAAGCAGTTACACGATATTGTACATGATTATAATACAGGATTTGTTGAATCTCATTGTGCTCCTGTGTTTGCTAATGGATCAGCTCATTGGAAATTAAGTAATGAGACTTCCATATTTGCTTTCGATTTCCACTCCGAGACTTGGACTTGGTCTAAAATTGCAATGCCGGATACTATAATCAATGGGTACGAGAATATTAGGAAAAATGATAGTTTTTCGAGATGGTGTACCGAGCTTTTGGAGTATGAGGGAAATTTAGGAGTAATGCGGAAGTTTTATGGACCTCCTGCCTCGACAGAGCTATGGGTAATGGAGAATTCTTACCACAAAAGAATTTGGACCAAAAAGTTTGATTTTTCGGGGTCTATGCCTATGACTCTTTACGGATCAAATATTTTGATGATGTGGTTATATAATCAGAACGTGATGTTCTCTAATATAGAGACTGGGGAGTGCAAATACAAGAAGTTGGAACAAAGTCATTATAGTGTACCCACGATGGTATTTCCGTTCTTGTCAGATTTTGAGAGTTGGAATTTTGATCCTCCACCACGTTCACTCAAGCATAAGACTATGATTAAGATCCTTTGAAAAAATGAAAAGTATAGGATGGAGGAACTTAATCACTCGAGGTCAATAGGACAAGAATAATATGTACACAGTATATTTTGATTATATTCGTTCAAAATTGTTAGCTTTCAGAATATATTATTTATTACTTTAATTAACCAATTATTGTAATTATAGGTAGACAGTTTCAGTTTTGAGAATGATTTTTTTCTTAAAACGATAATTTTAATAATATCGAACAATCGATGGTATTACTGACGTCATATATCACTCGATGATCTAATTCAAATTTTGAAATTTGGAAAAATATAAGGATATTTTTAGAAAAACTATATGTTGTTTCTTTTGTATTTCCAAAATTGAAATAAGATTCAAAATATTATTTTCATTTTTTAAAGAATTTTTAAAATATTAGATAAACATGGAAAATTGTTGAATTCGTTTTTTTTTTACCGATTCTACAAACACATCAATTAATAAAAGCCTATTACATCTTTATTTGGAAAGGATAATTATAAAATCAACTAAAATATTTCATGTTAAAACAAAAGCTATATTATTTTTGTACTTTATTTTTTTTTTCTGATTGGGAAGATAAAAATCCTAATTGAATTATAACGAATAAAAAATTAGATCTAATTCGTTTATATGTATTATAGGAATTTGAATATGATAAATAATAATAGAGAACTTCTGATAAATAGAAAAATCCTAAAAATATTTACACTTTGTTGCAAAAATATCCAAAAATGTTCACACAAGGTTTCCTTAAGAAACATATTTTGTATGCGTTGTGGTTTGATCTATAGTACTTGATCCTCTGATTCTCTCTCGGTTGGGTGGAGTCTTTTGCTTGTTGATGATTTCTCTCTAGGGTTTCTGGAGATAGAATTGCTGACCCATTGGAATTAGAAGAGCTCCTCTATTTATAGAGATCTCTGAGAGTTTCCTGGTGGCCATGGGTCTAGGCTTGGTTAGCCCATGGGTCTGGCCTTTTAGGCCTAATTAATTGGACTTGGTCTTTGCCCTATTAATTGGATTTGGGCCTATTCAGGCATTTTAGGCCTAAATTACACTCATAGAAATTAATTTTACTCAACCCAACGTTCGTGATGAAAACACGTGATGTCATCAGAATTCGTCTTCAATTTCAATTTGGGACACAAATCAACTCTTAATTGGTCCCAAAGTTGATGATTTTGGCATTTCGCATTAATTTAATAAATGACGTGACAATACGTGATTGGTCCAAAATTTCTCCTCCAACAAATGCCCCTTTTCGAGATTTGTGCACATATGTGGGTGGATGAATCTCGAAAAAGATAAGACCGACATCGATATGCAAAGTAATTTGATTTTGACTTCAATGCTCCCTAATATTCTGGACTTGATTCCTATATTTGCAAGTGTTCTTTCTTCCTAAGAACATCACACATGTGGAGTGGGAGATAAAATGGGACTAGAGGAATTAGTTATACTCATAATCCAATTAGTTAAATTAATATTAATTATAATAAAATATTTTAATTAACTGTTAATCCGAATATTTTGATTAGACTTAATACTGTTAACTAATTCGTTTATAAATCATAATTAGTGTGTGTATATATATATTTATCGTCTTAACTATTTAATATCACTTTATATTATTAATAATAAAAACGGTAAATCCACACGTGGAATGTGACATGTCGTCTAGAGTGATTAAAGGCAAAATTAGGGCTTCAGAGTGCGTAAAATCACTGGATTTCATATTTATTCGATTATCTGGAATTTAATTTCAAGTTTGGAAAAAGAAAACAAAATATTATTATTATTATTATCCTCCTTTTCAGGAAACTGGAATGATTTGTTTCTCTGTTTCCTAATTTGATTTTGTAAACCTTTTCTTTTAAGGAAATTTATGGAAGACACAACCCTTATATAAATCCCATCATTCCATCATTCTCACTTCAGTACTCACATCTTCAATCCTTTCTTCATAATTCGTAACTCAAAAGATAATAAATGGATCTTCCCAACGACGTCGTATTGGAGATTTTGAGTCGATTTCCTCTCGATCAAGCTTGTAAAATTCAAGTTCTCTCAAAATTCTATAACAAAGCTAATTATCACTCTTATTATAAAACTTTACTATCCCAAAATCAACATGGACTCATCTTAGACGGCTTCCTCCTCCAAACTTTCAAATCCAATGCCCACGTCTTGTCCTTTGTTTCTCCACAACCCAACAACAATTCCCCACCCTTAGATTTATCTTTGAGTTTCCTTCCCGGTCGCAATCCTCAAGTCCTGGCCGTTGCTCCTAATGGTCTTCTCTTATGCGAAACTCAACACCCGATCCACTATAGAAAATGTTTCTACACAATTACTAAACTTTCCACAAAGCAATGTAAAGGACTTCCTATTCCCAAAACTAGATTCTTTACCAAAAATATTTCCTTGTACATCCTTCGTTCAAATCCTTTCCACTTCAAAATCCTACGTTTATCTCAAGATCAACTTCCGTCCAAACGCCCTTTGCCATTTTGCTATACCATTTACGAGGTCTTTGATTCAGAATCTTGGAGGTGGAAGCAGTTACACGATATTGTACATGATTATAATACAGGATTTGTTGAATCTCATTGTGCTCCTGTGTTTGCTAATGGATCAGCTCATTGGAAATTAAGTAATGAGACTTCCATATTTGCTTTCGATTTCCACTCCGAGACTTGGACTTGGTCTAAAATTGCAATGCCGGATACTATAATCAATGGGTACGAGAATATTAGGAAAAATGATAGTTTTTCGAGATGGCGTACCGAGCTTTTGGAGTATGAGGGAAATTTAGGAGTGATGCGGAAGTTTTATGGACCTTCTGCCTCGACAGAGCTATGGGTAATGGAGAATTCTTACCACAAAAGAATTTGGACCAAAAAGTTTGATTTTTCGGGGTCTATGCCTATGACTCTTTACGGATCAAATATTTTGATGATGTGGTTATATAATCAGAACGTGATGTTCTCTAATATAGAGACTGGGGAGTGCAATTACAAGAAGTTGGAACAAAGTCATTATAGTGTACCCACGATGGTATTTCCGTTCTTGTCAGATTTTGAGAGTTGGAATTTTGATCCTCCACCACGTTCACTCAAGCATAAGACTATGATTAAGATCCTTTGAAAAAATGAAAAGTATAGGATGGAGGAACTTAATCACTCGAGGTCAATAGGACAAGAATAATATGTACACAGTATATTTTGATTATATTCGTTCAAAATTGTTAGCTTTCAGAATATATTATTTATTACTTTAATTAACCAATTATTGTAATTATAGGTAGACAGTTTCAGTTTTGAGAATGATTTTTTTCTTAAAACGATAATTTTAATAATATCGAACAATTGATGGTATTACTGACGTCATATATCACTCGATGATCTAATTCAAATTTTGAAATTTGGAAAAATATAAGGATATTTTTAGAAAAACTATATGTTGTTTCTTTTGTATTTCCAAAATTGAAATAAGATTCAAAATATTATTTTCATTTTTTAAAGAATTTTTAAAATATTAGATAAACATGGAAAATTGTTGAATTCGTTTTTTTTTTACCGATTCTACAAACACATCAATTAATAAAAGCCTATTACATCTTTATTTGGAAAGGATAATTATAAAATCAACTAAAATATTTCATGTTAAAACAAAAGCTATATTATTTTTGTACTTTATTTTTTTTTTCTGATTGGGAAGATAAAAATCCTAATTGAATTATAACGAATAAAAAATTAGATCTAATTCGTTTATATGTATTATAGGAATTTGAATATGATAAATAATAATAGAGAACTTCTGATAAATAGAAAAATCCTAAAAACATTTACACTTTGTTGCAAAAATATCCAAAAATGTTCACACAAGGTTTCCTTGAGAAACATATTGTGTATGCATTGTGGTTTGATGAGATAGAATTGCTGACCCCATGGAATTAGAAGAGCTCCTCTATTTATACAGATGTCTGAGAGCTTCATGGTGGCCATAGGTCTAGGCTTCATTAGCCATGGGTTTCACCTTTGGGTCTAATTAATTGGACTTAGAGCTGGTCTTTGCCCTATTAATTGGATTTGGGCCTATTCAGACATTTTAAGCCTAAATTAAGCCCATATTTGAGTGTAAGCGGACAAACGCCCAAATTTTCAATTTTGATAAATTGATTTCATAAATCAATTTATTTTAATAAAACTGAAAATATTATTAATTTTATAAAATTAATTTCATAAATTAATTTTCTTAATAAATTTAATAAATAATTATTTAAACAATTTAAATAATTCTATTTAATTTAATATCAAATATTAAATTAATTGTATACAGTTCCATCTCTTCGAGTATTTAAAGCATATTTAAATATTATTTCTCCAATTTTATTTAATTCTAATTTGAACACTTCAAATTAACTTATCACGCTATTCTTGAGTTAATCCATTTACGAGCTAGTAGGGGGACCTCACGGACCTACAAATCATGGGCTCCAACGATCTGAGATAAATTGGCTAAACTCATCAGACTGATCTAACCCCCATTCGTTAACTAATGGGTGATTCCACTAAAGCCCGTAGCTGAACTCCCCTCACTATAGATATATTATGTCCACTCGATATAACCATGATTAGTAAGTTAACCCTTCACAGGTTGCTCGTAATAACGACTGGGTCGAATCTCTATTTTACCCCCGAAATCACCTTTTTTTCCTTAAGTCCCACTGATCTCCTAATGAACAATTGATTTGTGATCTAATCAACAAATCCAATCCCTTTTGGGCCAATGAGAGGGTGAGGCCTCTTGTTCAAGATCCAGAATCAACACTTAAAGGGAACAACCTCTCTACTAACCCTATTTGGGTAGGAGTGAATTCTGTCTTGCACCCTATGTCCCCATCTATTCATCCGGTCTTATCCTAAAATGGGAAGCTTAATGAGTACAGACAGTTGGTCTACTCTCACCGTTTGCAGATCAAAAGAAATAAACAGGAGTTCATAGTTAGCTCGGGATTAATGTCAAGTTACCTAGGTCATCGCTTTGAAATAGTCAGTCTTAAACACTAAACAATGTTATAAAGTAAAAGTGACTGGTTTCGTGGTCCAATCTTGCACAAAACTCATTTGCACAGGACACCCTCACTTCTCATGTCACAACATGCACGAATTAGGATCACTTCATATGTATCACTTTACAACTTTTTGCAACAACTACAGAGTAGGCCGCATTTAATAGTGTTACCATAATAATGCACCCAACCTTATTCATATACTATAGATCATTTTGACTATTTACTCGAACCTGATATACTTGTATGTCTCCATATAAAGTTCAAGTACTCATGTAATAGTCAAGGGACTTTGGTTTATTGGATTTCTAAATAATAATATATTCAATAACAACTTTATTGAATTTTCAGAATAAGTTCTATTGTTTATAAACCATGAGTTTTAGGACATAAAACCCAACAAAGTCCTACTTGGACTAAAACTCCAGTGGTAACTTATATATCCGATATATAAGACTTAGTTTCTAAGTTTTATTGAGAAATACAATAAACTAGGGCATCCCATACCCATGGTTTACTATTTGGTATCCTATACCCGATATTTTTTCCACTTGCCCTAGGTTATTAACCTGGTATTTCTAGTCCTACTAGGTGATTCTCGAACACTATAGCCGAGAGAATCATTGTAAACATGTTAGTGTACAATAGGCTTTCATTAAACTATATAGGGAATGCATCTAATTCTCAATAATGACCAGAAAGCATACTTTCCTCCCACTGCATTGAGGTACTCTCAACTCTTTGATTAAGATGCGTTTGATCCGCCTTAACAACTTTTGTTAACAGTCAGATATAGAAATCTTTAAACTTTCTATACTTTGATCTTAGCCGTTTTAAATATCTGAATATTTGCAAATGACTTTTAACAATTTGATTCTTAACAGAAGTTGCTATGAGATAAAACAAACATATTTTCTGAAAATGAACATTTCATTCAAAACAAAAATTTGTACAATATGTTCATTACAAGATTTACAAAAACAAGTAATAACATCTTCAACAACAATTTCTCCCACTGGATTAGCTGAGTAAACGGTTCCCAGGATCTAAGTAGCCTGTTTACCTTTCTCTACTTTCTTCACTGCAAGATATTTAGAGCAATTTCTCTTCTAGTGCCATTTCTCGTTGCAGTGGAAACATTTCCCTTTCTCTGCAGCGGTTTTCTTGCTTCTCTTGCCAGCAGGCTTCACCGTTTACTTCAGCTATATTAAAGTGGACCATCATGTCCAGGACATGCTCACGAACTGAGGTCCCTTCTCTTATACGGCTGTTATAAACGTATTTGATAGCATCATGCCTTAGGATGAAGGACGGTTGTCCAAACATCCCTCTCAGAGATTCCATAATCTCTTTGGCATTACTCATATTCTCGTGTTTTTTGGCCAAAACGTCAGACAAGCCGGCGATAATATAAGCACGGACTTTATCATTCGCCCTAATCCATCTATCAAATGCTTCCCGAACAGTTCAATTGGAATTAGAGCTGGGAATGGGAGGACATTCCTCCGTTAAGACAAATCTCAAATAGTCTATTGTAAGTATTGTGGTCAAATTTGATTTCCATGTTACATAGTTATCCTTGATCAGTTTGTCGAAGCCAACAATTGTATAATTGAACTCGTCATTCTGAAATTATAAACAAAATCTATAAGTGAATTGTTTTTAAATCCAATCAAGTTTTAGCAAAATGATAATGTACCCATAATCATTATTTTTGCAACGATACTTAAGTGATTTAGAACAAATATTACCGTGGGGCAGTCAAGAATTCCTTCACAAAAGCAAGACAGTTCTTGACCGAATACTATCTCCAGAATAACTCATATTCCAATAGTCATTTAATTATCGTTTTCGGTCAAGATCATTACTAACACTTAGTAAGTATTGTAAGTGTAGACCCGCCATTTTCAAATCTTACAGAACGGTATGAGTATGCCTCCAAAATAGAAGACTAATACCCAAGACAGAACTATAAGACCCTATTCATTTTACTGAAGCCTGGGTCGTTCCGAATTCTATGTTACAACCCTCCGAGGGGATCGTCGTGATTAACAACTAGATAGTGCCGCCTAAAAACGATAGCAGGTGCAACATAGGAACTCACGGTTCAAACTAATGGAGGAGATCATAGGACAATGTTGACACATTTCCTTCACCCACTTACTATTAACGACTTCCCCTATTCACCTTGTTATTGACCCATGCAAACACTTTTCGAATGGAGTAGTTGAGGTAAAATCGACACGAAGCCGAGCATGGATCTCAAGGTGTGAACTTTTGAGGATGTTGTTGGGGTTGATGCCCTAAAGTCTCATGTCTTGTAGTTCGTAAACAGTATACAAACACTTGTGTTGTTAATATATGATATTTACTTCACATCTTGTATTTTCCTTGGTTGTTTGTTTTATTTGCTTTACCACAAATCAATAAACATAAAATCCCTAGTTATCTATATGTGACCCAAGCATGTATGTGGTGACATACAAGTGGATCATATCTTGAGTGATAACCAAAATGGTTTGTAGTATATGGATATAGGAGAGAAATCTTATCTTGGTAATGCTACGGACACGACCCGCTTTGGGGAATGGTCACAAGTGTTGTAACTTGTCACAGATGGTTTGATCCTGATCATTCGTGTTGGGGACATGCGAGCGGGGGCGTCCTATACAAAGAGTTTGTATAAGACTTGTCCACGAGGTGTTAACGTCTCGTTATATAACACCGTCCATGACAGAGACTTCACTTCACTAGGATGACCATAGGTAACATGACCTCAATCCTGAGTGAGTTGGGAACTCTTGCCATTGAGGGCGGTCATTTGATTTGTATGGGTGCAAGTGGCCAGGTCATCGATTTAAACCTACCATTTTGGAGATTCATCTGATTTGAGAGCTGGGAGCTCATCTACATAAGATCGAATTCACTCCTTCCTCGAGGTAGGGGTAAGTAGATAGATGACTCCCTTAGGGGCTGATTCCGGGGCTTGAACGATGTGGTGCCACACACCTTCTCTTGGCCCGAGAGGTGTTCACACATAGTTGGACTATGTTGTATTGTTCACTAGAGGAATCAGTGGTACTTAAGGAGTGAGATGTAACTACAGGGGCAAAATGGTAAATTGACCCAGTTGTACTTATAGCATCTGTGAAGGGTCATCGTACTCATGATTGGTTATATCCGATGGACACAGAAATATATATGTGGTAAGAAGAGTTCAGCTGTTGGTCTTTAGTGGAATCACTGACAGTTAACGGATGGTGGATCTCGGGGCTAAAGTGTTTAGTCGGCTATTCACGTACCGCTGGAGCTTCGAGTCACAGGTCCATTAGGTCACCTAGGTAGCTTGGATAAAATCGAGAACTAGTGTTTGGGTTAGTTTGAAATGTTCAAATTGACAAAAGGAAGTTCAGTTATATATGATATAATTGGACTGGTTAATTATATATGATATAATTGGCTAAATGTATGAGATACATTAATTTAGAGGAAATTAGATATAACTATGATATATATCAAGTAGAGGAGAAAATACTATAGTAGATATATGATATCAAACTATAGGATATAAATATAATATGATTATATTTATTAATTAAATTAATTGATTAATTATTTGATAATTAACTAATTTGTCCACGTTCGGACGTGGGAAGTGTGTTGTGTTGGTTATGGTAACTGGCGGATTAAAAATGAAAACAGTTTTCATTTTTCACAATCGTGCATTCATATTTTCGTCCCGCCCAAAAAGAATTCGTGAAAGCGATCGTGAGAGCCTATACGCTAGAAACTCGTTCATCTAAACGATCGTCTACCTCACGTTTTCTCAAAACGATCGTATACGTTTTTTCTAAACGATCGTTCAGCCTTTCATACACGATCGTATAGCTCTTCTATACGATAAGCATTTCTGCTATATGATAGCACAGTTTCATATCTCACTTGCTTATCGTCTACACGACGTGTTGTCCTCCGTCCTCTACCAAGCTCACCAAAGCCCACTCTTTGGGTTTTCACTCCGAGAATACCTGGGTTTCTCTAGTGGTGGTGTTGTCCCCACTGCAGTGTTCGTGTATGTTCTGATCGTGCTGTTGCAGTCGACATACCCGCCGGGTATTGGTAGAACTGTTGGAAAGCTTCCGCTGCTTAGGGTTCAGACGATCGAAGAGAATCTTTAACTAGTATGAACCCTTTCCCTATTATTTATTGTGTTCTGAGCATGCCAATAATTAGGTTTATATGCAAAACTGTTAGTGTTGAATGCATATCTTTTGTATTTCGGTCACTGTGAAATCGGAGCGATCTGAACTCGCTCATGGAACTCTCGGTATGAGATCCTTCAATTGGTATCAAAGTTAGGTTTCTGATACTTCGATTTCATTTGTTGCAATGAAATAACATATACATTCATAGTGAGTGCATTTCTACGCTGTTTTAAATGTTAAATCTGCTGTGGATGTGCCGGATTAATGAATGTTTTAGGGATGAATAACCTCGGTTTGTTTAAATCCTTTTACATTTGCGGTTGTTTGTAAAAGCCCCTGCGTTTTTGGGCATAAATAATCGTTATCGAGCCTGTATTCAAAGTTTGTTTGAATTTTTAAGTCGTTCATTAATTTTGGCAGGATCCATAAGCACTTCAATTCATTAATTTTGGCAGAAATGAAAGTATGCTTAAATAGAAATAAATGGGTTTCAAAGCATACCTTTGAAGAAATTCCTCCAAGCTCGAATCCAGCTGAAAATCTTCTCTGAATCTTGTTGTAGACTACCCCAAGATCTTTCTTACTATTCTCTTGGTGCTCTAGATTGAGTAGTGGGACTCAAAATAAGCCTGAATTAAGGAAATTTGGAGACAAGCTCATAGTTGCAACCCAATGTGAAGAACAACTTCTTCTACGAATTTTCCAGAGAAATTCTATCAGTTGCATTCCTTTCAAAACACTCTAATCTCTTCAATATATTGTAGACTATCATGCAAAGAGATTTGCTGCATGAGATGCAGCTCATGCTTGGAGTTTAATAAAACTTGAAGAGGTGGGTTGTTCGTGAGCTATTTCATGAAGATAATGGAAAAACCTTATTTTCTATTTTGTGATTTTTCTTCTTTTTCAATTTTGATAAATTGATTTGATAAATCAATTTCTTTTAATAAAACTGAAAATATTATTAATTTTAAAAAATTAATTTTCTTTATAAATTTAATAAATAATTATTTAAACAATTTAAATAATTATTATTAATTTAATATCAAATATTAAATTAATTTTACACAATTCCATCTTCAAATATTTAAATCATATTTAAATATTATTTCTCCAATTTCATTTAATTCTAATTTGAACACTTCAAATTAACTTATCACACTATTCTAGAGCTAATCCATTTACGAGCTAGTAGGGGTACCTCACGGACCTACAGATCATGGGCTCCAACGATTTGAGATTAATCGGCTAAACTCATTAGACCGATCTAACCCCCATTCGTTAACTAATGGGTGATTCTACTAAAGCCCGTATTTGAACTTCTCTCACTGTAGATATATTATGTCCACTCGATATAACCATGATTAGTAAGTTAACCCTTCATATGTTGCTTGTAATAACGACTGGGTCGAATCTCTATTTTACCCCCAAAATCACCTTTTTTTCCTTAAGTCCCACTGATCTCCTAATGAACAATTGATTGTGATCTAATCAACAAATCTAATCCCTTTCGGGCCAATGAGAGGATGAGGCCTCTCGTTCAAGACCCAGAATCAACACTTAAAGGGAACAACCTCTCTACTAATCCTATTTGGGTAGGAGTGAATTCTGTATTGCACCCTATGTCCCCATCTATTCATCCGGTCTTATCCCCAAAATGGGAAGCTTATTGAGTACAGACAGTTGGTCTACTCTCACCGTTTGTAGATCAAAGGATAATCCTAAACAAATAGGAGTTCATAGTTAGCTCAGGATTAAGGTCAAGTTACCTAGATCATCGCTTTGAAATAATCAATTTTAAACAGTAAACAACGTTATAAAGTAAGAGTGGCAGGTTTTGTGGTCCGATCTTGCACAAAACTCATTTGCACAGGACACCCCCACTCCTTATGTCACAACGTGCACGAATTAGATCACTTCGTATGTAGCACTTTACAACTTTTTGCAACATCAACAAAGTAGGCCGCATCTAATAGTGTTACCAGAATAAGACACTCAACCTTATTCATATACTATAGATCATTTTGACTATTTACTCGAACCTGATCCACTTGTATGTCTCCATATAAAGTTCAAGTACTCATGTAATAGTCATGGGACTTTGGTTTATTGGATTTCTAAATAATAATATATTCAATAACAATTTTATTGAATTTGCAGAATAAGTTCTATTGTTTACAAATCACGAGTCTTAAGACATAAAACCCAACAAACTATCCTAAGACTATAATAACCACCTCTTGCTATAGTAAATATTATTTTTAAAACTCCCAATTAGTTACGGTTAACACTATTTCATAACTCCTATTTGCTACAATATTTATTATTTGCTATAGTTTTACTATTTTACATTCATCAATTTTTTATTCTTTGCTACGATGTTTACTATTTTTTTCTCAAACTATAATAGTTTACTATTTCAAACACATACTATTATAACCCAATCTAAAATAATCTACACCCCATACATAAACTATCATAACCCAACTATAATAACCTAGGACTATAATAGCCAACCCTTTGCCTTAAATGTCCCATTTATTTGTTGTTGAGCTTTAAAAAACTTTTACGGGCATTTTTTATTTTCTAGATCTTCTCAAGGGTTTTCATACAAATATTCATTGTCTTTGTACCTTTTTGATGTTTTTACTTTGTAAGTTTTATTATAAAAGCACATTCAACGTGAACTTTAAATATCCTTCATATAAGTGAGATTTTTGTATATGGATATAAATAGTAAAAATATAACCAAATTAATTAAATTAATATTAATTATAACTAACTATTTTTAATTATTTGTTGTGAATTTGAGAAGCACAACGGTCAACGGGAATATGATATCAATAAATATAATATTAAAATAAATATAATATAATATATAACTAAGTAAAATAAAAATAAATAAAATATAAAAAAAAAATTAGAAAATTCTCCAAAATCTTCAACTTTGTCCAACTTTATTTGAGATTTCACCAATGTATGTGTATCTAATAAAACCCATAAAATGCTACTATTTATAGACAATTTGACAAGTAGGATGTGGATTACATGAATACTAATGGTGTGTAATCTTAAGACACATGGATAATATTTGGTAAAATGAGGGTATGACATGGACACTAAGTATGAACATCTAATGGGCATTTATTACCATAATATTTATAATGCTCCCTCTTAAATGGCCACTATATATATGAAATATGTCTCATTAAAACCTTACTAAGAAAAACCCTAGTGAAAAAAAGTACATACTTCATAAGATATACACTCCTAAAAGAATACAATATATTTAGTCCCCCTCATGAAAACATCACTTAAGATATCTGAGTTGCCGCATTCCAATATTGTGAACTGATTTCTTAAAATTGCGGTTGGTAATAATTTTGTAAATAAGTTTGTCAGATTATCCTTCGAACAAATTTTTTGTATAGTGATGTCACCATTTTCTTCAAGATCACGAGTGTACAAAAGCTTCAGTGAAATATGCTTTGTTCTATCTCCTTCAATATATTGTCCTTTGATTTGGAAATGCATGCCGTGTTGTCTTCATATAATCTTATTGGAAGATTTTCATTAGAAGACAAGTTACATGTTTTATGAATGTGTTGAGTCATTGATCTTAGCCATACACCTTCTCGACTAGCCTCGTGAATTGCAAGAATTCGGCATGATTTGAGGTAGTCATTATGGTCTATTTTACTGACCGCCACGATATAACAGTTTTTTTCGCATGTGAATAGATAACATGTTTGAGATTTAGCTTTGTATGAATCAGATAAATATCCAGAATCTGTATAACTAACTAGATCAAAATTTGATTTAAAACCCATATCGATCGTCCTCAGAGATAATAGAGTATATGCTTAATTGCGTTTCAATGTCTTTTTGTTGAAGAGGAACTACATCTCATTAATAAATTTACTGAAAATGTAATACCTAGTCTTGTAATATTAGCAAGATACATAAATGCACCAATTACACTAAAATATGTTATTTGACCAAGAAGTTCTTCGTTATTATCTCGAGATCAAAATATATCTTTCTTCACATCTAGTGAACGAACTTCCATTGGAATGTTCAATGGACGTGCTTTGTACATATAAAATCTTTTAAAAAAATTTCTTATATAAGTTGACTGATAAATAAATATCCAATATGCTAAATGCTCAATTTGCAAGCCAATGCAAAATTTTATTTTTTTGAGATATGTCATCTTAAATTCTTTCTTAAGATATTATATTGCTTTTGAAAGCTCTTCAGGAGTTCCAATTATATTTAAATTATCAACATATACAGTTATAATAACAAATCCTGATTGTGATTTCTTTATAAAATCACATGGACATATTAGATTATTTTGATATCCTTATTTTAACAAATATATACTCAGGAGATTGTACCACATTCGTCCTGATTGTTTCAATCAATATAATGACCTCTGTAACTTTATCGAATACAGTTATCGAGAATTTGATTTATATGTTTCAGGTATCTTCAATACTTTTGAGATTCTCATATAAATATCATCATCAAGAGATCCATATAAATATGCTGTGACGACATCCATAAGATGCATGTCTAGATTTTTATACACTGTCAGACCAATTAAATATCTTAATGTAATTGGATCCACCACTAGAGAATATGTCTCCTCATAATCAATACCAAATCTTTGTGAGAAATCTTGTGCAAATAGTCTTGCTTTATATCTTGTAACCACATTATTTTCATTTCTTTTTTCTCACTAATACCTTTGTATCCAACAATTTGACACCTTATAGTGTTCAGATTATTGTTCCAAAAACCTGACATTTTGAAAGTGAGTTTAATTCTGTCTCGATTGCTTCCTTCCATTGAAGCTATTATTTTCTATGTTGACATTCTTCAACAAATTTTGGTTCAGGATCCTCATTTTCAAATATAAGATCAAGAGTAACATTATATGCAAAAATGTTGTCAATAACTACGTTACTTTAGTTTCATCTTTTTCCTGCCATGACATAGTTTATTGAAATCTCATTATTATCTTTAGGTATTTCACATTCCTCACTAGTCATGTTAAGGATTTATTCATGGATATTTACATCCTCAACAAAGTCTTTTTGACTATTAATTTTTTTTCGTTTTTGAGAATTTTTATCTTTGGAACCCACTGGTCTACCATACTTCTGGCGTGATCCATATTCATTAGTGACAACTTGCTGTGTTGGGATATCAATTTTTGATGGAACATTTGCAGCTGGCATGATTTAGTTACTTTTTTTGCATCTATAAATACATTTGGTAACTGATTTGCTATATTTTACAAATGAATTATTTTCTAAACTTCAAGTTCACATTGACCTGTACGAGGATTTAAATGATACAATAACGATATATTCTATATAATCTCTTTTTTCAACTTCATAATTCCTCCCCCTAATGTTGGAAATTTGTCTTATTAAAATGACAATCAGTAAATCGTGCAGTAAATACATCACCCTTCAAGGGTTCAAGATATTTAATAATTAATAGGGAATCAAATTCAACATATATTCCTAACCTCCTTTGATGGCCCATGTTAGTGTGTTGTGGTGGAGCAATTGGAACATATACAACACATAAAAAATTCTCAGATGAGAAATATTTGGCTCATTGACATAAACTAATTGTAATGGTGAGTACTTATGATAAGCTACCAACCTAATGTGTATAAGTGATGCTGCATGCAAAATAGCATGTCCCTATATAGATGTAGAAAACTTAGCTCTCATAAACAATGGTCTAGCAATTAACTGCGAACGTTTTATGAATGATTTTGCTAAACCATTTTATGTATAAACATGAGCTATAGGATGTTCAACACTTATCCCAATTGACATATAATAATCATCAAAATCTTGGGATGTAAATTTACCAACATTATCAAGACGAATGGTCTTAATTGTATAATTAGGAAATTATGTTCTTAACTTAATTATTTGAGCAAGTAATCTTGCAAATGCAAGATTTCAACTTGATGATAAGCACACGTGTGACCATCTGCTAGATGTGTCTATTAATACCATAAAATATCTAAATGGTCCACTTGGTGGGTTAATGGGTCCATATATATCATCATGAATTCGTTCTAAAAATGCAGGTGATTCAATTCCTACTTTAGCTGGTAATGGTCTAATTAACAATTTTTCTTAAGAGCAAGCATTCATTAAACTTTCTAATACAACTTTCTATTATTAATAATAAAACTTGGTAATAATGATCTTGGTAAAATAACTTTTTATTTTATTTTTATAAAATTGGTAATAATGATAAATTTATTCAGTTATCTTCATTTTAATTACAATTTGAAAAAATTAAACTAAAATAATAATTATAAAAACTCAGGGATTAAAAAAAAGTAGTTTTGCTTAGTTATAAAAAAACATTATTTAAACTTTAATATATTAAAATGTGAATATTCGACTTCTTTATTTCTTAATTTGATTCTGCGATCCTTTTTCCTTAAGGAATTTATGAATCACACAACCTTAATATAGATCTCACCATGTGTGAATATTTGATCAGCCCAATTCAATCTAGTTCATTTATTTGTTGGATTGGATATGAATCACCATTTTAATAATTAAGTTGGTTCCTTTAGATCATATTTGAATCGGCTAGTTGGGTCGTCCAAGGGAGGTATAATTGGACTCACCCAAATATATATGCATATGTATAATTCTTCATATTTTATTTTAAAGTAAATTCTTTTAATTCCTTTTTCAGTATATTTAGATATAATGTAGTTATAGGATCGATATAACAACTCTAGAAGAGGATGAATAAGGTTTAATTAAACTAATTAAATTTTTGTCACGATGTAGGCCAATTAAGCAAATTTATATACTTTTAGATAATAAGTAATTTAAACAAGAATTTCATATAAATACATTCATTTAAAGAAGATCAATAAATTGACATAAACAAATTGAAGAACAAATTTTAGCAACTAGTTTTATGCAATGAAATATATTAATAATTTAATTGCAAAATTTGTTAAGTATCCTGACAGAGAAATTAATACCGGTAATTTTATAATGGTTCAGCACAACCCGACCTACATCCACTTTCCAAGCTCTTCTTTGGTACTTCAAAAGTCTTTGATTCTATCAACGACTTAGAGTTGAACCGCTACAACGTTCTTTTTTTGGGCATAAGTACAAACTTGATCCTTTTCATAGTTGAGTATCAAATCGTCACAAAAATTCTTTTTATGGGATCAAGCGCAACCCTTACAATGAATTTGAAAATGAAGAACAATATGAAAAAAAAAAAATCTCTTGAATAGTAAATTTACAAGTTTGCTCACAACAAATCAATCTCCACAATACATAAATCTTTCTCAAGAATAAGATGAAAAAAAGAAAATTGGAGCTTGGAGAGAGCAATAATGAAAAGTATGTGTTTTTGAATAGAATTGAAAAATATGAAATTTGTTGTGTTAATTTTAAAGAAGAAGAGTTTAAAAAGAGAGAGAAGAGGAGAAAACCAAATTCAATTTGGGTTTTAAACCGTGAAAAAGAAAAATTAATTGGGGAGATTTTTTCTTTTTGAATCAATTAGCCATTAGACACAAACAAAAAATAATATTAAATTCGTTTTCTTTTTAAAATCTAATAAAAAACAAAAGTCCATAATGTGTCCAAAACTAGCCGTTAGACACACACATAACATAAAATAAAATTCATTTTCTTTTTAAAACCTAACCATAAATCAAAAGTCCACCATGTGTTACTTCCCCATTTCTCCATGTGACACCTTTCAATTAGTCCACTTTGATAAGAAAATATATGCCACATTATCAACTCGGGATTTTTCTATTAAGCTTGTTTCGACAATATCTTTTTCGTTTAAACTCCGATTTGAGTGATTTATATTGTGTTGAAATCGTTGTTCCAAGCTCTACGCAATACACTTCAAAACACTCAAATTATTAATAAATTAATTCAGGTTTGTTATCATCAAAATATTATTAATTAATTAATTAAAATTAATTAATTTGAGATTGATGGCCAAAAAGCCAACAATAGTTTTTAGTTAGTTTAAAATTTTTAAAAGTGTTAAGGACATAAGTCTTTATAAGACAATTATAGATTTTTATAATATTATTACTTTTTTCCAAAAAAAAATGAAAAATAAAAATAAATATAAAATTTTAATAAAATTTAATAACATTTCATTAGAAAAATTAATAATAATAATAATAATAATAATAATAATAATAATAATAATAATAATAATAATAATAATAATAATAATAATAATAATAAATATTCAATGGGCTAATCTAATGGGTCGGTCCAAGCCTAATCCAAGTTGGACCCAAACTTTGATCTAAACTTTTTCCTGAGCACTCTCACACCAATATCACTCAAATCGCATGAGTGAATTGTGAGAGCTTAACATCCCAACTTGCCCTATTTATAAGCGCCCATAACTCCCCTTATCTTACCTCCAGTTTCCTTGCATGCCTATGTGCCTTCCTCTCGTGCTGTCGACGCCTTCCCTTGCCACCTTAGCCTTAAAGTGGCCTCCTCTCCTTTAGCCAACGCAAAGTCCTAGCTTCGCATGCTCTCTTAAGCATCCACCTAGCCTTGGCTCAAATCCTAACTCACCCTTGTTCAGCCACATGTCTGGATGAGTTGCCATCTTAGCCTTGTTCTCCAAGACATAACTTGTCAACGCATACTTCATCCAATGATCGCATGCTCTCTTGATCCCATGGTCTCATCCAACGCTTGACTCTTCCTTGGCCCTTACTAGCCTTGAGTCTTTTGCATGACTTCCCTTGGCCATACTTTCTTTCCCCATGCATGGCTTTCCCTTGGTGCATGCACTCATTTATACCAAGGCCATCGCATAATCATGCGCTCAACTCTTCCACCTAGGCCGTCGCATGGTTCTCCAACGCATACCACACATCCAACGCCAAACTTCACGTCCAGGCCATCCTTGCTATATGTGCTCATGAGGTCTCTCCTAACCTCAAAACAACCTAGCCATCGCATGGCTTTATCGCATAGGCCTTGCCTTGCCCTCCTAATACGATCAACTAACCTCAAAACAACCTTGATTCTTTGACAAGATTTTCAACGCATAGTTTCCTTTAACGCCTAACCTCTCCTGGCCTCACTTGGAATCATAGCCTTTTCCATGACCCACCTTACATCTAACTAACCTCTCAAGACCAACGCATAGTCCAATGGCCGCACTCTTCTTCCAATGCTTAGCCTCATGGTTGGCACATATTTCTTCAATCAACGCATACCAATCCTCACCTTAGATAGCCCATGTGTGATAACGCTTACACAAGCCCCTTGCCTAAGGTCTCTTGCTGCACACATCAACTTAGTCTTATCGCACAGCTCTCAACCTCATCGCATAGCTTCAGTCTCATCGCATAGCTTCCATCCTCATCGCATGCCCAGCGCCCTTACGTTCAGTGCCTCATGCCCATACTTGCACGCAACTAAGTGCGTCCTCCCTCATGCATGGCCTTTACTCGATGCACGATCGTTTCCTTGCTCATGCATACTCAATGCACGATTGTTTCCTCACTCATGCATACTCGATCCATGATCCTTCCCTCGCTCATGCATACTCGATGCATGATCCTTTCCTCTCTCATGCACACTCGATGCATGATCCTTTCATTGCTCATGCATACTCGATGCACTCCTTTACTCGATCATGCATACTCGATGCATGATCCTTTCCTCGCTCATGCATGACTTTTACTCGATGCTTGGCCACTATTTCACGGCCAACACTTAGCCAAAATTTCTTCTTGCTAGGCTAACTTATAAACACCTGAAAACCAAGTCTTCAATACTTAAGCATTTTTCCTTTTTCATTTCATTATCCTTTACCCATTTCCCTACAATTCCACATTAACTCAAATATTAAACCCTTCATTTTACTAATCTCAATAATAAAAATATTTAAGTAGGTAAAGTAGGGTTTGGTTTTCATATTACTTTTCCCTTATGAAATTCCATCCTCGAAATTTATCTTAACCTACTCGGGTTAGGGGTTCCAAATCAAAAACTTTATAACCCCATTTTTTTCCACTACGCTTCTACTACGCCATTCTGATATAACTTTCTTAATTTGGCCAATAGAACTTCTCCTATCCTCATGACTAGTTTTTAAACCAAACTAACTACAAATAACTTTTCTATCTCAAACTTTAAGTGAGAATAACTTAATTCATTCTTACCTTCCTTGGCACATCTTCAAGTAGTGTTGTGAGTTCCAGCTCGAGTTGTCTACTAGGTCTGCCACTTCCGCTGTTCCTCTAGTCTAACTTTGATTAATTCCCAGGTTTCTCTTAAACCTACGTAATTTACTTTACCACACAACCCTCAGGTTTTCCTGAAATCAAACCATAGGTTTCCAAAAAACTTATGCTCTAATACCAACTTATCACACCCCCTCCCGAGCCTTGTCTCCCAGACCCGAAAGGAGAAGTGAGGATGGCAGATACCCACTGCCCATCTAAACCTGTTTCACTCAAATGACACGAGTGAATTGTGAAAGCTTAACGCCCCAACTTGCCTTATTTATAGGCACCCAAAACTCCCCTAAGCATGACACCTCCAATTTCCTTGTATGCCTGTGTGCCTTCCTCTCATGCTGCCAACACTTTCCTTTGCCACCTTAGCCCTGAAGTGGCCTCCTCTCCTTTAGTCAACATAAAGTCCTAAATTTGCATGTCCTCTCAAACCTCTACCTATCCTTGGCTCAAATACTAACTCTCCCTTGTTCAGCCACATGTCCGGATGAGTTGCCATCTTAGCCTTGTTCTCCAAGACATAACTTGTCAACGCATACTTCATCCAATGATCGCATGCTCTCTTGATCCCATGGTCTCATCCAACGCTTGACTCTTCCTTGGCCCTTACTAGCCTTGAGTCTTTTGCATGACTTCCCTTGGCCATACTTTCTTTCCCCATGCATGGCTTTCCCTTGGTGCATGCACTCATTTATACCAAGGCCATCGCATAGTCATGCGCTCAACTATTCCACCTAGGCCATCACATGGTTCTCCAACGCATGCCACACATCCAACGCCAAACTTCATGTCTAGGCCATGCTTGCTATATGCATTCACGAGGTCTCTCCTAACTTCAAAACAATGTAGCCATCATATGGCTTCATCGTATAGGCCTTGCCTAGCCCTTTTAATGCAATCAAGTAACCTCAAAACAACATTGTCTCTTTGATAAGCTTTTCGACACATAGTTTCCTTTAATGCCTAACCTCTCTTGGACTCACTTGGAATTAATAGCTTTTTCAATGACCCACCTTGCATCCAACTAACCTTTCAAGACTAACACATAGTTGACAGACATAGATTGAATGACTCTAAATAAGCACATGGACAGTGATTAATGATGGAAATGGAATGATGTGGAGGATGTGTCATGCTTATTCAGACTTTTATGCGATATTACTTCTAGATGTACGCATTATTAATGAAATGCTGGTAGTATGCTATGCATTGTCATAAGTTTCCTTGCGTTGAAACCAAGTATAATTCCACCGCAAGTTTCTTAGAGTGATCCGAGGTCGAACACAGGGACTGTTTTAGGTTATTGCATTGTGCTTGTGATATATTCGACCAAGGTTTTTTCAAATTAATAAAGATTTTGTGTACAAGTAATTAAACATGCGATGAAGTAAAAAAAGCGGTAAAAATGCGATATATATAAATTGCATTAAAGTAAATTACAATAAAGTAAATATAAGCTAAGATGATACAAGATATAAGATTCATGATACAAGATACTGAGGTCAAGGCTGGCTGTGAAGATTATGCAAAGATCGTGTAATGCGGTGAAAAGTCTTATGTACGAAGCAGAAACAGAAAAGATAACTAATATAAACAGCGTAAGTTCCTTAATTACGTTAAAGATATAAGTACTATTCCGCTTTTCCCTTGGCGTACACCTCTCGGTGATCGACCATGTTCCCACATCTCTGTGGTGAAACAGGGATGAATGTAATGAACGCAAGATTGCTTCCATCTCTGGAAGTAATACTTGCTTTAGTTAACACATTCTTCTAACCTTCTCTCGACAGATCAGAATGACATCTTCACTTCTGCTCTCATAGGAGAATATGCCTTCTAGCATGCCTTAGCTAAACGCATTTATCCCTTTAGCACAGATTAAGTTACTCGTTTAATCCATATTAATTACCAAGGTATTAAGAAAACTTCATGGAGAAATCGATTAATGGAGGAATGGAAATAGACAGAAAAGTGGAAGTGAAAGTGATCGAGACATTCAATAAAACAATTAAGCATCTGATACATGATTTGTGAATGAAGAGATTAAGAAGATGAAATACACTCGATGAAATGGAGTTAGAAACAATACAAATAAGCGCTAGCATCTTAGCGTCGATCTGGATGGAGATTTGCTTGTCGGCGTGGATGAAGTGAACGAATAGATGAGCTTCCCTATCAGGCTTGCTCAACCGGTAGCAGGGATCTAAGCACAAAGCATCACGGCGGGGATCTGGCAGATTTGCACTGAGACTCACCTCTCGGCCTTGTCTCTTCTCTTCCCGAATTTCTTCCGATCAGTACTCAGCTCAGCCTTTCTAAAAACAATTAGCCCTCGTATTAATTGTACCCGTATCAAGTATATCTTCTCTGAATTCTATGGGGGTATTTATAGGTGAAAAGCTTTGACTTTTGGCTTGTGGACCCCACTTCTTGTTATGAAAATTCCGAAGACAGAAGAATAAATATTCTTTCTGTTATGCAATCAGACCGTCAAATTTGCACAACGGTTAGTTGTACACGTGTCACAATCCTCCGCATTTGTGTTGCTCAACTGCATCATTCGATTGGTTACTCGCATGCAGTGTTGTTTTTATTACCGCATGCAGTTGACATTCAGCTCGGAATCGACTATCGCATTGCGCCGTCATTGCATTAATCATCTCCTCATTGTTGATTGACGGGCACAATGTGACAGATATGCGTTGTTCAGTTTCTCGTTGAGCCTTGATCACAGGCGGTGGCTTGGTTTCCTGCAAAACAGAGTAAAAAATATCTTCTTCTGCCATCTTGACATGTTAGTGGGAGTAATTGCGATAATTCATAATTATTGTATTTCTGAGCTAATTTTCATACAATCGACGCATATTCCTTTATTTTTGGCTGCAATATCTAGATAAGGCAGCATAAATAACTCGTATTTCTGCAAGTTATCACACCCCCAAATTTAGATATATGCTTGTCCTCAAGCATATCTTCTACTAAGGCAATAAAGCTAAATTCTTTTCCTATATTTTTGCGTCGATTGGCTGCTTCGAATGTTACACTTAGGCACATTTCTTAACAGCGCAATTTCCTTCTATCCTTGCTAATTCTTAACAAAGTCCTACTTTATTCTTCTATATAACAAAATTCTGCTCAAAGATGCTTTTCTAGTTTTTTTTTTTTTTTTTTTTAAATAGAATATTTATCTCTTCTTTGTCAAAACAACTTGATATATCTATATGTGGTGATCAAACTTTGCATTATTTATTAGAGACTGTTGGTCATGGTTGCACTCTTCGTTTTGGTTTGTTCCCATGGGTGTCATGCGAACATCCAACTATGGTTGTGTGCCAATTTCAACTTTAACTCATGATATTCAGAGGAGTTGTCTCTTACACTCTTTTATTTTCTTTCTTTCTTTCTTTCTTTTTTTTTTTTTTTTCATATTGCGTTGTTTTTGGAAACCTACCTTCGTTTTGGCTTGCTCCTATGAGTGTCATACGAACATCCAACTACGAGCAGGCTCCTTGCACAACTAAACTCTTATCAAGTTGGGAACATTTTTGAAGTTTTCCCTTGCGCTGACATTGGAGTTTGGCATAATATTTTTTTTTTGGAAGTGAACACATTTTCTTAAAGATCGCATATTCTTGATCTTATCTGCTCAGACCTTCCCTACCCCCAAATTTAAAGATAAGAAAGTTCTTCATTGTTGTTTGGATAGACTAGACAAACACTTAGAATAAAAATTTCAAAAAGAAGGTTTGAGCAGAACTTTGAAAGATAAAAGGTAAAGTACTGATAAACTAAGAATTAACTAAGTGTTAGTCAGAGTTTACAAAGTATGGGAAATGTTTCTAAGTATAAACATAGATTACATCATGGCAACACAATGAATAACGCAAAAGTAAAAGATCAGAACATCGCAAATATTGATAAAAGATGATAAAGAAAAAGGCATAGGCAAAAAAGAGTGAATATGTACTCATTTGTATTGAATATCAACAAATTATACAAATAATTAAAAATTAACATAATACAAAAATTGTTGCCTATATAAAGAATCAAAGAATTTCATTAGAAAAAATAATGAATTGAATAAAAATATAGAATGGCCGCAAAAATTGTAAAGATTATTGTTGAGGAGCAGGAGGATTTGGAGGAGGATTTTGAGGTGGTACTGCAGGAGCTTCTTCAAAATTCAGTTGCTGCCTGAGATGCGGAGGCATCATGGGACCATGAAGATAAGCTGTGAGAAAATTAAAGTATTCATGGTTGCGCTTCGCAATCTGTCTTTGGTGGCGATGGACTTTATAAATATTGTGCTGAATATTGATCAACGCCTCTCTTGACGTAGCAGCACTATGCTGTATATCGTCGATTTGCTCCATTACCACATCAAACCTCTGGTTGAAGAAGGCTTGTTGTTGAGCAAAGAGTTGTTGTTGTTGGGAGAAGAGGGACTGCATAGTGCTAAGTCCTTAAACAATATTGGATTGCGTTAATGAAATATGTTAAATTGTGTCCATTAAGCATAAATTCTATAATATTGCGGTCGCATGCATCTAACACATTAGAACAGTAGATCTTTGTATTTTTGTGCAGAATATGCGTTATTGCAATGTAGGATAGCGATCATAAGAAATCATTGGTCGAGTGTAACTTCACCGCAAGGCTTTGCATTGATCGTGCTCGCAAACATTCGCCCGAGAAGAATCGCCGCAACTTGGCGCAATATGGTGGGCGCATCCAGGTGAAAGGATAATTAAGAGCGATGGGACAGAAAGCTGATGACAGTTGAATCCAAATTAAGTTGACAGTCGATAACGGTCACAAAGTATATTCAGCTTTATCGGTTATAATTATCTGGCACATCAGTCAAGAATTAAAGCTATCCCATCTGTACAACCAGGAGAGAGAAGCCGCCTTTCACCATGGATGCTCTATAAATACCAAGTGCATCCTTCAGAAAAGAGGTTCACCACTTTTACAATCTTTTGTTCCACAAGTTCACGCCTCTGTCCATAGTTTCCTTTCATTTTAAAGCAGGCACGAGGAAAAAAGTCGTGTCGGTAGATCATTCTGATAAGCCTGGGAGAGCGCCGGAAGCTCCAAAGACAGAGAGAGGGCCGACGCCTACGAAAGCGGGAACATCTTTAGAAAAAAATAGAGATTTTAGTGTAAAAAGCCTCGGTCAGCAAGAAATTTCTACCAGCCTCTCTACCTTACTTTCCATTGTCATTTTGTACTCAACTCATTTATAAAAATGGAATTTTCGTCTCTATATTTGTTCACTCTTTGTTATTCACGCATGAGTAGCTAAATTAGTTGAATGGGTTGAGAAGCATTTAGCTAGCACAACTAGGGAATCTTCATTCTTTGTGATTATCTTGTTTATGTATGCTTCATTCGTCTATTAGAAATACTCGGGAGGGTAGTCTAAGGACAGGATCTAGACTTGGGAAGGTCAGGTTAGAATCTAGGTTTGGAAGGACCAAATTAGAACGCATAAACGAGAGATAGGTGCTTAGGAATGAACACTATTTGTTATCAACACATCGCATGCATTTTAGAAATAAGATATGATTGTATGCGGTCACCTTGCTTTCATGCATTTTGCATCAACACATAGGACAAGAGTAGAGACTTAGGGATAAGCTCTATGGACACTTTGCATTCAACACATGCGTTCTAAACTTAGGAGCATCGCATTTACATTGGAAAATGACTTGCTGTGCATGGTTGTAACATGATCGCATAGTCTGACGCATTCCCGAGTAACGCTAGCTAAAGATTTTCTCAACCCGTTCATCACATACTCATTGCATCTATCAATGCAACTGTCTTTCTCAAATCCACTACCTTTATTTATTTCTTTGTCATCAACGAAAACTACAACCCAAACACTTTATTTATTTATCTGGTTATCGTCAAGTCTTTATAAAAATTACCAATGCAATCTGTTTTCACAAGTCCCTGTGTTCGACCCTAGACTTACCAAGAACCTCGGGGGAATTTACACTTGAATTCCACTGGGGAAACTTGAGTGCACAACGAAAATCCATCAATGCATATCATCCATATTTTCACTTCATAATAACAAGCATCACCCAGCTGTACTTACGAGCATTTGTGAAAGGTCATCATACTCATGATTGGTTACATCTGATGAACACAAAAATATATCTATGGTAAGAAGAGTTTAGCTGTTGGTCTTTAGTGGAATGCCTGACAGTTAACGGGTGGTGGATCTCGTGGCTAAAGAGTTTAGTCAGCCATTCACGTACCATTGGAGCTTTGAGCCACAGGTCCATTAGGTCCCCTGGGTAGCTTGGATAAAGTTGAGAATCAGTGTTTGGGTTAATTTGAAATATTCAAATTGACAAGAGGAAGTTCGATTATATATGATATAATTGGATTGGTTTACTATATATGATATAATTGACCAAATGTATGAGATACATTATTTTGGAGTATATCAAGTAGAGGAGAAATTACTATAGTAGATATGTGATATCAAATTATAGGGTAAGAATATAATATGATTATATTCATTAATTATTAAATTGGTTAATTATATGATAATTGGCCTAAAAATTCTCTCGGACGTGCATTAGTGGGAGAATCCGAAGTCGGTTATTGTAACCGAAGAATAAAATAAAATGAAATTTTGTTTCATTTTGCAAAGGGTTCGTAAAAATCCCATCGGTGTGAAAACGTAACGATCGAATAGTTTGAGAGCCTATACGATAGTCGCTCATTGTTTAAACGATCGCACACCTCGCGACTAAACGATCGTACACTAGTCCCTAAACGATCGCTTAGCTTTCCTAAATGATTGCATATTGTGCCGCATTTACTAAATGATCGTCCACCATTTACTAAATGATCGCTTAGTAAAACCTACACGATCGTGTAGCTTTTTCTAAACGATAAACACATAGTTATACAATAGCTCATTTTCTCTCCCACTTACTTATCGTCTACATGATTTGTTCTTTCTCCAACCTTTACCAAACTCACCAAAGACCACACTTTGGATTCTCACTCTGAGAATACCAAGGGCTCTATTTTGGTGTTGTCATCCCCTATTCACTTGTTCGTGACTGTTCGTGTTGCTGCTGTTCGTGTAGACGATCGTGTTGTTGCAGCCAACTGGTTTGTTGGGTGATAGAGTGCGCGTAGAGGTTCTTCCTCTGCATCAGAGTTCATCGCTTGAAGAGGGTCTTCAACTGGTATGAGAACTCTTTCTTTTGTATTTTATTTTTCGAAGCATGCCTTTAATTAGTGTGAATTTGCATAACTGTATGTTAGAATGTACATGTTGTATTATGGTCACGATGAAATCGAAAAGATCCGAATGCGCTCATGGATGCTCTTCATTAAGAGCTTCTTCAATTGGTATCAGAGCCAGGTTCTGGTACTCCAATTTCATTGTTGCAACAAATTACATATACATTCTTTGTGGGTGCATGTCTGGTCTATTTAATCGTTAAATTGTTGTGGATGTACGGATTAATGGATGTTTTCGTGGATGTTAGCCTCGGTTTGATTTAATTCTTTTACATTTGCAGTTGTTTGTAAAGGTCCCTGTGTTTTTGGGCATTAATAATCATTATCGAGTATGTAATTCAAAGTCTGTTTGAGTCTTGATTCGTTCGTGAAGAAGAACGGAGCAAGCATTGTAGTTTTTCGAGGAAGGAGATGATCAAGGATTGATCGCATCATCGATGCTCACATATTGTTTAACGTGTGAGTGCACTAGATGATCGTTTAGCTTAGTAAGCTTCATCGCTTAGTAACTGACTAAATAACCACTTAGTAACGCAAGGTAAATCGTTTACCTATAGTCGCGTTAAGCGATCGCCTAGACGATCAGGCTTTGCAGCCTCATTGTCGTCTACGCGATCGTTTAGTTTTTGCGTCTATCGTCTAGTGTGCATTGCGATTGTCTACCTTCGATGTTTACTGCACAATGGAGTCCTCCTGGCGGTTCAAGACCCGGTTCGCTCGATGAAAAATGTAATAGATAGAGTTATTTCATTCCGATTTTTTTTGTAAAGGCTCATTCTAATCCATTAATCGTTAATTAATTACATGCGATGTATGTTATTTATATGTCATATGGTATGAACATATAGTAAATCCCACCTTAGGTTATCCATTGGTCATGCATCATCTCTTTATTGGAATTGTTATAATTTAGAGAAGCATGATTTAATTAAGTAAGAGCGTGCTCATGCATCATATAATATAAGAATTATATTTATGCATGCATAAAAAGCATTGACATGCATCATCTTTATATTATAATTGTTATAGTATAAGGGTGAATAATAGCATGTTTGATTGGTTATTACGCGATATATAAAAGTTATGTATAGTAATGACCGAACATTGCATGAAGCATGACACATAGGTTACTTTATAAATGTTATAAACACCTTGTTATGTGCAATGGTTTTTTAGTTGTTTCTTTTTAGAAGTTAAAGAGAAATTAGAACTAAAAGAAATGAAAGACATGCATGCTCACTTAAGTTAATTCATATTTTTAAAATTTTTAAAACTTGGATCACATAGACCTAAGATCACGGTTCTAATATGATTAGCAACCCTTAGGCTTTAATCTTTTAATCAGTTTAATATGATTAAATTGTCTAATAAAAGGTTAAAGTGTAGCAAATCTATCTATAAGGGATCTTTGTCTAAGGCGGGTTCTGTCTAGGCTGGGGTATTTAAGTTGACGGAAACATAACACCCCTACCTAGGAACTTACCTGGAAATTATATAGATTTGATGTATGCATGCAAGTTAAGGACAGTCCATTAAAGTGTTTAAATGTGACTACTAATATGACTACTTGAATTTGTTCATTTTTCATAGACAAATGTTGTTTATAAGCAGAGTTTAAAAAGACGACTTAGACTAAAATCAGTAGCCAGATTGTCTAGGTTAATGAATCCCTAGGTAGAACATTCAGTGGGACGTACTTGGGGCATAAGATGCTTCACTTAAACCTTTCACATTTCTCTTAAATAGTCCATACCGTGAGATCTACCCTCGGCCTCGAGGCACCTTTGGTGTGTCCCCCTAACGAATTGTGTTTGGGTAGGTCAATATCAAGGTGGATGGAGAGAGTGTTCATAGTAAGTGGGAGTGGGAAGTGCAATAGCATATCCCTTGATCTCCCTCGTTGGGTTGAATAAAGTTACTGTGCATTGCCTCGAGGCACCCTGGGAGTGTCCCCCTAAAGGATGGCAGTTTTGTGTGTTTCTTTATTTGATCTTCTGTAACAGGATAAGGTAACTTAGTCTCTTGTCCTATTCTGCTTCTTCCCTATGGTGGGCTCATTAGGGCGGGACTCTGGTACCGAAAGCGAGGGGTCACACTTACGCGAAATTGTTAAAGGGTTCTGGATCAAAAAATGGTGGCTGTTAGGTTCAGTTCCAAGAGTTGGTTCTGCCTAATCGTTGAGAATGTCTCATCCCAGAGAAGAGGCATCTGATCACCCCAACGGTGACGTTTTTCCTGCCTCACTGGGGCATCATTGCAAAATAGAAGTCTTTCACATAGGGTACTTGAAACTATTTTGCAAAATTGTTTGGTTAAAAGTGGTTTAGCAAAATCTAATAAAGTTTTGTTCGTATTTTCAGCAACAACTTTTTCAAATGGCTACAACCATGTTAGATTTGTTAAGCGCCGAAAAATTAACTAGCGATAATTTCGCAACATGGAAACACATGATCACGGCGATCCTAATCATCGAAGATTTCATGTTCGCTTTCACAGAGGTTGTCCTTCTATTCCAGCTCCAAATGTTCGGGAGGCATACGGGCGATGGACAAGGGCGAATGAGAAGGCCTGAGCCTACATCTTGACAAGTCTTTCTGAAGTCTTGGCCAAGAAACATGAGCTTATGGTCTCAGTGCGTGAGATCATGGAGTCCCTGCGGGGGATGTTTGGACAACCGTCTGAATAGCTTATGCATGAGGCTCTTAAATATATATTCAACTCCAAAATGGAAGATTGTACATCTGTTCGAGAACATGTGCTTAACATGATGGTCCATTTTAATGTGGCAGAGTTGAATGGGTCTACCATCGATGAGGGCAGCCAGGTTAGCATAATCCTACATTTATTGCCAGAGAGCTTCCTGCACTTTGTTAGCAATGTGATTCTTAACAAAGTGAAATATAACCTTACAACTCTCCTCAACGAGTTGTAGACCTACCAATCTTTATTGAAAAGTAAGGAGAGGAAGAAGGGTGAGGCAAATGTTGCTTCATCCTCCAGGACGTTCTATAGAGGTTCGACCTCTGGAACGAAGTCTGCACCTTCTACTTCTAACTCTGCGAAGGGGAAGAAGAAGAAGGGTGGTAAGGGAAAAGGGAAGGTGCCTGCTAACCCACCATCTATCACCCCAAGGAGGCATCCACTGGTTGAAAAGGGAAAGTGTTTCCACTGTAATCGTTCGCCAATAGGATGGGGTTCGCCATGAAATTATTTGCATTTGGTGCTCTATCTTCTGAGTGCTCCGCCATGTTGGGATCTTTCTCTTGTTGTTGTTGTTGGCGGCTATTTCTTTTTCTTCTTCGGAAAGTTTTCTCAATCTTTGGGTCGTAATTAGGCATGATATACATTGTTATGAATAAAGTAAGAGTCATTTTATTTTGCATTTACTCATATCCAATAAACAAAGCTCCATAGTTATTCTATAAAAAAATTAAGCATGTATATGAGATATACAAGTGGATCATGCCTTAAGTGATAACCTAAAAAGGTCTGTAGTATAAGGATTGAAGAGGGATACCTTATCCTGGTGACATTACAGATACGACCTACTTTGTAGAAGTTTACAAGTGTTTTGAACTACTACAGATGGTTGATCCTGACCATTCATGTGGAGACATGCCAGCGGGGGTGTCCTAGACAAAGAGTTTGTATAAGATTGGACCACGAGATGATTCGTCTCTTTATATAACACCATTGATACTTAAGACTTACATCTCACCTAAACGACCATAGGTGACATGACCTTAATCCTGAGTGTTTTAGGAACTCCTAACTTTGGGGGGCGGTACTTTAATTAGTATGGCAACTCAACATGCCTACCTTTTTGGGGATTTGTCTGATTTAGGAGTTGGGACCTCAGTTAGACAAGATGGTTCACTCCTTCCTCGAAGTAGGGGTAAGTAGATAGATTGCTCCTCTTGAGGGCTAATTCCGAGTCTTGAACATAGTGGCAACTTCCCTTTGGAAAAAAGGACTCAGTCATAGTAGGACTATGACTTATGCTCATTAGAGGGATCAATGATACTTAAGGAGTTAGATGTAACTACAGGGGAAAAACGGTAAATTAGCCCAGTTGTACTTACGAGCGATCTGTGAAGGGTTATCACACTATTGATTGGTTGATATGGACACAAAATATACCTGTAGTAAGGAGAGTGCAACTATTGGTTTTTAGTGGAGTGTTCGGCAGTTAATGGATGGTGGATCCCGTGACTAAAGTGTTCAGTCAGTTATTCACGTATCATTGGAGCTTCAAGCTATAGGTCCATAAGGTTCCCTTGGTAGCTCAATTGATTTAAGTTGAGAATCAGTTCTTGGTGTTAGTTTGAAGTGTTCAAATTGACAAGAGAAAACTCAATTATATATGATATAATTGGTGTGATGTATGAGATACATCAAGTGGAGGATTAATGTAAATATTATTTACATTAAGTACCATAAAATAGGAAAAGAACTATGGTTTGTATGTTTCATGAGATGAAATATTAAAACTATAGTATATAAATATAATATGGTAAGTTGGTTATCATATATATTTATAATAATATTAATTATTAGATAATTATCTCATTTTCTCTAATAACCAATTGAATGGGAGGTTATTCATTATTTTATAGTAACCGTTAGATAAAAGGTAAAATGTTTTCCTAAAATTAGAGTTGCTTGATTTGGAAAGAAACTCAAGGAATGCTATCAAGTGAAATGGTTTTCACTAAGCGATAGCTCATAAAGAGACTACATGGAGTGTCACTATACGATAGTTCACTCAGCTGGTCATAGCTAAACGATCGCAGGGCATTATCTATACGATAGGCTGCCATCTTCTACACGATTGAGCATTCGCCTATACGATAGACACTTCCTATCTCCCACTTGCTCAATCGTCTACATGATTGTTGTTCCTCCAGCCTCTTCCTTTAACCAAGTCCATACAGAGCCCACAACTCCTGGACTCTCACACTGAGAATACCAAGGTAACCATTGTGGTGGTGTCCTCACTCAACTTGATTTATATGGAGGTTCTGGAGGTCGTTCGTTGGGTTCGTATTGTTCATGTGGTCTTCGTTGTGGATCGTACTGTGTTGTGGTTGTTGTGTTCGAGCGTTCGTGTATTGTTGTCTTGGAGACTGATGGAGTGTTCGTGATCAAGGGATTTTGAAGAAGGAGTCTTCAAAGGTATGTATATCCTATCCCTTGATTATCTTGTCAGCATGTTGTAATTTCTAGTTATTGCATGATCAGTTAGTTTCCATTTTTTGACTGTAATTGTTAGTGTTCAATTTCGAATGGAATTTGGAACAATCATTCTGCTGCTCATGGAAATCCTCATGTTTGATTTCCTTAATATCCTAAGGTCGGTTTTTAAAAACTATATGGCATGCATGCATTATGTAACATATAATTCTTAGGTTTTATGTCCTAAAACTCGTAGTTTGGAAACAATAAACGGATTCTATGTTACAATAAAGTTATTATTGCGGTTTATTTAGTAAAGATGTTATTGAATATGTGAATTTCATTTAATAAACCTAAATCTAAAAACCTAAGAATCCCTAGCTATAGCATGAACACTTGAATTATATGTGAAAAACTAAAAGTGGATCAAGTTCGAGTAAATGGCCAAAACAGTCTATAGTATGGGATAAGGCTAGATACCTTATTCTAGGGACATTATGGATGTGACCCACTTTGTATTTGATACAAACAATGTGATCTTGAATTGTTCATGTGAAGACATACAAGTGAGGGTGTCCTATATAATGAGTGACAGGACCGAGAAATAGTCACTTTTACTTTATAATGCCGTTTACTATTAAAACTATCTATTTCAATACGATGACCTAGGTAACTCTATTTTAATCCTAAGCTAACTATGAACTCCTGTTCATTTCTTTTGGTACTTAAAGAACATGGGTGAGTGTGGCTTGAGTTCACTGACTCAATAAGCATACCATTTTAGGGATAAGATCGAGTAGATAGCTGGGAACATAGTCCTACAAGATGGAATTCACTTCTACCCAATTTTATGGATAGTAGATAGGTTGTTCTCTTAAGTGCTGACTTAAGATCTTGAACAAGGGGCCTCACCCTCTCATTGACCCGAGAGGGACTCGGTTTGGTGGTTGGATCATAAACCAATTGTTCATTAGAGGATTAGTGGGACTTAAGGAACAAGATGTAGTTACATAGGTAAAACAATAATTTTGACCCAGTTGTAATTACAAACAATATGTGAATGATCGACTTACTAATTATGGTTATATTGAGTAAACAAAAATATATCTACAATAAGGAGAGTGCAAATATCGAGCTATAGTGGAGTGTTTTGGTAGTTAACAAATGTTGGTTAACAAAGTTAAAGAGTTTAGCTGGTCAATCTCAGATCGTTGGAGCTCATGATCTGTAGGTTCATTAGGTTCCCCTACTAGCTCAATCGAACTAAACCTTAGAACAATTGGATGAGAAAATTTGAAACGTTCAAATTTTATTTAGGAAGTAAGCGTTAATTATATTTGATATACTTAACGACTTATCGTTGAATTATGAATTAAACAATATGGAGAGTTGGAAATATTTAAATATGATTTAAATATTGTACACATGAATAGGGATTCATGATCGAGATTGATGTTAATTATTAATTTAATATTTGATATTAAATTAATATTATTAATTAAATTATTTAATTAATTATTAGAGTTAATTTTATTTAAAATTGGTTTTAAAATTAATTATTTGAATTAATTCAAAGAAAATTCATTTAAAATTTGAATTTTAGAAATCCAAAATTAGTTTAATTTTAGAGGTAGTGGGTTTTTCTCACTTGAACATCTTTAAAACACCTAAATTCTCACTAATTAGTGATCAATTTGGTATCACTTTGAGATGATTATGATTTTGCATGATTTCTTCTTTAAATAGAAGAAAGAATTGCTGTGATTGTGGCTGGAAAGGTTGGCTTTAGAAGCTGATTTTTTCCTCTCAAAACCATAGCTCCAAAATTCTCTTAAACTATATTTTCTCTTAAAATTCTTCACAATCTTGGATCCAACAATCCATTCTAAGACTGGAGAATAGCGGGGAAGACTCTAGTGGTGGTCCACGAAGTATTCTTTATAAAAAAAACAACCAGAGGATTGCTTTAATTTTGAGCTACATCAAGGTTTGTTCTTCAAAACTCTGTTTTACAATTTTGAACAAGCATCCTTAATACATAAAATTGATGTAATTAGAGTGCTTTAGATCTTAATTGTTTCTGCTTGCTTTTTACTCTTACAATAATATTTAATTATACATCAAATGTAAAATTGAATAAATAAAGAAAATGAACTATATTTTGGCGCCCTAAAAATTATTTAAATCAATATAATCATATTATAATATTTAAATTAATTAAAATAACAAAATTATATAATAATTCAAAAAATACAAAAAATCTGTAGCTAAAATGTTGCCTAAACGCTCAAACCCACGACCTCCAATTGCCTATAATGTGCTTGTGCAGGGCTCGAAGCACCGCGATGCTGTTGGAGAGCGACATGACCCAGCCTCATGATACTTTAATAGCCGCGACTCAGAGATTGATGTCCTAAATCTGTTCATTCTCGTGGTTTATAAACTTGTATAAACAAACTGTTATTAATAAAATAAAATATATTTTATTTGTGCATTAACTCAATCCAATAAACTAAGATCCAAGGTTAATTTATATAAATTAAACATGTATATGGTTGACAAACATGTGGATCATGTTTAAGTAATAATCTAAATAGTCTATAGAATATAGATAAGGTTGGGTGCCTTATCTTGGTGATACTACGGATATAACCTGCTTTGTAATTGTTACAATTGTTGTAAAGTATTACAAACAATTTAATCTTAATCATTCATGTGGAGACATGTGAGTTGGGTTATCATATACAAAGAGTTTGGATAAGACTGGACCGAGAGATAGTGTCTCTTTATAATACCGTTACTTGAAGAGATTAACATTTCAATAGAATGACCATAGGTGACTTGACCTTAAACCTGAGTGAGTTGTGAACTCTTGTCTATGAGGGCAATCCTTTAATCTATATGGGTGAAAGTGGCCAGATTCGCCAACTCAATATGCCTACCATTTTGGGGATTTATCCGAGTAGAAAGTTGGATGAATTGTTCCCTTAAGAACTGATTCTGGGTCTTGAACAATAAGGGCCTTCACCCTCTCAATGGCCAGAGAGGGAACTAATTTATAGTTTGACTATAACTAATTATTCATTAAAGGGGTCAGTAGTACTTACGGAGTTAGATGTAACTACAAGTGTAAAACGATAATTTGGCCCACTGTAGTTATGAGAAATTTATGAAGGGTCAACTTACTGTTGGTTTGTCATATCTCTGGTCACAGAAATTATTGGGTTTTATGTCCTAAAACTCATAGTTTGTAAACAATGAACATATTCTATTTTACAATATGCATTCTAAACAAATTGCAGCATTCTTTTTGTAAAGAAATAGAGTTCAAGAGACAATACCTTTGAAGAACATTTCTTCGTATCCTTCGAACGGTCACGAACTAAAAAACAACAACAAACTTGAAGACTCTCTTCAAGAAATCTCAAACCAACAAGAGACATAACCACTGGAAGCCTTTGGTATTCTCAGGGTGAGAGTCCAGGAGTGGTGGACTCTGACTATTTTGGTTTGGAGGGTATGTTTGAGTTTAGAGGAGGAAGAAGATTGAGGAAGAACACAAAATGATTATGTTCTTTTCTCTATCATATAGAAAAAAATTTCAATCGTCTTGATTCTCACGTAAGTCTGTAAGGAAAAAAGAAAACTAAACTCTTTTATTCCATTTTCCAATAGTTTTAGTATTGTATCATATACAATATAAACTATAGTTCATTTTCTCTATTTTATGGAATTTAATATAAATCATATTTATATTAAATTTAACAACTATGAATCACATTTATAGAAAAGAATTTTTTTTTTGAATCTCATTCAGATTATTTATTCCCTCCAATTAAACAATAATGTATAAAAAACATTATGATAATTATATCAAATATAATTGAATCAATTTAATTATATTCCCTCTTATTAATTTGAACAATTCAAATTAACCCAAAAATGGATTCTCAACTAAGTCATTTTGAGCTACCAAGGGGACCTTATGGACCTATAGCTTGAAGCTCCAACGATACGTGAATAATTACTTAAACTCTTTAATTACATTATCCACCATCCATTAACTATCAGGCACTCCACTAAAGACCGACAACTGCACTCTTCATACTACAGATATATTTTTATGTCCATTAGGTATAATCAATCAATATTACGATGACCTTTCACAAATTACTCATAAGTACAGATGGGCCAAATTATCGTTTTCCCCCTGTAGTTGCCTCTAACTCCTTAAGTACCACTGGTTCTTCTAATGAACAATAGATCATGGTCCCACTTGTTGAGGTTGATGCCCTAAACTATCGTTGGGTCCTGCAGTTTGTAAACACCTGTATTGAACAAACACTAGTGATGTAATAATGAGATGTTTTATTTGCTTTACCACAAACCAATGAACTAAGATCCCTGGTTGTCTGATAACTTGTAGAAATACAAGTTATTTATGCTGCCTGATCTAGATATTGTGGCCAAAAGAGAAGGAATATGCGTTGATTGTATGAAAATTAGCTCAGAAATACAATAATTATGAATTAATGCAATTACACCCACTAACATCGTTAAGATGGTAGAAGAGGATATTTTTACTCTGTTTTGTAGGAAACCAAGTCACCGCTTGCGATCAAGGTTCAACAAGAAACTGAACAATGCATCTCTGTTACATTACACCCGTCAATCCACAATGAAGAGACGATTAACACAATGAAGGCACAATGCGACAGTCGGTCCTGAGTTGAGTTTCAACCGCATGCGGTAATGAAAACAACACCGCATGTGAGCAACCGATCGAAAGATGCAAATGAGCAATGCAAAGGTGAAGGATTGCGACACATGTACAACTAACCGTTGTGCTGATTTGACGGTCTGATTGCATAACAGAAAGAATATTTATTCCTTCATCTTCGGAATTTCCATAACAAGAAATGGGGTCCACAAGCCAAGAGTCAAAGCTTTTCACCTATAAATACCCCCATAGAATTCAGAGAAGATATACTTGATACGAGTATAATTGATACAAGAGCTAATTGCTGTTGAATTATTGAGAGAGAGGCTGAGCTGAGTACTAATCGGAAGAAATCTCGGAAAAAAAGAGACAAGGCCAAAAGGTGAGTTTCAGTGCTATTCTTCCCGATCCCCACCACGAAGCTCTATACTCAGATCCCTGCTATCGGTTGAGCAAGCCTAAGAGGGAAGCTCATCCGTCCGCACGATCCATCCACATTGGCAAGCAAATCTCCATCCAGATCGGCACCAAGACGTTGGCATTTATTTGTATTTGTTTCTAACTCTCTTCATCCTTGTATTTCATTTTCTTAATCTCTTCATTCACAAATCATGTATCAGGCGCTGAATAGAAATATTGAATGTCTCGATCGTTTTTATATCCCTTTCTCTGTCTATTTCCGTTCCTCCATTTATCGCTTTCTTCATAATGTCTTCTTAATCCATTGGTAATTAATATGAATTAAACAAGTAACTTACTCTGTGCGAAAGAAATAAGAACGTTTAGATAAAGCATGCTAGATGGCATCTTCACTTGTGAGAGCAGAAGTAAAGATGCCATTCTGATCTGTCGAGAGAAGGTTAGACGAATGCGTTAACTAAAGCAAGAAGTACTTCCAGGGATGGAACCAACCTTGCGTTCATTACGTTTGTCCTTGTTTCACCACAGAGATGTGGGAGCGCGGTCAATCACCGAGAGGTGTACGTCAAGGGAAAAACGGAACCATATTTATGCCTTTAACGCAATTAAGGAACTTGTGATGTTTGTACTAATTATCTTTTCTCTTTCTGTTTCACACATGACACTTGCCACCATATAACACGATTCTTGTATATCTTCACAGTTGTCCTTAGTATCTTGTATCATGAAACCTGTATTTTGTATCATCTTAGATTAGATTTACTTTAACGCAATTTAGTTTAACTCAATTTATGTTATTATCGCATTTTTACCGCTTTACTTTACTTTATCACATGTTTAATTTCTTGTACACAAATTATTTTATAAATTGAAAAACCCTTGGTCACATGTATCACAAGCATAATGCAATAACCTAAAATAGTCCCTATGTTCGACCTTGGATCACACCAAGAAACTTGCAGTGAAATTATACTTGGTTTAAACGCAAGGAAACTTGTGACAACGCACAACATACTACAAGAACATTGTTAATTAATGCATATCTAGAAGTAGTATCACATGGATTTGTACCTTGCGTGCATCATTGTATAGTTTTTGCGTTACAAGTTTATGGAGCCATTGCTGAGGATTAGTTAATAGTTTATTGTTTGAGTGTGTTTGTGGTATTTTCAGGACAGATCTCATTGTACTGGCTGTTCAACGCCAAGAGCAGCCTGACGGCTTATGAGTGCTGGAGTGATCCAGAAATTCTAAATGGACCCAGAGATCAAGTGTATTATTCGCGCAAGAGTTCATCAGGGCCGAATTAAGTGGTGAAGAAGCATGGCTAATAATAACGAGGCTCCCGTAGGGAATCAAAGGGAAAATAGGCCAATGCAAGGCTCCATATTTCTTGCTACTGATCATGACATCCCAATGAGAGATTATGCGGTGCCGGATTTGTACAATTTCTCACCAGAAATCTCAAGACCAACGGTTGAGGAGAATGTAAGCTTTGAAATCAGACCAATCATGCTGTAGATGGTTCAGAATATGTGTCAATTTGGAGGATTACAAGGAGAAGACCCACATGCACATTTGACAAATTTTGTGGATATGTGCAGCGCATTCTCCATGCCTGATGTGCCTCAAGAAAGACTTAGGTTATATCTTTTCCCATACACACTGTGGGATGAAGCAAAGAGATGGGCTCAGTCATTAGAGCCAAATGAAATTAAAGCATGGGAACAGTTGGTTGATAGTTTCATGAACAAATTCTTCCCTCCAGCAGTCAACACAAGGAGACGAAAGGATATGTTGAATTTTGAGCAAAAGGGTTACGAAACCTTGAGCACCGCCTGGGTGCGATTCCGACAGTTAGTGAAGAGCTGTCCGCATATCGGGGTTCTCGATAATATTCTGATGGAAACCTTTTAAAATGGCTTAGACCAATCAACGCAAGCAGTTGCCAATGCCTCTGCAGAAGGAGGATTAATGAATAGATCATATATAGAAGCAAAGAATATCTTGGATCGCATCTCGCGACATTCTGATGAGTAGATTGATACCGAGCTTGAGGTAACAGGTCTAGAGCAAGAAAGAGTAGAAAGTGCCGATGTGTCAACTGATGCGATGAGCACACTGGTCGATCAAATGACCACAGTGACTTCACTCCTCTAGACGGTGGCTAATCAATAGAGAACTCTCTCTCAAGGATCAGCATAAGTTAATGCGGTGACTCATGTGGCCGCAATGAATTGCATCCAATGTGGGGAGGGACATCCAGTAGAAGTCTGCCCATGGAATCAACAACCCGTATATTCTATCTATGATGAATCATTTGGCAACATCTATAACCCTGGTTGGTGGGATCACCTAACTTCAAGTTGGGACAGGAATCACAACCAGGAGAGCCATAGTTTCTATCAGAATAGTTATCAAGGGGATAGAGGCAACCCTCCGGTCTTCATTACTCCGGACTGTAACCCAGGTAATTCTCAAGGTATACCACCCTGCGACCAACCATTCTTATATGATACTTCTTGTAGCACCTCGTCTCTAGAATCATCATTAAAACATTACATTGAAAAGAGCGAGGCAATGAGATAATCGCAAGCTGACTCCCTTAAAGAACTGGAAGAGCAGATAGATCAGCTTACGAGGGAATTAAAGAAGAATTCGCCTGGTATGCGGCACAACAACTTAGGAGCATCGAGGCAGCAAGGTAAAGAACAATGTCACGCAGTAACATTGAGAAGTGGCAGAACAACAACCCTTATGCCATTGGTACCAGATGTGACAACACCAGTAGATTTGACTGTTGATGATGATCAATCAACTAATAGTGGAAAAATTTCCATTCCAGAAGCAAATTCACCTACAAAAGATGAAGCTCCTCAAGACTTGAATTCTCAATCAACGCAATCCCCAGATAATGAAACACAGCAAAAACAGGAACTCAGTAAGCAGCCAACTAACAAGGAGAAAGGCGGGATCCTCCACCTTTACTGTCTAGGCTGAAGAAGAAAGATGATAGCAAACAATTTCAGAGGTTTCTGGATGTTCTCCGACAGCTACACATTAACATTCCCTTAATAACACATATCTAGAAGTAGTATCACATGGATTTGTACCTTGTGTGCATCATTGTATAGTTTTTTTGTGTTACATTGTCGTTGTAACTTAAGCATGTATGTGGAGACATACAAGTGGATCATGCCTTAAGTGATAACCAAAATGGTCTGTAGTATATGGATATAGGAGGGAAACCTTATCCTGGTGACATTACGGATGCGGCTCATTTTGTAGATAGTTACAAGTGTTGTGATGTACTACAGATGGTCTGATCCTGATCATACATGTGGAGAAATGCAAGCGGGGGTGTCCTACACAAAGGAGTTTGTATAAGACCGGACCACGAAGTGTATAGTCTCGTTATATAATGCCGTTCATGATAAAGACTTCACTTCACTAGGATGACCATAGGAACATGACCTTAATCTTGAGTGAGTTGGGAACTCCGGCCTTTGAGGGCGGTCCTTTGATTTGCATGGGTGAGAGTGACTAGATTTCCAACTCAAACCTACCACTTTGGGGATGTCTTATTGGGGAGCTAGGAACTCAGCTACACAAGATGGAATTCACTCCTTCCCCGTGAAGGAACTCTTATTTCAAGAGTACCTACGAGTGAAAGCGGATCTTTCCAATTCATTGTGATAGAATTACTGCATATACATTCAAACATACTTTCATAATGCTAGAGGGATCATGAAATCATACCAGATGAAGATTTCTTCTTCAAAGCGAGTGTAAAGCCCAACCATTTACCTCGAACAGTCAACACTGGGACAGAAGGAAACGGAGAAGACAACACCATTTAGAGCCCTCAGTATTCTTAGAGTGAGAATCCAAAGTGTGGGCTTTGTTCGGATTTGGTAGAGGGAGGAGGAAGAGCGACCATACACAACGATCAAACAAGTGGGAGATGTGATCGTCTATTACATAGACAATATGCTTGATCGTTCAGGTGAAGTATACGATCATGTGATAAGAGTAAGCGATCGTCTAAACGATAGTGTAGGAAAAAAGGTGAGCGATTGTTCAAACGATTGCGTAGGAAAAACTAAGCGATCGTCTATACAATTGTTTAGTAAATATCGGGAGCTAAACGATCGCTTAGGAAAAAGGTAAATGATCATTTACATAATAGCACGCGATGGTGTAATCGGTATGCGATCGCTTTGCAATATCGTATATGTAAGCGATCGTGCAATCACTATCGTATAGGCACTGATTTTCTAAACGATGACACTATCTTTTTCACAATATCCGCGAACACCAAGATCAACACACTGTCTGCTATTTATAATGCACTCATCTGTTATTTAGAATAAAGATGCGCCTTCCTATTTCCTTTATAACTGTCCAATGAATATGATCTTATCACATTCATAACTTATAAATTAATATCATATATTAATTATAATATTTTTCCTCTACTAGATATAAATCATATTTATATCCAATTTCCTCTAAATTAATGTATCTCATACATAGAGAACTATATCATATTTAACTAACTCATTTAATTATATCATATATAATCGAGCTCCCTCTTGTCAATTTAAACATTTCAAATTGACCCAAAAATTGACTCTCAACTTGTATCCAAGCTACCAAGGGGATCTTATGAACCTATGGCTCGAAGCTCCAACGGTACGTAAATAGCTGACTAAACTCTTTAATCATAATATCCACCATCTGTTAACTACTAGACATTCCACATAAGACCGGCAATGGAACTCTTCTTGCCATAGATATATTTCTATGTCCATTGGATATAACCAATCATCAGTATGATGTCCCTTCACAGATGCTCGTAATTATAGTAAGCCAATTTATCGTTTTGCCCCTGTAATTACATATTCCTCCTTAAGTACCCTTGATCCCTCTAATGAACAATACAACATAGTCCTACTATGTGTGAACACCTCTCGGGCCATAAGAAGGTACATGGCGCCACATTGTTCAAGCCCTAGAATCAACCCTTAAGGAGCTATCTATCTTTTTGCCCCTGCCTCGGGGAAGGAGTAATTCCATCTTGTGTAGCTGAGTTCCCAGCTCCCAAATTAGACGAACCCCTAAAATGGTAGATTTGAGTCGACGTTCTGGCCACTCACACCCATGCAAATCAAAGGATTGCCCTCAATGGCAGGAGTTCCCAACTTACTCAGGATTGAGGTCATGTTACCTATGGTCATCCTAGTGAAGTGAAGTCTAGGTTATAAACAGTGTTATAAAACGAGACGTTAACACTTCATGGTTAGGTCTTATACAAACTCTTTGTATAGGATGCCCCCGCTCGCATGTCCCCTACATGAATGATCAGGATCAGACCATCTATGATAAGTCACAACACTTGTGACCATTCCACAAAGCGGGCCGCATGCCTCGTTACCAGGATAAGGTTTCCCTCCTACATCCATATACTATAGACCATTTTGGTTATCACTCAAGACATGATCCACTTGTATGTCACCATATACATGCTTACGTTATATATAGATAACCAGGGATATTAAGTTTATTGGTTTATGGTAAAATTTAAATGTACAAAGTCAAGTAGTGAAGTAAATATCATTTATATTATACATCACAAGTGTTTGTCGAAAGTTGTTTACAAACTACGGGACACGAGACTTGAGGGCACAAACCCAAAAATCTCCTACTTGTCCTAAAATGAAGTGGGGAGTACAAGTAAATAAGCACAAAACCAATAAACTAGGGCATAAAAATCCAGTGCAACAAAATCTCCCACTTGCCCTAGTCCAGCCGTTGGCGGTCCCGTAGACCTATGCTCTGATGGTGACTCTCAAACACTATAGCCGTGAGAGCCTTCATAAACGAATCAACAACGTTTTCTTCGAGGCGATCTTTGTGACGATCACGTCACCTCGATGTACTATCATGCAAATCAACTTTAACATGGCAACAGGTGAGAAAGTCTCCTCATAGTCGACTCCCTCCACCTGGGTATAACCCTTTGCCACAAGTTGAGCCTTGAAGGTTTGCACCTTCCCATCAGCACCCCATTTGCGATTGTAGATCCATTTACAACCTATAGGTCTTACTCCATCAGATTTATCTACAAGATCCTATACCGAGTTGAAGTACATCGACTCCATCTCGAGATTCATGGCTTTGACCCATTCATTCCCGTCAACATCCTTCATTTCCTTTTTATAGGATAATTGATCCTCAACGTCGCCATTTGTCACCATAGCTAGGATTTTTATGAAACCCAGATAGCGATTAGGCGGGTTTGTAACCTTCCTACTGCGTCGAGGTTCCCTTAACTCTTAAGGTGGAACCGACCTACCAGATGAACTAGCATCAACAATTCTGGTTGATGAAGCGGGTCCTTCAACAACTCTTGTTGAAGCTTCAGTAGTTTCTTTGGAAATCTCACTTAACACGTCTTTTCTACGTGGACTGTATTCCTTTATATGATCCTCCTCCAGAAAAGTAGTGTTCGTGGAAACAAACACCTTATTTTCGGATGGATCATAAAAGTAACCTACTTGTGTACCTTTGGGGTAGCCTACAAAGAGGCACAACCTTGATCGTGATTCCAACTTCTTGGGATTTTCCTTAAGCACATGTGTTGGGCAACCACATATGTAGAAGTGGCGTAAACTAGCTTTACGCCCGTTCCATAACTCCAAAGGTGTTCTTGCAACACTCTTAGAAGGAACACAGTTGAGAATGTATACCGCAGTCCCCACTGCGAAACCCCAAAACGAGTCTGGTAAGAAAGTGTAACTCATCATCGAATGAACCATGTCCAATAAGGTTATGGAGAAATTCGTTGGCATTTAGATTGAGTTACGACAGATTTAAACATCTCTATGTTATGGAGGGAACTTACGGCTAAAGGTCTCAGCACATACAAGTTATTTTTCAGTTTAGCTGTACAAATTTCAACACCATCCTTATGAATAAACGCTTTATTCAATTTAAAAGAAATAGTGTAATTGTATTGTAACATACACTTTGCAGAAATAAGGTTCCTTTATAGTTCAGGAACTACAAAGATACATCTTATAAGAAACTTATTCTGTAAAGTAAACTGGATGTCTCCCACTGCCACAACTGAGATGACGTGCCCGGTACCTACTCGCAACGTCATCTCACCAACCTTCAACTGTCACCAGGATCTAATCCCTTTTTTCTGCCTTGGCCTTAGCCTTGAAGCCTTCTTTTCCTCCAGGTAACGAGGACAATTCTTCTTCCATTGTCCGTCCTGGTTACAATGGAAAAATTTTTCTTTTCCAACCGGTGGTGGACGCTTCTTTTGAGCAACAGGTGGTGGGTTAGCAGGCGTATTCCCTTTCCCTTTACCACCCTTCTTCTTCTTCCCCTTTTCAGAGTTAGAAGTTGAAGGTGTAGACTTTATTCCTGAGGTCGAACCTCGATAGAACTTTTTAGAGGACGAGACAACATCTGCCTCACCTCCCTTTTTCTCCTTACTTTTCAGCAAGGATTGGTAAGTATAACTTTTTGAAGAGAGTGGTAAGGGAGTAGTCTACTTTTTTAAGAATCATATTGCTAACAAAGTGGAGAAAGCTCTCCAGAAATGAATGCAGGAGAATGCTAACCTGACTGCTCTCATCGATTATAAACCCATTCATCTTCGCCACATTAAAGTGGACCATCATTTTCAGCACGTGTTCATAAACAAAGGTGCTTTCCTCCATTTTGGAGCCGAGGATGCGTTTCAGAGCCTCATGCTTGAGCTGTCCAGACGGCTGTCTGAACATTCCCCGCAGGGACTCCATGATCTTACGTGCTGAGACCATGGACTCGTGTTTCTTGGACAACAATTCACTAAGATTGGCCAGAATATAGGCTCGGGCCTTCTCTTTTGCCCGTGTCCAACGCTCATACGCCGCCCGAACATTTTAAGTAGCGTTCTGAGGTGGAATAGGAGGACATTCTCCAGTAAGGACAAACTTGAGATCCTCGATGATGAGTATCGTCGTGAGCAAATGTTTCCATCTTGAATAGTTTTGGCCATTCAGTTTTTCGGCACTAAGCAAATTAATAATGGCTAATGCCATTAAAAAAACCATTGTTGAAAAAAAAACGAATAACCTTTTATAAGACTTTGCAAAAATCACATTTTAATTAACCAATTAATTTTTAGCAAAACAGATTCCAAGTACCCTAAGTGAAAAGACTTCTATTTTGCAATGATGCCCCAGTGAGGTAGGACAAATGTCACCAGTGGGGTGATCGGATGGCCCTTCACTAGGATGAGACATTCTCAACCATTAGGCAGAACCAACTCTTGGAACTAAACCTAATAGCCACCATTTGTTCGATCCAGAATAGTTAACCCTTAACAATCCTGTGTAAGTGTAACGCCCTCGTTTTCAGCCCCAGAGTCCCACCCTAATGCGCTCACCATAGGGAAAAGACAAATTAGGACAAAAGACTAAGTAACCTTATCCTCTTATAGGAGATCAAATAAAGAAACGCGCAAAACAACCATCCTATAGAGGGGCACACCTAGGGTGCCACGAGGCGATGCACAGAAACTTTATTCAATCCAACGAGAGAGACCGATGGATATGTTGTCGCACTTCCGACTCCTACTTACTATGAACACTCTCTCCATCCACCTTGATATTGACCTACCCAAACACCATCCATTAGGGGGCCACACCAAAGATGCCTCAAGGCCGAGGGTAGATCTCAGGTGTGGACTATGGAGGAGAAACGCAAGAGGTGAAGATTAGGCATCAAATGCCTTAAGAACCTCCCACTGAATGTTCTACCCAGGGGTTTATTAACCTAGACAACCCGACTACTGATTATGATCTAAGTCATTTATAAAGTTTGATCCAAAACAACTTTTGTCTTTGAAATTTAAAAAAAAAAAAAAAATCCACATAGTCACATTAAACTCTTTAATAGACTGGCCTTAGTTTGCATGCATGCATCAAATCTATCTAAATTACCTTTCCAGGTAGGTTCCCAGGTAGGGGTGTTCCATTACCGTCATCTTAAATATCCCAGCCTAGACAGAACCCACCTTCGAAAAAGGTCTACTATAGATAGACTTGCTACATAGTAATCTTTTGCTAATTATTTTAGTTCTAATTTCATTTTATAACCATTTATAAAATAAATAAATAAAACACTCATCCCACATAACGAAGTATTTATAACGCTTATAAATATAACGTTAAAAAAAATAAAGCATACATAAATATAACCCTTATATTATATGATGCATGAACATGCATTTATGTAAATTAAAACATGCTTCTCTAAATTATAACACTTATAATAAAGAGAATATGCATGACCTAAGGTGGGATTTATCTATATGTGCATACCATATGATATATTAAAAACATACATCGCATGTAATAAATAAAGAATTAATGGAACGGGATGAGGCTTTACAAAACTAGAATGAAATAACGCTATCTATTACATTTTTCATTGAGCAAACCGGTTCACAGGCAAACCGGGTCTTGAACCGCTAAGAAGACTCCATCATGTAGTAAAAGCTGTAGGTAGACGATCCCCCAGTGCAAACTAGTTAATAGGAGGAAAATTAAACGATCGCGTAGACGACAACGAGGCAACGAAGCCTGATCTTCTATACAATTGCTCAACGCGGTGACAGGTAAACGATTTACCTTGTGTTGCTAAGCGATCGTTTAGTTAGTTACTAAGCGATGAAGCTTGCTGACCAAAACGATCGTCTAGTGCGATCACTTAACGCGACATCAGGTAAATGATTTACCTTGCGTTACTAAGTGATCGTTTAGTTAGTTACTAAGCGATGAAGCTTGCTGACCAAATTGATTGTCTATGTGATCACTTAACGCAGCGTCAAGTAAATGATTTACCTTGCGTTACTAAGCGAGCGTTTAGTCAGTTACTAAGCGATGAAGCTTGCTGACCAAAACGATCGTCTATGCGATCACTTAACACGGTGTCACGTAAACGATTTACCTTGCGTTACTAAGAGATCGTTTAGTCAGTTACTAAGCATTGAAGCTTGCTGACCAAAACAATCGTCTATGCGATCACTTAATGCAGCATCAGGTAAACGATTTACCTTGCATTACTAAGCGATCGTTTAGTCAGTTACTAAGCAATGAAGCTTATTGACCAAAACGATCGTCTAGTGTGATCACGTGTTAAATGATATGCGAGCATCACATCGTCTACACGACTCGATACTCAGTGATCTCGTAACCAATCTTTCGACATGATGCCATCAACCCTTGATCGCTTACCTGATTGTCTACACAATGCAATCATCAGCGATCGCGTACCCCATCAGCTGCACGATGTGATCAACACTTGATTGTATACCCCATCGTCTAACCGATGCGAACATTAGTGATCGTGTACCCCATTGTCTGCACGATGTGATCAACCCTTGTTTGCATACCCGATCATCTACCCAATGCGATCAACAGCGATCGCGTATGATAATGGGCAGAAATGCACGTTATCATAGTGCTAAGTTCTTGAACAATGTTGGATTGCGTTGATGAAATATGTTAAATTGCGTCCATTAAGCATAAATTATATAATATTGCGGTTGCATGCATCCAACGCATTAGAACAGTTGATCTTTATATTTTTGTGCAGAATATGCGTTAACGCAATGCAAAGATTGTGATCATAGGAATCCATTGGTCGAATGTAACTTCACCGCAAGACTTTGCGTTGATCGTGCTCACAAACATTCGCCCGAGAAGGATTTTTGCAACTTGGTCAACGCAACATGGTGGGCGCATTCGGGTGAAATGATAATTAAGAGCGATGGGATAGAAAGCTGATGACAGTAGAGTCCAAATTAAGTTCACAGCCGATAACGGTCATAAAGTACATTCAGCTTTATCGGTGATAATTATCCAACGCATTAGTCAAAAATTAATGTTGTCCCATCTGTACAACCAGGAGAGAGAAGCTGCATTTCACCATGGATGCTCTATAAATACCAAGGGCATTCTTCAGAGAAGGGGTTAAGCAATTGATTGGTTCACCACTTTTACAATCTGTTGTTCCATAAGTTCATGCCTCTGTCCATAGTTTTCTTTCCTTTTAAGGCGGACACGAGGAAGAAAGTCGTGCTGGTAGATCGTTCCTGTAAGCTTGGGAGAGCACCAAAAGCTTTAAAAACAGAGAGAGGGTCGACAACTACGGAAGCGGGAACATCTTTGGAATAGAATAGAGATTTCAGTGTAAAAAGCCTCGTCAATAAGGAATTGCTACCAGGCTGTCTAATTTTACTTTCCATTGTCATTTTGTACTCAAGTCTTTATTAAAAAAAAATGGAATTTCCTTCTCTATATTTTTTCACTCTCTGTTATTCACGCATGAGTAGCTAAATTAGTTGAATGGGTTGAGAAGCATTTAGCTAGCACAACTAAGGAATCTTCATTCTTTGTGATTATCTTGTTTATGTATGCTTCAGTCGTCCATTAGAGATACTCGGGAGAGTAGTCTAAGGACAGGATCTAGACTTAGGAAGGTCAGGTAAGAATCTAGGTTTGGAAGAACCAGATTAGAATGCATAAACGAGAGATAGGCGCTTAGGAATGAGCACTATTTGTTATCAATGCATCGCATGCATCTTAGAAATAAGATATGATTGTATGCAGTCACCTTGCTTTCATGCATTTTGCATCAACGCATAGGACAAGAGTAGAGACTTAGGGATAAGCTCTATGGACACCTTTGCATTCAACACATGCGTCCTAGACTTAGGAGCATCGCATTTACATTGGAAAATGACTTGCTGTGCATGGTTGTAACATGATCGCATAGTCTGACGAATTCCCAAGTAACGCTAGCTAAAGATCTTCTCAACCCGTTCATCGCACACTCATTGTATCTTTCAACGCAATTGTCTTTCTCAAATCCGCTGCTTTTATTTATTTCTTTTTCATCAACGCAAACAACAAACCCAACACTTATTTATTTACTTGGTTACCACAAATTTTTCATAAAAATTACCAATACAATCTATTTTCACAAGTCCCTGTGTTCGACCTTGGACATACCAGGAAACTCAGAGGAATTTACACTTGAATTCCGCTGGGGAACTTGAGTGCACAACGCAATTCCATCAATGCATAGCATCCATATTTCCACTTCATAATAACAAGCATCAAGTTTTTGGCGCCGTTACCGGGGACTTCGGTAAAATAGTTTGTTAACGGTAATTTTCTTGATTTCTTTACAGACTCTCAATATCTGACGAATTACGACCCGAAGATTGAGAGAACGTTTTGAAGAAGACTGAGAGACTGCCAACAACAACCACAATCCGAAAAGAAGAGATGGCGAAGTAGCCTGGAAATGGAGCACCAAATGATAATAACGTTATGGCGAATCCGATTCTGTAGGCAAACGATCGCAATAGGCCCATTAGAAACTATTCTTCGCCCAACCTCTATGATTTCTCTCCGGGAATCATGAGGTCTGCCCTTGACGGAAGCAGATTTGAAATGAAACCGGTGATGCTGCAGATGATCCAGACTGCAGGTCAATTCGGAGGAAAGCGTGGCGAGGATCCGCACGCCCACCTTCGATGTTTTATTGAAATCTGCAATACTTTTGTGTTCCTGAACATCTCTGCTGAAGAAGTTCGACTAACGTTGTTCCCATTTTCTCTCTGTGATCAGGCTAGGAATAGGCATATTCGCTCGAATCAGGAGAGATCACTTCTTGGGAGCAGGTAGTGGAAAAATTTATGAAGAAGTATTTTCCACCTATCGAGAACACAAGACGAAGGAAGCTTATTACAAATTTTGAACCAGATATGGACGAATCGCTCACCGATGCTTGGGCGAGGTTTAAAAGGTTGGTTCGGGATTATCCGCATAATGGGCTACAAGACTGCCTTCAAATGGAGATTTTCTATCATGGTTTGAATCCCGCTTCGCAGATCGTTGCCAATGCGGCAGCCGCTGGTGGTCTGCTTGACAAAACATACGATGAGGCAGAATATCCTGGACTGTATCTCTAAGAACCATGAAGATTGGAGAGAGAGTGACTAGAGATTGAGACTTAAAGATTCTGATGCAAACAACGGTGTTATTGTTTCATTACAAAACCAAATGACCGTAATGATGAAGTTGATCCAAGGAATGGCGATCAGCAACCCAACACCGCAAGGTGGGCAAATCAACGCAATCAGTCAGAACACCGCAAGGTGTGTGACTTGCGATGATGGGCATGCGTGGAAGATTTACCGTAAAATCCACAATCTGTATACTTTGTAAAGAATAATCCCTTTTAACCACCCCAATTTTGCCTGGAAGAATCAACAACAAAATTTTTAATCTGTGGCGCACAAAGAAGGGCCACCAGGATTCTTCCAATGCAACAACGGTCAATAGAGCAACCAAGCAAGTAGCTCACAACAACCACTGCAATCCTCTTCTCTAAAGAGCCTATTGAAGCAATACATAGAAAAAAACGGGACAGTGCTTCAGAGTCAGGCTACGTCCATTCGCAACCTCGAATTGCAAATGGGTCAGATTGCGAGTGAGCTGAAGAGTCGACCGCAAGGGGCGTTGCCAAGTTCAATCGAGCTTCCATGCAACCCAGGGGGATCAGGTAAGGAGAAATGTCAGGTTGTGACATTGCGCAGTGGGAAGACTGTGGAGGGAGAGAAGAAGAAGCATAGTAGAATAACTTTCATTGCAGCTGAACCTGAGATTGGGGTAACGCAAGAAGAAGAAAGAGAAAATGAAGCAGATGAACTTGAGGTTGTGTCGATCTGAAAGCCAAATGAAACGAGAACTGTGAAAGTTCAGTTACCACCCTTCCCATAGAGACTAAGGAAGAAGAAAAATGAAGAGGTACAGTACCAACGCTTTTTATCTATGTTAAAGAAATTACATGTTAATATTCCTTTCAGTGAAGCGATTGAGAAAATGCCTGCCTACGTCAAGTTTTTGAGAATAATAAATCCACTGTCAACGCAATGGGGAAACCCATGTTGATAAGAGTTAAGTTGTGAAAGGCACTTGCTCGTAGTTGGATGTCCGCATGACACACGTGGGGGCAAGCCAAAACGAAGGCAAGTCGCCAGGATCAACGCATAAGTGAAACTCCTCTGTCCGGCGCAAGCCAAATCAAAAGAGACAAGAGTTGAAGTTAAATATGGAACGCAACTGAAGTTGGATGCCCACATGACACACGTGGGGGTAAGCCAAAACGAAGGGCGTAACCAGGTTTAACACCGCATTTGAATAAGTCATCGCAAAGTTTTGAAGTGTTTTTGAATGAACACATTCTCAAAAGATAAACACAAAGTTGCGGTGAATGAATAAAAGTTTTTGAGCAAAGGCTTGCTAGATTTAACTTAGACAAGATCTTTTTGAAGAAGCAACCAAAGTGGGGGAGAGCATTGCGATGATGGTCAAAGGTGTGTGTAAATTATATTCTGAGAAGCTGGTCATCGCAAAGGAAAGCATGAAGGTGAGTTAAAATTTCTTAAGTATAACGCATGCTTGAGGACAAGCATGATTTTAAGTTTGAGGGTGTGATGAGGCTTTTTACTTAGAATTTTGAAGGTTGTTAGGTAGAATATGCGTCGGTCATGATAGGAATTCACGAGAATATGAGTTTGCGTCGATCAGCATGTCGAATCTCAGCTAACCCATTATTTTGCGTTAATTATGCATTCGATGTTCTATCTTTGTAGCTAATGCAGGAAATGAATGCAAACGTAAAACCCGGACCACCGCATAGACGACCGCATGTGAAGAAACACTCCATCGCAAAAGAAAACACATCGATCAATGCATGGGTGTTGCGGTTATCAGTCGCATGCGTTCATCGCATGAGAATTGCGCTCGTCAGGCGATTACGGTCATCAGGTTGAGTTGTGGTATTAAGCGAATGCGGCCATTGAATGATTGCAACTACACAACAATGCAAACTAATGGATTAATGCAAGGTAGGTGAAATGAACGCATCAATGTATCTACCTTGAGAAAATCTAGAGTTGATGTTGACATTTCACCTACCACGCCGTTAGTGACAGAGGTTCAGAAAAGACGAACACACCGAACGTCAGACGTAGAGTAGTCCAATTAATGTTGTCGGCGATCCAAGATCTATAAATAGAAGCCGATGAGCTGAAATTCATTTTATCCAGGGTTTATCCCTGCGATCCAGACAAAGCATGAGAAAATGCTTGAGAGTTCTCACCTCCTTCATCCATTCCAAATGATGACCAGAGCCTTCGACCGGAGCTAGATCTCAAGAGAGTCAGTTCCTTCACCCATCCATGGTACCACCGGCAGCCTTGACGTGCATCTGCTGGGAGCAAATCCTTGCTTCCAGCCGATCATTTCCTTTTCCTTTCTTTTCTCATATTGTATTGTATGACATTTTGGAATTAAGGAATTAATACAATTTGTTTTTCAATGCATTTCTCTGTTCCTTCGACTTCATCTCCATCTTCTTTGCTTGGCATCATTATTTTCATTGCAACACTTAGTGGGATTGCTTGGGTATTGCATACTTAGTCATGTGAATTAGAGATATGAAGCATGTAACAACCCACCGAGAGGTGTGCATTGTGAGAGTGTGTGAGTAATCTTCTTTATTTAGTGTGAAGTTGCTGCAACGCCTGTCTATTGGTGTCATTGCTTGTCTATGAGTAAAGTCAGCAACAATCAATTGCTCGGGAGAGTAAGTGGTTAGACGCTTTAAGCAAGGTATGCGTTGTTCACTACGGATAGTAGCAATCTTGCGTCAACCAAGTTCATGCGTTTGTCTTGTATTATGTATGCTTCGTTCGTCCATTAGGGATACTCGAGAGGGTAGTCTAAAGACAGGATCTAGGCTTGGGAAGGTCAGGTCAGAATCTAGGCTCGGGAGAGTCAGATTAGAACACATAATACAAGAAATAGGAGCTAAAAAATAAGCACTGTTTGCTATTAACCCATCGCATGCATCCTAGAAATAGGATACGATTGAGTGCGGTTACCACAGCGTTGTGTGCATTTCACATGATCGCATAGGAAAATAGTAGAGACTTAGGAATAAGCTCTATGGACACTTTTGCATTCAACACATGCATCCTAGGTTTAGGAGCACCGTATTTCCATTGGAAAATGATATACTGTGCATGAGTGTAGCATGAACGCATGGCTTGCATTGACTAGGGTTGCCCTCGCCATCACTCTTAAGTATTGCAATGAAGATATCTCCACATTTCGTCTATTTTGCCACACATTTATTTCATGTCAAGGTTTGTTGCATCTCTACCTTTCATGCCTATTCTCATTGCGTTGTCTGTTAGATAAGAGTAGGAGTAGAATTAACTTAGTAACATCCCCTCCATTCTTTTATTTAAACGATGCACATCACCGCAAACATATAGCTACAAGTTCCTGTGTTCGATCTCGGATTATCCGAGAAACTTGCGTCCATGTTATACTTGGCGTGAATGCAAGAAAACTTGTGGCAGAACACATGGTCATCGCATACATTTATTAACACATATTCATTCCAATGCATGACCATCGATGCATGACTATCAACGCATATCTTAGGAACATGCTTCGCACACTGCATCCAAAGGAAGTTGGTTGTCGAGTAAAATTGACTTCCAATTTCCCGTCACCAAGTTTTTAGCATCGTTGCTGGGGACTTGGCAACTAAATATTTGTTAATTTTTGTGTCTCTGTGAGCAAACTTTTTATCTTGGGTGTATTGCAACTTTTGCGACCAGGTTGCAAACAATATTGAAGTGTAGGCGATGCGCTGAAAGCCAATGTTGACCCCAAGGTAGAAGGGCAATCAGTCGCAAAATAGCTGAAGGTGATTCTAAGCACATGATGGCCGAAGTGCTCAACAATTGCCAAAAGTTCCAATGGTCAGGGCAACTTGACCTAAGCAGTTGAGAACCATCTCTTGCATGGAAGACTCCTTGTGGTGACAACATTCTTATTTTTCCAGGGACATCTTCTGCTTTATCTTTACTTTGCTAGCTTAGTATAGGTTATTTTCATTTTTATTGTTATTTTGGATATATGGCTGCTTCCTTTGTTGTGGTACGTTTGCTCTTGTAAGTGCAACAATAAGTTTCCTTGGTTCGTAGAAAAACAGAAGAATTCCTTCCACCCTTCAATGCAAGGCTTCGATCGTGTGGATTTTAATGCATGAGCGCATGCATTATTCCACCTAAGGTCTTTTCTTGTTATCTTGTATGCCTTATCCTTTTGAAATTCTCTTTTTCTCGATTGCGTTGTTTTGCGATGTTTCTATGATGGTACGTATAGTTCACCGCATCTTCTAACTAATTAATGCAAAGTATTCTTTGCTTTTAATCTTCTTCAAATTTTGAAAGTCTTAAATTTTATTTTGTGCAAACCTTTGTTCAAACGCTTGTTATCGCATTCTTGTAATTTTATTTTTAGCTTTGCGGTGAGAATGTTGCCAACCTCTAAGTTTGGGGGTGGCAGTAGTCTCGGAGACTTACGTTCGTTATATTGCGATCATAAAAAAAAAAAAAAAAGTTGAAGTGAGATTTTCAGAATAATAACTTCACTATTAACGCAATGGGGAAACCCATGTTGATAAGAGTTAAGTTGTGAAAGGCACTTGCTCATAGTTGGATGTCGGCATGAAACACGTGGGGAAAAACCAAAACGAAAGCAAGTCGTCAGGATCAAAGCATAAGCGCAACTCCTTTGTCCGACACAAGCCAAATTGAAAGAGACAAGAGTTGAAGTTGAATATGGAATGCAACCGAAGTTGGATGCCCACATGACACACATGGGGTTAAGCCAAAACGAAGGGCGTAACGAGGTTTAACACCGCATTTGAATAAGTCATCGCAAAGTTTTGAAGTATTTTTGAATGAACGCATTCTCAAAAGCTAAATACAAAGTTGTGGTGAATGAATAAAAGTTTTTGAGCAAAGGCTTACAAGATTTAACTTAGACAAGATCTTTTTGAAGAAGCAGCCAAAGTGGGAGAGAGCATTACGATGATGGTCAAAGGTGTGTGTAAATTATATTCTGAGAAGCTGGTCATCGCAAAGGAAAGCATGAAGGTAAGTTAGAATTTCTTAAGTATAACGCATGCTTGAGGACAAGCATGATTTTAAGTTTGGAGGTGTGATGACATGTAGAAATGCATGTCATCTTAGGCCTTTTACTTAGAATTATGAAGGTTGTTAGACAGAATATGCGTCGGTCATGATAGGAATTCACGAGAATATGAGTTTGCGTCGATCAGCATGTCGAATCTCAGCTAACCCATTATTTTGTGTTAATTATGCATTCGATGTTCTATCTTTGTAGCTAATGTAGGAAATGAACGCAAACGTAGAAACCGAACCACCACATAGATGATCGCATGCAGAGAAACACTCCATCGTAAAGGAAAACACATCGATCAACACATGGGTGTTGCGGTGATCAGTCGCATGCGTTCATCGCATGAGAATTGCGCTCGTCTGGTGATTGCGGTCATCATGTTGAGTTGCAGTATTAAGCGAAATGGCCATTGAATGATTGCGGCTACGTGACAATGCAAACTAATGGATCAACGCAAGGTAGGTGAAATGAACGCGTCAACGCATCTACCTCGACAAAATCCAGAGCTGATGTTGACATTTCACCTACCACGCCATTAGTGGCAGAGGTTCAGAAAGGACGAACGCGCCGAACGTCAGACTCAAAGCAGTCCAATTAATATTGTCGGCGATTCAAGCTCTATAAATAGAAGTCGATGAGCTGAAATTCATTTTATCTAGGGTTTATGCATGCGATCCAGACAAATGCATGAGAAAACGCTTGAGAGTTCTTCATCTCCTTCTTCCATTCCAAGTGACGATAGGAGCCTTCGACCGGAGCTAGATCTCGAGAGAGTCAGTTCCTCCGCCCATCCATGGCACCACCAGCAGCCTTGACACGCATCTGCTAGGAGCAAATCCTTGCTTCCAGCCGGTCATTTCCTTTTCCTTTCTTTTCTCATATTGTATTGTATGACATTTTGGAATTAAGGAATTAATACAATCTGTTTTTCAATGCATTTCTCTGTTCCTTCGACTTCATCTCCATCTTCTTTGCTTGGCATCGTTACTTTCATTGCAACACTTAGTGGGATTTCTTGGGTATTGCATACTTAGTCATGTGAATTAGGGATATGAAGCATGTAGCAACCCACCGAGAGGTGTGCATTGTGCGAGTGTGTGAGTAATCTTATTTTCTTAGTCTGAAGCTGTTGCAACACTTATCTATAGGCTAATGCATTGTTTGTCTATGAGTAAAGTCAGCAACAATCAATTGCTCGGGAGAGTAAGTGGTTGGACGCTTTAAGCAAGGTATGCGTTGTTCACTACGGATAGTAGCAATCTTGCGTCAACCAAGTTCATGTGTTTGTATTGTATTATGTACGCTTTATTCTTCCATTAGGGATACTCGAGAGGGTAGTCTAAGGACAGATCTAGGCTTTGGAAGGTTAGGTCAGAATCTAGGCTCGAGAGAGTCAGATTATAACATATAATACAAAAGATAGAAGCTCAGGAATAAGCATTGTTTGCTATTAGCCCATCGCATGCATCCTAGAAATAGGATACGATTGAGTGCTGTCACCGCAGCGTTGTGTGCATTTCGCATCATCGCATAGAAAAAGAGTAGAGACTTAGGAATAAGCTTTATGGACACTTTTGCATTCAACACATGTGTCCTAGGTTTAGGAGCACCACATTTCCATTGGAAAATGATTTGTTGTGCATGAGTGTAGCATGAACGCATTGGCTTGCGTTGACTAGGGTTGCCCTCGTAGTCACTCTTAAGTATTGCAATGAAGACATCTCTGCATTTCATCTATTTTGCCACACATTTATTTCATGCCAAGGTTTGTCGTATCTCTACCTTTCATGCCTATTCTCATTGCATTGTTTGTTAGATAGGAGTAGGAGTAGAATTAACTTAGTAACATCCCCTCCATTCTTTTATTTAAACCGCCGCATGCACATCACCACAAACATATAGTTACAAGTTCCTGTGTTCGATCTCGGATTACCCGAGAAACTTGCGTCCATGTTATACTTGGCGTGAACGCAAGAAAACTTGTGGCAGGACGCATGGTCATCGCATACATTTATTAACGCATGACTATTGACGCATGACTATCAATGCATATCTTAGGAACATGCTTCGCACACCGCGTCCAAGGGAAGTTGGTTGTTGAGTAAAATTGACTTCCAATTTCCCATCACCAGATGTGCTGATAATGATTGTCAAATTTATTCTACGAGTTGACTTCATCATTCTAGACTATGAGGCCGACAAAGATGTGCCCATCATTTTGGGGCGACCTTTTCTATCAACGGGTCGTGCTCAAATTGATGTGCATAAGGGGGAAATCACTCTGAGTATTAACGAACAAAAGCTCAAATTTAATATAATTCGTGCCATGAAATTTTTGGAGGAGAAGACCTGCAAGATTCTGATGATGACCTGAATTTGATTGAAGAAGAAAAGTCTGATGAAGAGTATGAAGAAGAGGATGCCAGCGCATCCGTTGCTGCCTACAATGCGATCATAACAAAAACAAAAAAGGAAGAAGAAATGATCGCAACGCAAGAAGTAGAGCCAAAAGAAGAACGAAAAATAATGCAACCTTCCCTGGTGGAACCACCAACACTTGAACTGAAGACCCTACCAACCCATTTGAAGTACGCATTTTTGGGGCAGAATGAAAAGCTGCCAATTATTATCTCCTCTGTGTTTAATGAAGATCAGGAGAATGCGTTGATGAGCATTCTCAAGAAACATGTGCGAGCAATTGGCTGGACACTCGCTGACATCAGCGGAATTAGCCCTACATACTGCATGCACCACATTCGTCTTGAAGATGAACACAAAGCATAAATTAAAAATCAATGCAGACTTAACCCTGTGATGAAGGAGGTTGTCAAAAAGGAGATTATCAAATGGCTAAATGCGGGCATCATCTATCCCATAGCAGATAACACGTGGGTCAGCCCCGTGTAATGTGTGTCGAAGAAGGGCGGAATGACGGTAGTCCTAAATGAGAACAACGAATTAATACCACAAAGGACCATCACTGGATGGCGCATATGCATGGACTACCGCAAACTGAATGTGGCCACAAAGAAAGATTACTTCCCTCAGCCTTTTATTGAATAAATGTTAGACAGACTGGCGGGGAATGATTTTTATTGCTTCTTGGATGGGTATGCCGGATATAATCAAATCATGATAACTATCGAAGATCAAGACAAGACCACATTCACCTGCCCATATGGGACGTTTGCTTTTCGCCGCATGCCGTTTGGCCTCTGCAATGCGCCAAACACGTTTGTGCATGATGGTGATCTTTTCAGATTATCTCATGAATTCTGTGGAAATATTTATGGATGAGTTCTCCATTTATGGGAACACTTATGAAGTCTACTTAGCCAACTTGGAGAAGATTCTGAAAAAGATGGAAGAGACGAATTTGGTGCTCAACTGGGAAAAATGTCATTTCATGGTTAAGGAGGGCATAGTATTGGGACATAAGGTATCTTGGGAAGGGTTAGAGGTGGACAAGGCAAAGATTGAAGCAATTGAAAAGCTTCCACCTCCAACCAGCGTGAAGGCTGTGTGAAGCTTCTTGGGGTATGCTGGATATTATAGACGATTTGTCAAGGACTTTTCTAAGATTGCACGATCACTGAGTGTATTGCTAGAGGTTGATAGAAAGTTTGAGTTCAACAACAACTGCCTCAACGCATTCAGAGTTTTAAAAAATGCGCTGATTACCGCACTCATACTGATTGCGCTGGACTGGACATTGTCATTTGAAATCATATGCGACGCAAGCGGAAGTGCGATGGGGGCAGCTTTAGTGCAAAAAAAGAAAACAATTTTGCATCCCATCGCATATGCGAGTAAAACTTTAAAACCTGCTCAAATAAATTATACCACCGTAGAGAAAGAACTCCTGGTTGTGTTCTTTACGTTGGAGAAATTTTGGGCATATCTGTTAGGAACCAAGGTACTCATTTCACTAATCACTCGACAATCAAATATTTAATGACAAAGAAGGATGCAAAGTTGAGATTGATCAGATGGGTTCTCTTTCTCCAAGAATTTGATATCGAAATAATTGATCGGAAGGGGATAGAAAATCTAGTTTCGGATCACTTGTCCAGACTGGAAAATCCTGAAGTTGACCGCAATGAATTTGAGGTGAGTGCTGTGTTCCTGGATGAGCAGTTGTTCCACATAGAAGAATTGCCCTGGTATGCGGACATCATTAATTATTTGGTTTGTGAAAAATTTCCTGAAGATTACACCTACCATCAACAAAAGAAGCTCAAGCACGAATGCAAATATTATTATTGGGATGAGCCAAATCTGTATAAGAGAGGTGTATACAAGATTATTCGATTATGCGTGCCAAATGCTACTCAACAACGCATATTGTCACAATGCCACGACTCACCATATGGTGGACACTTTGGAGGGTAACGCACCGTATCCAAAGTTTTGCAAAGTGGATTCTTTTGGCACACATTGTTTAAGGACGCGGTTGACAACGCAGTGAAATGTGATCGATGTCAATGCACAAGCAACATTTCATGGAAGAACACAATGCCAATGGACACTATCTTGGAGCTGGAATTATTCGACGTATGGGGGATTGATTTCATGGGGCCATTCCTTCCTTCACATGGCAAGCATTACATCTTATTGGCCATCGATTATGTCTCCAAGTGGGTAGAGGCAATAGCATGCACCACAAGTGATGCGGCAGTAGTCTTCCAGTTCCTGAAGAAAAATATTTTCACTCATTTTGGCACTCCCCGTGCCATCATAAGTGATGAAAGATCACACTTTGTCAATCATAATATAAGGAGTTGCTGTGCAATTACAATATCCTCCATAAAGTGGCCATCGCATATCATTCGCAAAAAAATGGTCACGCTGAAGTGTCCAATCGAGAAATTAAGTTGATACTTGAGAAGGTAGTAAAGCCTTCGCGGAAAGATTGGGCAATGAAGCTTGATGATGCGTTATAGGCATATCGGACCGCATTCAAAACACCAATAGGTATGTCCCCCTATGCGTTGGTATTTGGCAAGGCGTGTCATCTGCCTTTGTAGTTGGAGTATAAGGCATTGTGGGCGATCAAGAAGTTGAATTTTGATTTAAAAAAAGTAGGGGAAGCGCGAAAAATGCAGCTGGTCGAGTTAGAAGAATGGAGGATCAACGTATATGAGAATGCGAAGATTTATAAGGAGCGCACCAAGCGCTAGCATAACAAACACATATGCGCTAGAAACCTCCAAGTCAGGCAAAATGTCTTACTCTTCAAGTCAAGATTGCGGCTCTTCCCGGAAAAATTAAAATCATGCTGGTCTGGTCCCTTCATCATTAAAGAAATATTTCCACATGGTGCGATGGAACTAAGCACTGAGGATGACAGCCAGACATTTAAGGTTAATGGACAACAGATCAAGGCATATTGCGGAGGTGATTTCTAGCCAGAAACAGCCTCCACAAAGTTGAAAAACCTAGACTACCCCCTACATGATTCTTGAACTCTTATCCCTTCATCACTTTACTTTTATTTAAGATATTTGCATCTTATTCATTTTTTTTTTCCTTCTAAAAAAAAAAATTTGTTGTTTTGTTTTAAAATCATTTGACCCTCTCTTTGTCTGTTTACAATGATTAAGGCACAAGATTGTGGAGATGTTACAAGAAGAAGCAAACAATCTCACTCTATCACCGCAATCCACAGAAGCAAAGATCGCCGCAAGGATGGATGCATCAATAAACAATGCGGGCGACAACACAAAATTTGGGGGTGTACTCTTCCTTATCTTTATTTCAAATTTTGCGCTATCACATTGCATTTTACTTTTCAAAGTTTTATCACCGCATCCTCTGTGATCACCGTAATCATTTGACCAGTAGATAAATTTAATAGTTCACTACATTCTGTTTCTTTGCCAAGTATGATTTCAATGATGAAAAATATGCTTCTATCTCTTTTGTATATATTAAGAGTCAACTTAGTCTTAAGATAGTTATCTCATGAAATATTTCTCGAAGTTAGGGGTTTGCTAGCTTTCTTTCAAACTCTCTTTACAACGCATTCTATGACCATCCATGACTTATTTAATCTTTTGGCAATGAGGACATTGCCGCATTTTAAATTTGGGGGTGAGGTATTTATTTTCGACCTTGCTATTAAAAAAAATTGAGAATAACAACTCCACTGTCAACGCAATGGGAAACCCATGTTGATAAGAGTTAAGTTGTAAAAGGCATTTACCCGTAGTTGGATATCCGCATGACACACGTGGGGGCAAGCCAAAACGAAAGTAAGTCACCAGGATCAACGCATAAATCAATGACTGCAACTCCACTGCCAAATCGATATGAGTTCAGTCTGAGAAAAAGCGCATTGCTCGTAGTTGGATGTCTGCATGACACCCGTGGGAGCAAGCCAAAACAAAGGCAAGGCACTTGAATCAGCACAATGTGAGAAAAAAAATAGCAATGAAGAAAATTTTTGTGCAAGGATAAAATCATTTGACACCCCGGTAGAAAATTTTCTTTTTGAAATAAATCATACGATGTTCTAGAATTTAGTAAAGTCCTTTTGAAAGGTAAACTTGCAGTCCCTAGGTCTTAGAAATATTTTAAGAAGAGAGTTGAATAAGGCTTAAGAAAATTTTGGTATATAGGATTTGAATGAAGTATTCTTGAGAAATCTAGGAAAAGAACATTGTGGTTGACTTGCTAAAGGAATCTTTAGCTTATGCTTGAGGACAAGCATTGTTTAAATTTGGGGTTGTGATAATGGGCAGAAATGCACGTTATCATAGTGTTAAGTTCTTAAACAATGTTGGATTGCGTTGTTGAAATATGTTAAATTACGTCCATTAAGCATAAATTCTATAATATTGCGGTTGCATGTATCCAACGCATTAGAACAGTTGATCTTTATATTTTTGTGCAGAATATGCATTGACGCAATGCAAAGATTGCGATCATAGGAATTCATTGGTCGAGCGCAACTTCACCGCAAGACTTTGCGTTGATCGTGCTCGCAAACATTTGCCCGAGAAGGATCACCGCAACTTGGTCAGCGCAACATGGTAGGCGCATCCGGGTGAAAGGATAATTAAGAGCGATGGGACAGAAAGTTGATGACAATCGAGTCCAAATTAAGTTGACAGCGGATAATGGTCACAAAATACATTCAGCTTTATCGGTGACAATTATCCGGCGCATCAGTCAAGAATTAAAGCTGTTCCATCTGTACAACCAGGAGAGAGAAGCCGCCTTTCACCACGGATGCTCTATAAATACCAAGGGCATTCTTTAGAGAAGGGGTTAAGCAGTTGATTGGTTCACCACTTTTACCATCTTTTTTTCCATAAGTTCACGACTCTGTCCATAGTTTTCTTTCCTTTTAAGGCGGACGCGAGGAAGAAAGTCGTGCCGATAGATCGTTCTGGTAAGTTTGGGAGAGCGTCAGAAGCTTCAACAATAGAGAGAGGGCCAACGCTTGCAGAAGCGGGAACATCTTTAGAACATAATAGAGATTTCAGTGTAAAAAACCTCGGTCAGCAAGGAATTACTACCAGGCTCTCTACTTTTACTTTCCATTGTCATTTTGTACTCAACTCTTTATAAAAAAAATGGAATTTCCTTCTCTATATTTGTTCACTCTTTGTTATTCACGCATGAGCAGATAAATTAGTTGAATGGGTTGAGAAGCATTTAGCTAGCACAACTAAGAAATCTTCATTCTTTGCGATTATCTTGTTTATGTATGCTTCAGTCATCCATTAGAGATAATCGGGAGGGTAGTCTAAGGACAGGATCTAGATTTGGGAAGGTCAGGTTAGAATCTAGGTTTGGAAGAACCAGATTAGAATGCATAAACGAGAGATAGGCGCTTAGGAATGAGCACTATTTGTTATCAACGCATCGTATGCATCTTAGAAATAAGATATGATTGTATGCGGTCACCTTGCTTTCATGCATTTTGCATCAACGCATAGGACAAGAGTAGAGACTTAGAGATAAGCTCTATGGACACCTTTGCATTCAACACATGCGTCCTAGACTTAGAAGCATCGCATTTACATTGGAAAATGACTTGTTGTGCATGGTTGTAACATGATCGCATAGTCTGACGCATTCCCAAGTAACGCTAGCTAAAGATCTTCTCAACCCATTCATCGCACACTCATTGCATCTATCAACGCAACTGTCTTTCTCAAATCCGCCGCTTTTATTTATTTCTTTTTCATCAATGCAAACAACAAACCCAACATTTATTTATTTACTTGGTTTCCACAAAGTTTTCATAAAAATTACCAATGCAATCTATTTTCACAAGTCCCTGTGTTCGACCCTGGGCTTACTAGGAAACTCAGAGAAATTTACACTTGAATTCCACTGGGGAAACTTGAGTACAATGCAATTTCATCAACGCATAGCATCCATATTTCCACTTCATAATAATAAGCATCAAGTTTTTGGCACCATTTTCGTTGTCGGGGTCTGCACAATGCGATCAACAACAATCACATTCTTCATCGACTACACGATATGATCAACACTTGATCGTCTCTTTCCTTGAAGAACCGCAACGCTTGCTCCGATCTTCTTCACAAATGACTCAAAACTCAAACAAACTTTGAATACAGACTCGATAACGACTATTAATGCCCAAAACAACACAGGGGCCTTTACAAACAACCGCAAATGTAAAAGCATTAAATAAAACCGAGGCTAACATCCACGAAAAAATCCATAAATCCACACATCCACAGCAATTAAACGATTAAACAGTGTAGAAATGCACTCACCAAGATCATATTTACAATTCTTTTGCAGCAATGAATTGGAATATTAGAAAATCGAGTGTTCTAGTACCAATTGAAGGAACTCTTATTCAAGAGTACCTATGAGCGGAAGCAGATCTTTCCTATTCATTGTGACAGAATTGCCGTATATACATTCAAACATACTTTCATAATGCTAGAGGGATCATAAAATCATACCAGATGAAGATTTCTTCTTCACAGTGAGTCTGAAGCCCAACCGTCTACCTCGAACAGTCACCACTCGGACAGAAGGAAACGAATAAGACAACACCACTAAGAGCCCTCAGTATTCTTGGGTGAGAATCCAAAGTGTGGGCTTTTTTCGGATTTGGTAGAGGAAAAGAGGAAAAGCAACCGTACACAACAATCAAGCAAGTGGGAGATGCGGTTGTCCATTGCATAGACAATATGCACGATCGTTTAGGTGAAGTATATGATCGTATAGTAAAAGTAAGCGATCATCTAAACGATCGTGTAGGAAAAGGTAAACGATCGTCCAAACGATTGTGTAGGAAAAAAAGGTGAGCGATTGTTCAAACGATCACGTAGGAAAAACTAAGCGATCGTCTATATGATCGTTTAGTAAATATTAGGAGCTAAATGATCGCTTAGGAAAAGAGTAAACGATCATTTAGATAAGAGCACTCGACGGTGTAATCGGTATGCGATCGCTTAGCAATATCGTATATGTAAGCGATCGTGCAATCGCTATCGTATAGGCACTGATTTTCTAAATGATGACACTATCTTTTTCAGAATATCCGCACACACCGAGATCAACACACCTTCTGCTATTTATAATGTACTCATCCCTTATTTAGAACGAAGAGGCGCCTTCCCATTTCCTTTATAACCGTCCAATGAATGTGATCTTATCATATTCAGAACTTATAAATTAATATCATATATTAATTATAATATTTTTCCTCTATTAGATATAAATCATATTTATATTCAATTTCCTCCAAATTAATGTATCTCATACATAGAGTTAATTGTATCATATTAAATTAACTTGTTCAATTATATCATATATAATCGAACTCCCTCTTGTCAATTTGAACATTTCAAATTGACCTAAAAACTAACTCTCAACTTGTATCCAAGCTACCAAGGGTACCTTATAGACCTATGGCTCGAAGCTCCAACGGTATGTAAATAGCTGACTAAACTCTTTAGTCACGATATCCACCATCCATTAGCTGTCAGGCATTCTTCTAAAGACCGACAGTTGAACTCTTCTTGCCATAGATATATTTCTATGTCCATTGGATATAACCAATCATCAGTACGATGACCCTTCACAGATGTTCGTAATTATAGCAGGTCAATTTACCATTTTGCCCCTATAATTACATCTTCCTCCTTAAGTACCACTGATCCCTCTAATGAATAATACAACATAGTCCTACTATGTGTGAACACCTCTGGGGCCATGAGAAGATACGTCGCGCTACATCGTTCAAGCCCTAGATTCAGTCCTTAAGGGAGCCATCTATCTACTTGCCCCTACCTAAGGGAAAGAGTGAATTCCATCTTGTGTAGCTGAGTTCCCAACTCCCAAATCAGACGAATCCCCAAAATGGTAGGTTTGAGTTGGCATTCTGGCCACTCGCACCTATGCAAATCAAAGGATCGCCCTCAATGGCAAGAGTTCCCAACTCACTCAGGATTGAGGTCTTGTTACCTATGGTCATCCTAGTGAAGTGAAGTCTCAGTTATGAATGGTGTTATATAACGAGACGTTAACACTTCGTGGTCAGGTCTTATACAAACTCTTTGTATAGGACGCCCCCGCTTGCATGTCCCCTACACGAATGATCAGGATCAGACCATTTGTGATAAGTCACAACACTTGTGACCATTCCACAAAGCGGGTCGCATCTGTAGCGTTACCTGGATAAGGTTTTCCTCCTATATCCATATACTACAGACCATTTTGGTTATCACTCAAGACATGATCCACTTGTATGTCACCACATACATGCTTAAGTTACATATAGATAACTAGGGATATTAAGTTTATTGGTTTGTGGTAATCTAAATGTGCAAAGTCAAGTAGTGAAGTAAATATCATTTATATTGTACATCACAAGTGTTCATACAAAGTTGTTTACAAACTACTGGACATGAGACTTTAGGGCACAAACCCCAATACCCCAAAGCAGGGGTAAGTAGATAGATTGCTCCCTTAAGGGCTGATTCCAAGTCTTGAATGATGTGGCACCAAACACCTTCTCATGGCCCGAGAGGTGTCCACTCATAGTAGAACTATGTGATATTGTTCATTAGAGGGATCAGTGGTACTTAAGGAGTTAGATGTAACTATAGGGGCAAAACAGTAAATTGGCCCATCTGTACTTACGAGCATCTGTGAAGGGTTATCGTACTATTGATTGGTTATATCCGATGGACACAAAAATATATATGTAGTGAGAAGAGTGTAGCTGTCGGTCTTTAGTGGATTGCCCGATTGTTAACGGATGGTGGATCTCGTGGCTAAAGAGTTTAGTCAGGTATTCACTTACCGTTGGAGCTTCAAGCTGCAGGTTCATAAGGTCCCCTTGGTAGCTCAATGGATTCAAGTTGAGAATCAGTTTTTGGGTTAGTTTGAAGTGTTCAAATTGACAAGAGGGAGTTTGATTATTGATGCTTGGTTTTATGAAGTGGAAATATGGATGATATACATTGATGGAATTTCATTGTGCACTCAAGTTTCTCCAGCAGAATCCACGTGTAAATTCCTCTGAGTTTCTTGGTAAGTCCAGGGTCAAACACAGGGACTTGTGAAAATAGATTGCGTTGGTAATTTTTATGAAATTCTTGTGGTAACCAGATGAATAAATAAAGTCTAGGGTTTGTTGTTTGCGTTGATGAAAAAGAAATAAATAAAGGCAGCGGATTTGAGAAAAGGAAGTTGTGTGATAGATGCAATGAGTATGTGATGAACGGGTTGAGAAGATCTTTAGCTAACGTTACTCGGGAATGCGTCAGACTATGTGATCATGTTACAACCATGCACAGCAAGTCATTTTCCAATGTAAATGCGATGCTCCTAAGTCTAGGACACATGTGTTGAATGCAAAAGTGTCCGTAGAGCTTATCCCTAAGTCTCTACTCTTGTCCTATGCGATGATGCAAAATGCATGAAAGCAAGGTGACCGCATACAATCATATCCTATCTCTAGGATGCATGCGATGCGTTGATAACAAATAGTGCTCATTCCTAAGCTTCTATCTCTTGATTATGTGTTCTAACCTGGTTCTTTCGAACCTAGATTCTAACCTGACCTTCCCAAATCTAGATCCTGTCCTTAGACTACCCTCCCCAATATCTCTAATGGACGAATGAAGCATACATAATATAAGATAATCGTAAAGAATGAAGATTCCTTAGTTGTGCTAGCTAAATGCTTCTCAACCCATTCAACTGGTTTAGCTACTTATGCATGAATAACAGAGAGTGAACAAATATAGAGAAGGAAACTCCATTTTTATAAATGAGTTGAGTACAAAATGACAACGGAAGTTAAAGGTAGAGAGCCTGGTAGCAATTCCTTGCTGACCGAGGCTTTTTACACTGAAATCTCTATTCTGTTCTAAAGATGTTCCCGCTTCCGTAGGCGTCGGCCCTCTCTCTGTCCTTGAAGCTTCCTATGCTCTCTTAAACTTACCGAAACGATCTGCCGACACAACTTCCTCCCTCGCGTCCGCCTTAAAATGAAAGAAAACTAAGAACAAAAACGTGCGAACTGAAGTATGAAATCTCTAACTGTTGAACTCGTGAACCCCTTTCTCTTAAGAATGCCCTTGGTATTTATAGAGTATCCATGTTGAAAGGCGGCTTCTTTCTCATGGTTGTACAGATGGGATGACTTTAATTCCTGACTGATGCACGGAATATTTGTCACCGAAAAAGCTGAATGTACTTTGTGACCATTATTGGCTGTCAACTTAATTCAGATACGACTATCATTAGCTTTATGTCCCATCGTGCTTAATTAGCCTTTCACACGGATGCGTCCACCATGTTGCGCTGACCAAGTTGTGACTATTCTTCTCGGGCGAATGTTTGCGAGCATGATCGACGCAAAGCCTTGCGGTGAAGTTGCACTCGACCAATGATTTCCTATAATCGCAATTCTTGCATTGCGTTAACGCATATTTTGCACAAAAAATACAAAAATCAATGGTTCTAATGCGATGAACGCATGCGACCTCAATATTATGAAAACGATGCTTAATGGACGTAAGTTAACATATTTCATCAACGCAATCCAACATTGTTTTAAGACTTAGCACTATGATAACATGCATTTCTGCCTGTTATCAATTATATATGATATGATTAAATTGGTTCAATTATATATGATATAATTGACATAATGTATAAGATACATTAATTGGAGGAAATGGATATAAATATGATTTATATCAAGTAAAGGAGAAAAGGACTATGGTTTAAATGTTGCATATGATGTGATATTAAAACTATTATGAGATAATTGTTGGTGGTTTCTCCTTAACCATGCGTGAAAGTGGAAGGTTGTATTCAGTTTTTATAACTGAAAGGATAAAATGAAAAATGATTTCATTTTTGAAGAGAATCGTTGCATTGCTTCACAAGAGTACACTGCCCATCATTTAGCTCACGAGAGACTACATGACAGCTCAAAGTATTTATCTAAACAATCGTGTTGTTTTTACTAAGCGATCATGTGCCTAAGCGAGCTTCTCTAAAAGATCGTGTAAACGATCAACCTATTTTACTAAACGATTGTATACCTTTGTTAAATGATCAAGCACAAGTCTATACGATGACACAAACCTCTCCCACTTGCTTGGTCGTTGAGTGCGATCGTGGTTTCCTCCTTCCCTCTACCAAATCCAACAGAGCCCACACCTCCTGGATTCTCACTCCGAGAATACCAAGGTCTCTGAGTGTGGTGTCTGAGAGGATGCTTGTTCGTGGAGAAGACTGTTCGTGTGCTAAGCAACTGTGAGAGATTTGGGTAGACGATTGCAGCGACAACAAGAGGTGCTGATCCAAACGAGAGTGAGAGAAAGACAAGAAGAGTTTTTCAATGGTAAGTCTCTCATTCCTTTGTATTTAATTTATTGAAAGCATGTCGTAATTTGTTCTAAAATGCATAACTTGTCTGTATGTTTGAGAATGCTTGTAATTCTATCACAATGAATTTGGAACGATGTTGCTTCCGTTCATAGGTTCTCTTTGATAAGAGTTCCTTCACCACTATGACTAAACCCCTCTCGGGCTAGGAGAGGGTGTGGCGCCACATTGTTCAAGACCCGGAATCAACCCTTAAGGGTGAAGGAACTCCTAACGAAGAGCATCCATAACCGTGTTCGGATCTTTCCGATTTCATTGTGACCGAAATTATCACACACACATTCTATCAAACAGTTATGCAATTTACACTAATTAACGGCATGCTTCAAATAATAAAATACAAAAGAAAGAGTTCTCATACCAGTTGAAGACCCTCTTCAAGCGATGAACTCTAATGCAGCGAAAGAACCTCTACGCACACTCTATCACCCAACAAACTAGTCGACTGCAGCAACACGATTGTCTACACGAACGACAGCAACATGAACAGTCACGAACAAGTGAACAACAGTGAGGACTACAACACTAAAATAGAGACCTTGGTATTCTCGGAGTGAGAGTCCAAAGAGTGGTCTTTGGTGAATTTGGTAGAGGTTGGAGCAAGAACAAATCGTACAGATGATAAGCAAGTGGGAGAGAAAGAGTTATCGTATAGCTGTGTGCTTATCGTTTAGAAGAAGCTACATGATCGTGTAGGTTTTATACTAAGCGATCGTTTAATAAATGGTAGACGACCATTTAGAAAACATGACACACTATACGATCGTTTAGAGATGGGTGTGTGATCGTTTAGGCGTTGGTGTGCGATTGTTTAAGCGATGAGAAACTATCGTATAGTCTCTCAAGCTAGGCGATCGTTACGATTTCACACCGATTGCCAATTTTTCAAACTTTTGCAAAATGAAACAAATTTTCATTTCATTCTTTAGTTACAATAACCGACTTCGTATTCTCCCACTAACGCAAGATCGAGAGAAGTTTTAGGTCAATTATCATATAATTAACCAATTTAATAATTAATGAATATAATCATATTATATTCTTACCCTATAGTTTGATATCACATATCTACTATAGTAATTTCTCCTCTACTTGATATAAACCATATTCATATCTTATTTCCTCCAAAATAATGTATCTCATACATTTAGCCAATTATATCATATATAATTAACCAGTCCAATTATATCATATATAATCGAACTCCCTCTTGTCAATTTGAACATTTCAAACCGACCCAAACACTGATTCTCGACTTTATCCAAGCTACCCAGGGGACCTAATGGACCTGTGACTCGAAGCTCCAACGGTACGTGAATAGCTGACTAAACTCTTTAGCCACGAGATCCACCATCCATTAACTATCAGGCATTCCACTAAAGACCAACAGCTGAACTCTTCTTACCACAGATATATTTCTATGTCCATCGAATATAACCAATCATGAGTACAATGACATTTCACAGATGCTCGTAAGTACATGTAGGCCAATTTACCATTTTTCTCCTGTAGTTACATCTCCCTCCTTAAGTACCACTGATTCCTCTAATGAAGAATAAAACAAAGTCCAACTATGTGTGAACACCTCTTGGGCTAAGAGAAGGTGTGTGGCGCCATATCGTTCAAGCCTTGGAATTAGCCCTTAAGGGAGCTATCTATCTATTTACGCCTGCCTCGAGGAAGGAGTGAATTCCATCTTGTGTAGTCAAGTTCCCAACTCCCAAATCAGACGAATATCCAAAATGGTAGGTTTGAATCGGCGACCTGGCCACTCGCACCTATACAAATTAAAGGACCGCCATCGATGGTAGGAGTTCCCAACTCACTCAGGATTGAGGTCATGTTACCTATGGTCATCCTAGTGAAGTGAAGTCTGTGTCATGAACGGTGTTATATAACGAGACGTTAACACTTCATGGTCAGGTTTTATACAAACTCTTTGTATAGGATGTCCCCGCTTGCATGTCCTCTACACGAATGATAAGGATCAGACCATCTGTGACAAGTCACAACACTTATGACCATTCCACAAAGCAGGCCACATCTGTAGCATTACCAGGATAAGGTTTCCCTCCTGTATCCATATACTACAAACCATTTTGTTTATCACTCAAGACATGATCCACTTGTATGTCACCATATACATGCTTAAGCTACATACAGATAACCAAGGATTTTATGATTATTGGTTTGTGGTAAAGCAAATAAAACATACAACTGAGCAAAATCAAGATGTGAAGTAAATATCATATATTATACAACACAAGCGTTCGTACAAACTGTTTACAAACTATAGGACACGAGACTTTAAGGCATCAACCCCAACAAAGGGAGCAATTTATCTACTTACCCTTCTTCGGGAAAGGAGTGAATTCCATCTTGTGTAGTTGTGTTCCCAGCTCCCTAATCAAACGAATCCCCAAAATGGTAGGCTTGTTGAGTCGTCGATCTGGCCACTCTCACCCACACAAATCAAAGGACCGCCCTCATAGACAGGAGTTCACAACTCACTTAGGATTACGGTCATGTTACCTATGGTCATCCTGGTGAAATGAAAGTCTCTATTATAAACGGTGTTATATAATGAGATTAAACATTTTGTGATCCGGTCTCATACAAACTCCTTTGTATAAAATATTCCTACTCGTATGTCTAATACATGAATGATCAGGATCAGATCATTTGTACCACTTTACAATAATTGTAACACCTACAAAGTGGGTCATACTCGTAGTGTCACCAAAATAAGGTACCTAGCCTTATCCATATACTACAGACCATTTAGATTATCACTTAAACATGATCCACATATATGTCTCCACATACATGTTTAAATTACAACGATAAACTTGGATGTTACTTTATTGGTTTGTGGTTAATGCAACTAAAATATCACATATTTTATAGACAAAGTGAATAAAAATATCATATATTATTAATCACATAAAATTTTGTTCATACATGGTTTACAAACTATAGGACCCTACGAGATTTAGGGCATCAACCCCAACAATCTCCCACTTGTCCTAAAGCTATTCGGGTGTACAACATAATAAAATTACAAGTACACAAAACAATAAACCAGGGTATAACACGCCCAGTACAAGATCTCCCACTTGCCCTAGTCCAGCCGTGGCCTGTCCCATAGACCCATACTCTGCAGGTGACCTTCAAATACTGTAGCCGTGAAGGCCTTCATAAACGGATTAGAAACGTTGTGCTCTGAAGCTATCTTCATGACAATCACGTCCCCTTGATGCACAATCTCTCGGATGAGATGATACTTCCATTCTATGTGCTTGCCACGCTTATAACTCCTAGGCTCACGGGAATTAGCCACAACACCACTATTATCACAATAAAGTGTGATGGGCTTTAACATGTCTAGAACAACTTCTAAATCAGTCAAGAATTTTCTGAGCCAAACGGCCTCCTTAGCAGCTTCACAAGCTGCTACATACTCAGCCTCCATGGTGGAGTCCGCAATGCACCCCTACTGGTGCTTCGCCATACTACTACCCCTCCATTCAGAGTGAACACTGATCCTGAAGTGGATTTTCGAGAATCCCTATCAGTCTGAAAATTAGAGTTTGTGTATTCTGTAAGGATCAAATCCTTAGAACCATACATAAGCATGTAGTCCCTCGTTCTTCATAGATACTTGAAGATGTTCTTAATGGCTGTCGAGTGATCTAATCCTAGATTAGACTGATATCTACTGACTCTCCCTATTGCATAGCAGATGTCAAGTCTAGTACATAACATCGCATACATCAAACTGCCCACGGTAGATGCATAAGGGATCCATCTCATATCCTCAACCTCTTGAGGTGTCTTAGGACACTGTTCCTTAGACAAAGTAACTCCGTGCCTGAAAGGCAATAGTCCCCTCTTGGAGTTTTGCATCGAATACTTAACAAGCATCTTGTCAATATACGACGCCTAAGACAGTGCTACCATTTTGTTCTTTCGATCTCGAAAGATTTGAATACCTAGAATAGACTGAGCCTCTTCCAAAGCTTTTATTTGGAATTGGGTCGCTAGCCAGTTCTTAACTGTAGTCAGTAAATCTACATCATTCCCAATGAGTAGGATATCATCTACATACAACACTAGAAAAATTACTGAACTGTTGATGATCTTCTTATAGACATAAGGCTCATCAACATTCTGATCAAAGTCATAAGATTTGATCGTAATATCAAACCTTATATTCCAAGATCGAGATGTCTATTTCAGTCCATAAATGGACTGATTAAGCTTGCAAAATTTTTGCTCTTAACCTTGGACTATGAATGCCTCGGGTTGCACTATATAAATGGTCTTCTCAAGATTGCCATTTAGAAAAGCAATCTTGACATCCACTTGTCATATATCATAGTCATAATATGAGGCAATGGATAGGAAGATCCGGATAGACTTTAGCATGGCAACAGACGAGAAAGTCTCCTCATAGTCGACTCCCTCTACCTGGGTATAACCTTTTGCCACCAGTCTAGCCTTGAAGGTTTGCACCTTCCCATCAACACTCCGTTTCCTCTTGTAGATCCATTTACAACCTAGAGGTTTAACCCGATCAGGTTGATCTACAAGATCCCATACTGAATTGAAGTACATAGACTCCATTTCGAGATCCATGGCTTTGATCCATTCATCTCTGTCAACATCCTCCATTGCCTTCTTGTAAGACAATGGATCCTCAACCTCGCCATCAACTACCATAGCTAGGATTTCAGTTAAACCCATATAGCGAATAGGTAGGCTCGCAACCCTCCCACTACATCAAGGTTCCCTCAACACTTGAGGTGGATTTGACCTACTACATGAACCTACTTCAACAACTCTTGTTGAGGTACTAGGCTCTTCAACGTCTCTTGTTGAAGATTCAGTAGTTTCTTTGGAAAGCTCATTCAATACGATTTTACTTCTGGGTCTGTGCTCCCTTATGTGGTCCTCTTCAAGAAAAGTAGCATGATACAAATACTTTGTTTTCTTTAGGATTATAGAAATAACCACTTCTCGTTCCCTTAGGATAGGCTACAAATAGGCATAACCTTGAACGTGGTTCCAGTTTCTTAGGATTCGCCTCAAGCACATGTGTCGGGCAACCCCAGATTCTGAAATGACGGAAACTAGCTTTACGACCATTCCATAACTCCATACGTGTTTTGGCAACAGCCTTAGAAGAAACACGGTCCAAGATATAAGTTGTAGTCTCTAGTCCCTAATCCCAAAACAAGTCAGATAAGGAAGCATAACTCATCATAGACCGAACCATGTCCAACAGGGTTCAATTTCTCCTTTCTGATACACCATTTTGCTAAGGTGTACCAGTTGCTAAGAGTTGTGATACTATTCCATGTTCTATCAAATAGTTCTGGAAAGTCATATCTAAAAACTCTCCACCTTGATCAGATCGAAGTATTTTAATCGATCTATTTAATACATTTCAACTTCAACCATGAATTCTTTGAACTTTTCAAAAGACTTAGACTTATGTTGCATTAAATAAACGTACCCATACCTAGAATAATCATCAGTGAAAGTGATGAAATATTCATAATCTCCCTTGGCTCTTACATTCATTGAACCACAAAGATCTGAATGCATTAGCTCTAAAGGTTCTTTGGCCCTATGACTTCCAGTAAAAGGCCTTTTAGTCATTTTGCCTTCAAGGCATGACCCACACACAAGTAAAGAATTTTCTTCTAACTCGCTTGAAATCCATTCTTCACCAACCTCTCAATCCTATTGAGATTAATGTGTCCTAATCTTGGGTGTCAAAGTTGCGCATTTTCCATAGGAGAAATTCTAAGTCATTTATTTGGGTTACGAAAGTTTTAAACATCTCTATGTTATGGAAAGCATTTTTTGCCAACGGCTTTACTACATACAAATTATTTTCTAGTTAAGCAAAACATATATCAACACCTTCTTAGTAACAAACATTTTATTATAAGAAAAATTCAATTCATAATTACATTCCAAGACACTTTACAGACACTAAGTTCCTTTTTAAATCAGGAAAAACAAATACATCATTCAAAATGAGAAATTTGTTCTATAAAGTTAACCGAAGACTTCCCGCTACCACAGTTGAGATGACGTGCCCAGTTCCAACTCGCATCGTCATCTCACCAGCATCAAATTGATGCAAGGAATTAATTCCCTAAAATGAAGAACAAACATGGTTAGTGGCCCCAGTGTCAATAATTGAGGCAAAAATCATCATTCTCCACTAAACAAGTTTCCAAGACAAGCAAATCACATTTACCTTATTTGACCTTCTTCTTTTTTGCCAGATATCTGGCGTAGTTCCTCTTTCAGAGCCCGTTCTGATTGCAATGGAAACATTTTCCCTTGTCAACTGTTGATTCGATTTGCGGCGGATGTAATGCCACCGCAACGACTGATCATGTGTATGATATGTGTTGCTTAATCATGCTTCTAGATAATATATGCACTACTATGCTCTAACATAATGTATGCGATGCTGTTGAGATGCGCTCGAAGTATGCGTTCATGTAGTATGTGCATGTCACAAGTTTTCTTGCATTGGAACCAAGTATAATTCCACTGCAAGTTTCTCAGAGTGATCTGAGGTAGAACACGGGGATTGCGATGCTAGATGTGATACATGCGATCGAAAACAAAATAATAATGAGTTGTGTTTGAAAAAGTAAAATTCAGCGACAAACAAATAAATAAACAAATAAATGAATAAATGTGAAGTTGTGCAAGTGTATGAGAGAATGTGATGGCAAGTCTTGTGAAGTTTATTAGAAAGAGAACGGGTTGGGGGAAAGGACATCGCAAGTTTGTCAATCCTATTGAGGACACAACTAAGGTTCTGCCTTCCCTTGGCTTACACCTCTCATTGATCGGCCACATTCCCATATCTTTATGGTGAACAGGGATGAACATTGCGAACGCAAGGTTGTTTCCATCTCTGGAAATACTTTTTGCTTTAATTAATGCATTCTATCAACCTTCTTTCGAGAGGTGGATTAACATCTTCCCTTCTGCTCTTATAGATGAAGATTTCATTGAGCATGCGTTGGCTAAACTTAGCTAACTTCTTCAACATGGATTAACTTACTCGCTTAATCCTTCCCCCTCACCCTGGAGGATTAGTTACACATGGTGAGAGAAATGGAAGATGAATGTATGGTGGTGAACAGAGAGATGAAGATGAATATGATAATGATATTAAAAGATAAAGCATTTATTACAGATAGATGAATGAAAGATTAGAAATGAATAACAGTTGATGAACAGAAAATGAAAACAAATAAGGACAGCGTATCAATGTCTTGACATGGATCCCGATCGGAGACGTTTTTCTTGCCGACGTGTAGGGGGAGTGAGGTGGAAAACTTCCTTCTCAGGATAGTTCCCTAGGTAGAAAATGATCCTTACATAGAGCTTCTCTTTCGGATTGTGAATGAATTTTACAACTTTTGCATTTCTAAGTCAATTTCTATATGTTCGACGCAACTTTTTCCTTCTTTTTGCCGCATATTCTAAATAAGATGGTATAAATAACTTGTATTTCTACAAGTTATCATCAACCTCCACTGGTTGTCTACCCCTCGGAGCAGCAGCTTTTGGGTTAGCGGGAGCCTTCCCCTTACCACCCTTCTTCTTCTTTCACTTTCTGGTGTCAAAGGAAGAAGGTGCAAACTTAGTTCCTGAGGTCAAACCCTTATGGAACTTTTTAGAAGATGAAGCAACATTTGCTTCACCCTTTCTTCTCCTTACTTTTCAACAAGGATTGGAAAGTCTACAACTCATTGAGCAGAGTAGTAAAGTTGTAGTCAATCTTGTTAGAAACATCATTGTTATGGAAGTGAAGGAAGCTATTTGGTAAAGATTCTAGAATGATGCTAACCTGGCTTGCCTCATTGATGCTTGACCCATTCATCTCAGCCACGTTGAAGTGGATCATCATATTGAGAACATGTTCCCAAACAGATGAACCCTATTGCATACGTGAGTTGAAGATGTACTTAAGAGCAACGTGCCTGAGCTGTGGGGTTGGTTGTCTGAACATTCCCCGCATGGACTCCATGATCTCACGTGCAGTGACTATGGGCTCATTCTTCTTGGCCAAGACTTCGTTAATGCTATCCAAGATATATGCTCGGACCTTCTTGTTCAAATTTGTTCATCATAAAGGAAATCATAAACAGAGATCTCCATGAGCAGCGGAAGTGGATCGTTCCAAATTCCATTTAGAATGAACACACCAATTATAGTCTAATCGAAAATGAATATATTATGCATATACATAAATTATCGCATCTTATAAGAGATTACAAGGGATAAAGTATGCGTACCTTTGAAGAACCATTCTTCAAATATCCCTCGATCAGTCTCCAATCCATCCAAACAGCATTCAAACGCAACAAATAGAACACGACCAACAGCACGAACAACAGGATGCTCCTTGAATCCAATCGAACCCAACTCGATCTTCAAACTGAGTTAGATCACCTCCACAAATGTTACCTTAGTATTCTTAGTGTGAGAATCTAAGAGTTGTGGGCTCTGTATGATCTTGGATTGAGGAAGAAAGAGGTATACAATCGAGTAGACAATCGATTAAGTGGGAGATATCAACACTGTCTATCGCATAGACGATGTACTCGATCGTTTAGTAAACTAAAGTCTATCGCATAGACTTTGCTACTCGATCGTGTAGAACGATCAACGAGTAACTATATTATAGTCAACTCTAAACGATCATGTATGCTCTCAATGGCTATCGCTTAGTAAAACCAATTTTTTACTTGATAACCTATTCCATGAGATTCTCGAATTAATTAACTACTAAATTTGGAAAACAATTTTTCTTTTATCTCACGGTTACCATAAAACTTCTAATAACCTCCCACTCAAATCGGTTATTAGAGAAAAAGAATTAATTATCACATAATTAATATATTATAAATAAATATGATAACTAACTTATCATATTAAATTTATAACCCATAGTTTTAACATTTCATCATATGAAACATATAAACTATAGTTCTTTTTCTATTTTATGGTATTTAATATAAATCATATTCATATTAATTCCTCCAATTAATGTATCTCATACATTATATCAATTACATCACATATAATTGAATTTCCTCTTATTAATTTGAACACTTCAAACTAACCCAAAATATTATTCTCAACATGAACCCATTGATCTACCAAGGGGACCTCATGGACCTGTAGCTTGAAGCTCCAACGGTATGTGAATAACTGACTAAACTCTTTAGTCACGAGATCCACCATCCGTTAACTATCGAGCACTCCACTAAAGACCGACAACTGTACTCTTCTCACTACATAAATATTTCTGTGTCTACATAACCAATCAACAGTGCGATAACCCTTCACAAATCACTCATAAGTATAGTTGCGCCAATTTACCATTTTGCCCTTGTTGTTACAACTAACTCCTTAAGTACCACTGATTCCTCTAGTGAACAATAAACCATAGTCCTACTATGACTGAGTCCTCTCTTCCAAAGAGAGGGTGTAGTCACTACGTTCAAGACCCGGAATCAGCCCTTAAGGGAGCAATTTATCTACTTACCCCTACTTCGGGAAAGGAGTGAACTTCGTCTTTGTGTAGCTGAGTTCTCAGCTCCCCAATCAGACAAATCCCTAAAAAGGTAGGCTTGTTGAGTTGGAAATCTGGCCACTCTCACCTACTAATCAAAGGACCGCCTTCATAGGCAGGAGTTTCCAAAACACTCAGGATTAAGATCATGTCACCTATAGTCATTTTAGTGAAATGTAAGTCTCAATTATCATATAAATAGACTAATCATCACGTGGTCGGTCTTATACAAATTCTTCATATATGACACCCCCGTTCGCATGTCTCCACGTGAATGGTCAGGATCAGACCATTTGTAGCACTTTACAACACTTGTAAATATCTACAAAGTGGGTCGTATTCGTAGTGTCACAAGGAAAGGTATCCCTACATTATCCTTATACTATAGACCATTTAGTTATTACTTAAGGCATGATCCACTTGTATGTCTCACATACATGCTTAAGTTACATTAAATAACCACAAATCTTAGTTTATTGGATATGAGTAAATGTAAATAAAATAACATTTACTTTTTTAATAACAATGTGTGTACATAAAGTTTACAAACTATGAGACCACCGGGAGAATTAGAACACCAATCCCAACAATCTCCCACTTATTCTAATGCCTCGGGAGACTAATGTACAATACATAAAAACAGTACAATATATAATAAACTAGGGCATGTCCCGTAGACCCAGACTCTCCAGATGACCCTCGAACACTTTAGCTGTGAGAGCCTTTGTAAACGGATTAGCAACGTTGTGCTCCGACGCGATCTTCGTGACTATCACATCACCACGATTTACAATCTCACTGATCAAATGATACTTCCATTCGATATGCTTGCCTCTAAGATGACTCTGAGGTTCCTTAGAATTGGCCACAGCTCCGCTATTATCACAATAGAGTGTGATCGGCAAAGAACTATTTGGAACAAATTCCAAATCTGTAAGAAACTTCCTAAGCTAAACAACCTCTTTAGCAGCTTCACAAGCGACTACGTATTCGGCTTCCATAGTGGAGTCTGTGATGCATCCTTGCTTGATGCTTCGCCAAACTACAACCCCTCCATTCAGAGTGAACACTGACCCTGATGTCGATTTTCGAGAATCTCTATCAGTCTAAAAGTCAGAGTCTGTGTATCCTGTAATGATCAAATCCTTATCTCCATACACGAGCATATAGTCTCTCGTTCTCCGAAGATACTTGAGAATCGTTTTGACCGCCGTCTAGTGATCTAATCCTGGATTGGACTGTTATCAACTGCAATCCCTACTGCATAGCAAATGTCAGGTCTAGTACATAACATTGCATACATAAGGCTTCCAACAGTCGAAGTATAGGGAATCTGTTTCATTTTCTCAACCTCTTGAGGTATCTTAGGACACTATTCCTTAAACAAAATAATTCCATGCCTGAAATGGTAATAAACCCCTCTTGGAATTCTGCATCGAGTACCTGATCAACATCTTGTCAATGTACGATGCCTAAGACAAGGCCAACCTCTTGTTCTTACAATTCTAAATGATCTTGATCCCTAGAACATACTGCGCCTCTCCCAAATCTTTCATTTGGAATTGGGCGGCTAGCCACTTCTAATGTCAGTCAGAAAACCTACATCATTCCCAATGAGTAAGATATCATCCATATACAACACCAGGAAAGCTAGTTGTTGATGATTTTCTTGTAAACACAAAGCTCAACGTTTTGATTAAAGCCAAACGATTTTATCGTACTGTCAAATCTAATGTTCCACGATCTAGATGCTTGTTTCAGCCCATAAATGGACCTATTAAGCTTGCAAACTCTTTGCTCTTGATTTAGAATAATGAACCCCTCTAGTTGAGCCATGTAGATGGTCTTCTCAAGATTACCATTCAGAAAGGCAGTCTTGACATCCATTTTCCATATCTCATAATCATAAAATGTGGCTATGGACAAGAGAATCCTAATAGACTTCAGCATGACAACAGGTGAGAAAGTTTCCTCATAGTCCACTCCCTCAACCTGGGTATAACCCTTTGCCACGAGTCTAATCTTAAAAGTCTGCACCTTTCCATCTACACCTCGTTTTCTCTTATAGATCCACTTACACCCTGGTTTTACCCCATTAAGCTGATCCATAAGTTCCCAGACGGAATTGAAGTACATAGACTCCATTTCCTAATTCATGGCTTTAATCCACTCATCTCTGTCAACATCCTCCATTGCTTGCTTATAAGACAACGGATCCTCAATGCCATCATCAAACATTATGTTTTCGGCTTCAGTCAAACCGATGTAGCATTTCGGTGGGTTCGCAACCCTCCCACTACGTCAAGGCAGTCTCAACTCTTGAGATGGTTGACTAGATGAACCAACAACAACTCTTGTTGATCTATCAGTCTGTTCAACAACTCTTATTGAACTCTCAGTAGTCTCACTAGAAATCTCATGTAAAATAAGCTTGCTTCGTGGTTTATGATCTCTGATGTGGTCTTCTTCCAAGAAGATAGTATTTGTCGATACAAACACTTTATTCTCCTCGGATCATAGAAGTATCCACCCCTCGTTTCCTTAGGGTAGCCTACAAAGAGGAAAACTTTCAAACGTGGTTCCAACTTTTTAGGGTTAGCCACAAGCACGTGATCCGGACATTTCCAAATCCTAAAGTGGCGTAAACTACCTTTACGGCATCTCTACAGCTCAAAAGGTGTTTCAGAAACACTTTTCGAGAGAACGTTGTTCAAAATATAACATGTAGTCTCCACTACAAATCCCCAAAATGAGTTTGGAAGATGAGCATAACTCATCATAGACTGAACCATGTCCAACAGGGTTATGTTTCTCCTTTCTGATATGCCATTCTGCTGAGGTGTACCTGGGGCCAAGAGTTAGGACGTGATTCCATGTTCTATCATATAGTTCTAGAATTTGAAGTCTATATACTCTCCACCACGATCAAATCATAGTGTTTTTTTCTTCTTACCTAACAAATTTTCAACTTCCGCCTTATACACTTTGAACTTTTCAAAAGCGTCAGACTTATGTTGCATTAGGTATAGATACTCATATCTTGAATAATCATCTATGAAATAGATGAAATATTCATACCCACCTCGAGCTCTAAACTCATCGGACCATAGAGGTCTGAATGTATAAGCTCCAAGGTTTCCTTGGCTCTATAACCTTTTCCAGTAAATGTCGTCTGGTCATCTTGCCTTCAAGGCATGATTCACATACCGACAATGTCTTTTATTCTAAACCTTTTAGAAGTCCACATTTCACCAACTTCTCAATCCTATTGAGGTTGATGTGATCTAACCTTAGATGTCAAATATGGGTGTTTTTCTTATGAGAAACCTTTGGTCTTTTTGCAGTTGTTGCTGTTTTGAACATTTCAGTATTAAGAAACGCTTTTATGACTAACGGCCTTAGTACATACAAGTTATTTTCCATTGAACCAAAACCAATCTCCATACCATTCTTGAATATAAACACTTTATTCTCAGAAAAAGAGATGGTATAACCTTGTTCAATCAGACAAGAAGGTGGGATTAAGTTCCTCTCTTGATATGAGGAACTACAAAAACATTATCCAGTAACAGATAATGTTTTTGTCCAAAAATAACTTCAGTCTGCCTACAACAACAACTGAGACAACCTCACCAGTACTAAGTCAAAGAGTCAACTCTCCATCTTCCAACGTTTTCCAGGAACTAAATCCTTGGTAGGAAGAACTTACGTGATTAGTAGCACCCGATTCAAGTATCTAGGCAGAATCATCATTCTCAACCAAACATGTCTCCAAGATAAATAAATCACATTTACTATCTTTAGACTTTTTCCTCTTCTAGAGAGTAGTGGGATTAGTATCACAACCTAAATAAGCTCCTAGTTCCATTGCAGAGAACAATTCTCGTCAATGAACTTCTCTAGAGTCAGCAACTATTGCTTTCTCTTTTAGTCCATTGACATTCAAGAAAGACTGAAGGTTATTTTGGGAACTGACATTATTGGTTTCTTGGTCATCCATCCCTTTGTGCTCAAAAAGTGAGAACTGACGTTCAAACAATTCTTACAACAAGTCCATGATCTTCGTGCAATGATCATGTTTTTAACCCTTTTTGTCAATGCATCAGGTATGCTAGCCAAAAAGTGAAGTCGAGCCATCGAATTAGCCTTCATCCATACCTCATATACATTACAAAAATTTCGCGGTGCATCAATCGAGATTTGAGGACACTCCTCAACCATGACAAATTCAAGGTTGTTTACCACGAAATATTTTTTAAAAGACTCTTTCCAATGTATGTAATCGGTCCAATTAAAAGAGACAACTAACGGAAAATCATACATGTTGCTGAAAAAACAAACACATTGATTTACATTAGATTTTAGCAAATGCTCTTGAAAAACAAAATCCAATCTGGTTTAGCAAAATCTAAATGAACCCTGTGTGACATCTAGTTTTGCAATGACGCTTTAGTGGTTTAGGACAAAAGCCACCAAAGGGTAGTCAATTTATCCCTCCTCTGAATTGAGACACTCTCAACCAGTCATTAACACCAGAACAACTCTTGTTCCTATAACGACTAGCCATCATTGATCTGGTCAAGAAATCATTAACTTGGTTAACAATTTTTCGTAAGTGTAACTCTTTATTTTAGATCCTCGATGCATCAAGGGTCGAGACTTGAGGACACTCCTCAACCATGACAAACTCAAGGTCGTTTACCATGAAATATTTTTTAAGAGACTCTTTCCAATGTATGTAATCGGTCCAATTAAAAGAGACAACTAACGGAAAATCATACATGTTGTTGAAAAAATAAACACATTGATTTACATTAGATTTTAGCAAATGCTCTTGAAAAACAAAATCCAATATGGTTTAGCAAAATCTAAATGAACCCCGTATGACATCTAGTTTTGCAATGACGCTTCAGTGGTTTAGAACAAAAGCCACCGAAGGGTAGTCAATTTATCCCTCCTCTGAATTAAGACACTCTCAACCAGTCATTAACACCAGAACAACTCTTGTTCCTATAATGACTAGCCATCATTGATCTGGTCAAGAAATCATTAACTTGGTTAACAATTTTTCGTAGGTGTAACCCTTCATTTTAAATCCTCGATGCATAAAGGGTCGAGACTTGAAGACACTCCTCAACCATGACAAACTCAAGGTCGTTTACCATGAAATATTTTTTAAGAGACTCTTTCCAATGTATGTAATCGGTCCAATTAAAAGAGGCAACTAAAGGAAAATCATACATGTTGCTAAAAAAACAAGCACATTGATTTACATTAGATTTTAGCAAATGCTCTTGAAAAAAAAAATCCAATCTGGTTTAGCAAAATCTAAATGAACCCCGTGCGACATCTAGTTTTGCAATGACGTTTCAGTGGTTTAGGACAAAAGCCACCGAAGGGTAGTCAATTTATCCCTCCTCTGAATAGAGACACTCTCAAAAGTCATTAACACCAGAACAACTGTTGTTCCTATAACGACTAGCCATCATTGATTTGATCAAGAAATCATTAACTTGCTTAACAATTTTTCGTAAGTATGGCCCTTTATTTTAGATCCTAGAGTTCCGCCCCAAGCAGCCAATCCGAAGGGGAAAAATCCGATTGGGACAATAATTAAAGCGACCCTATATATTTATGGAGTTCTCCTTTATATTGACCAACCGCACAAAACCATCCAAAGGGGGACGCTCCCAGGGCACCACGAGGTCGTACAAGAAGATCTCATCCAATGAAAGAGACCGCAGGACATGTTAACACATCCTTCACCCACTTACTATAAATACTCTCTCTGTCCACCTTGATATTGACTCATTCAAACACCATCCGAAGGGGGATGCTCCCAGGGCACGACAAGGCCAAGCATGAATCTCACGACGTGAACATTCAAGGAGAAACGTGAGTGGAATTGACATATCATATATATCTTTTCCTTCCACTGAGTATTTTATAACCTAGGGTTTAGTTTACTTAGAAAGAACACGACTAACGATTTTAACTAAGTGACTTTTTAGGTTTTCCCAAAAGTAACGCTTACTTTGGAAAGTTAAACAACTTTTGATCATTATTCATTAAACTCTTTAATGAAGTCTTTGATCAACTGTTGCATGCTTGTAGCAAATCTATCCAATTCACTTTTCCAGGTAGGATCCTAAGTAGGGATGTTCCGTTTCTGTCAGCTTAAATATCCCAGCCTAGACAGAACCTGCCTTAGACAAAATGTCCCTTATAAATAAATTTAATATGAATTTAATCTTTTATGGAAATCAATTTAATCCTATTAAACCGATTCAAAAGATTAAACTTAGGTATCTAATCTCATTAGAACCATGAACTTAGTTAAATCTCAATCAAATTTTAAAACCCTTTTAAAACACAAGTTCACCTAAGTTCGCATGCAACTCTTTCTTATTGATTTTAGTTCTAATTTCCATTATAACACTTATAACAGGAAACAACTAAAACCAACCACAATGCAAAGCAACACATACAAGGCATTCATAACTCTTATAAATAAGCCTAAGTGTCATGCTCTATGCATTGTTCATTCATTACTACTGGTATATAACACTTATAACAAAGCAATGAACCAAGCATACATGCTCTCACACACCCTTATACTATGACCCTTATAATATAAAGATGAT